>NC_135310.1:60401836-60721479 GCF_048772815.1 Callospermophilus lateralis | reverse complement strand
ACAGCACACAGGTGGAAACAACCCAAGGGTCCATGAACAATAAATGAATCAAGACAATATAAAATAGAATATTATTCAGCCTTAAAAAAATACAGATAGGAACTAAGGATGTAGCCCAGTGGTAAAGCATATGCTAAGTAGGTAAAAGGACCTGGGTTTAATCCTTAGCACCACACTCAAAAAATAAAAATAAACTATGCATGTGTTTACTGGCATCCCCCCCCCCCCGTAATTCTCTATTTTCTCTGAAATTTTAATACTTTCTTCACCTTTCCACTTCTATCCTTTACACTTGAAAGGTATTTTTATGTTGTTTATTTAAATAAAGAACAAAAAACAGAAACAAGCTTTATATAATTCAATCCAAATGGTTGAAACATTGCATTGTCTCCTGCAAGAAAACACCCAGAGAGATGTTCAAGGACCAGTTAGTTCCCCTAGGTGCTTTTCAGACTCTGCCATTAGCATCTCCAATGCTGTGAAGGCCTGTTCAGCCTAGGTTACTGTTGAGATGTTATTGGACCTTAGGAGGTTATTTTAATTATAACTGTTAACTGTATATAGTGGAGATCTATTTCTTACATTGGGACTTATATTTTGGATTAAAGATTAGAATTATTTTAATTGAAGCATGTTTTGTTTATTTCAATTTAATATATCACCATAATCTATCCAAGGTCTATTCTGAAAGGTGATCTGATTCTTATTTGATATTTTAGCATTACTAATTTTTTAGTTAAGTGAGCTTATCATGTAGCCACAGTCCTTCCACTATATCTACCTTTACACATCATAAAAATTTGTGGGGGAAAAAAAGAAAAAAAATTATATTAATAGTTTATGAATTATCTCTCAGTCTCTCTGTGGTTAAAGCAACGATTGTATTTTACATAACCTACAAAATGAAAACCAAAGCATCTCTTAGAATTAAAAAATATAATTTCAAGAAATGCTTCCTCTTGCCTCCTTCATTTTTATCATCTATCAATACAACTTGAAACTCACTGGATGACATGTCTATATGACACGTAGCATTGTGACTTAGGAAAGGGGATATCCTCCTCTATTTTGATAAAATGCTATATTTTCATGAACTCAGTTTAAATTTTACAAACTGTGAATAAATGTTATGCATTTTCATAAAAATAGTTAAAATTTTTTAGTATATTTTGTTACATCTTGCTACAAACTCCCCTCCCACCCAAGTTATTGATTTGTATCTCTACCTAGATTTTGAATATTTAGAAACACATTTACTTAAATTTTGGAAATTTGTCCAAATAAAAGGTACATTATTTCATGAATGAATTTTCTGTAGTTATCAAAGACTGTAGTGGAGACTGGTAAGAGCACTATTATTTTCTCTAATTCATTCAAGATTCATTGAGTGTCTACTAGATACCAGACATTAATTCAAAGAAGTAAAAAAGACAGGAAAAAATCCTGAAAGAAGTAGCATGACTTGTCATAACCGAATCTGTATAGCCTTTGGATGAGGTAGAGGATGTAAACGCATCACCTGTGAAGAGTCCCACCCCACCTTCCGCAAGTGGTATCTGAAATTCCAAATACCTCACTTTCTTCCAGGTTTCCCAAAGGCTTCCTCGTTCTCTTTAATGCCTTCCAAATATCCCTTAATTCTCTTAATCCTATTTTGTGACACTTCTCTTACCCTTGTAATTATTGCAAGTCTTGAGAGGAGCACTAATCAGACTAAAGGTATTTTCTTGTAGAATTGTGGTTCTTACATGTTTGTAACATTTAAATTTATACATAAATTTTATGATTGTGTCCTCCCCATGATAACCAGTTCTTTTCTCCATATTTCGCCAAATTCAATAACATTCCAAGGTTTTTGATTTTTGCGTTTGTCTCATATTAGTTTTATTTTTCCCTTCTGTGGCTCAGTGATAATTCCCAGGGTCTGTGTTTTCAATTTATTAGACTTCTGTTACTCTTGTAAACTATTCTTTTTAATTCTAGGATTTTTCCGGATTAAATAATTTCTTTAAACTTCCAATAGAAATAGGATATAAGATGTAATAATAACTGGTTGGGGCTGCCTCCCAGAATTGGCACCTAAAGGCCTACTAAAACCCACATTTTCTCTCTGTATTTTTCCTTAATACTCAAAATCTAACATTTCCGAATACGTATTTTGTTTTTAATTTTTAGGGCTTCAGATGATTTGTCAAGGTCTAAAGTTTCCCAGTTACCTGTCTCTTTTTCTGTAGCTGTAAAATCAAACTTGATTTCCTCATTCTCACTATTCCACTTCCCTAAGGTACTCCCTACACCTCTCAGATGAGTTAAGCTTATATTTTAACACTTCAACATACTTCCATAATTGGTTCCATATTTCTCCTCCCCTATGTAGTGACAGTACCTGTGGAACTAATGGTTTATGTTATCCATTTTTATTTTTTCTGCAATTCATATTTCATCAAAAAGTTTTACTTCTAAAGCAATTAAACTTCTGTATATGCTGTGTAATATCTGTTATACTTCTTTTTTTAAAAAAGAAGGGGTGAGAGAGGGAGAGAGAGAGAGAATTTTTTAATATTTATTTTTTAGTTATCGGCGGACACAACATCTTTGTTTTGTATGTGATGCTGAGGATCAAACCTGGGCCGCACTCATGCCAGGCAAGCGTGCTACCACTTGAGCCATAATCCCAGCCCTGTTATACTTCTAAAATAATTGTCTTTTCAGAAGTAAAATCTGGAATCATCCTCATTTTCTTTTTTTATTTGTTTTAATTAGTTACACATGACAATGCAATGATCTTGATATATCATACATTTGAATCAGATGGGGTATAATTTCTCATTTTTTCTGAGTGTACAGGTTGCAGAATCACATTGGTCATACAGTCCTCATTTTCTACAGGGGAAACATGTTTCCTAGAGAAAATGTATTCTAGGCAGAATCTCTCTTTTTCCCCCTCTGCTTTTTCTCCCTAATACCCGATCTTATAAAACTTTATTATTTTTTTTGTCAATAAAATAGGCGACAAATCTCCTACACAGTCCAGAGACCCATTAATCAATCCTTATTGCTTAATGACATGCATTAGGTCCACTCATTGTTAGACAAAAACTTAAGTCATCAAAATTCATTATAAAAATTTTTACTTAAAGGAAAATATCTTAGTATTGACTAAAAAATAGAATTTATGCTGGACACAGTGGCACATGCCTGTAATCCCAGTGGTTCGAGAGGCTGAGGCAGGAGGATTGCAAGTTCAAAGCCAGCCTCAGCAAAAGCAAGGTGCTAAGCCCCTCGGTGAGTCCCTATCAGTAAATAAAATATGAAATAGGACTGGGGATGTGGCTCAGTGGTTGAGCCTCTGAGTTCAATCCCCAGTATAAAAAAAAAAAAAAGAGAATCCATAGGCATAGTGCATAACACACACCAAGTTAGATGTCTGCATATCAAAACACAGCTGATCATAAATGATCATGACCACTATCATGTCCTACCTATTCATCACTAAATATAACAACCAGATTGCTACACAGTGAACTTTGCTCAGAATAAATATAGTGGTCTAGCAATTGGAGGTTCTAAAGACCTTCTCCCAAACTCCAGTGCATATATAATATATATACATACACTTTCTGTACATTGTTACTTCTATATTCATAAGACAAATAGAGAGATAGTAAAATTCAGATCTTAATTATAATGCTGACCCACAGGTCATATGTAGAATCACAAGTCCCATGATAATGTTTACTGAGATTAAGTTTCACATTTTATCTCCCTCGATATCTATATTCCCATTTTGGTTTAAAACAAGCCAACAATTGAGAAAAAAAAATTTATTCCATAATATTTTTCCAAAAATAATTCTATATGTCCTCCTTGTCTTTTCATACCCCATCCTCTTTTTCTATTTTTACTTTCTCTGACCTTGATATATTTACATATGCTTTCAATTTCATTTTAATTTATGTACATTGACAAGGCACCTCAAATATTTGTGGAATATAGGGGAAAGTATATATTTAAATAAATTTATAATACTAAATTTTTATGCTTCCTGGGATATTATACACAATTAAACAATAGGACTCTCTGCTGAAAACTATAATTTCTTCATATCTCTTACATTTATCAGTTGATAATGTAATATCTGATTAAGTTTCCACATTTATAATTTGCTGATATTAACCTTATTTTGAATATTTAATGGTATAACTAACACCAGTAGTACGAGTTTATCATATTTTATTCATTAGCTGTTAATCATCATGTGTGTTATTTTTTGGAACTAAATTTCATTTTTAAACCTTACTTTTTCTTGTCTAAGAACCATATGTACTATTTCCTGTGTGCAGGATCATGTCTAAAAATCCAGGTCCCTGGAACTCCTGTCACACATTTTCTGGCCTTTCCCAGGACCTCTGCAAACAAGTCGTAACCATTTTAACATGGTTCATTCTTCCATCCTGTTACTTCCACTACTAAATGGAAGAAGTTTGAAATTAATTGAGAAATGCTAAATTTTTAGCCTGAATTTGTCTATTTTTCAAGCATAAAATTAACATGTTGTTAAAAGTCAACTAAAACAGGACTACACTACTATCGATAAAATGATACAAGGCATTCCATCACCATAAATGTTTCATTTATTTGATAAGATTTTTCTTTGAACTCTGAATTTAGTTGAACAGAAAAAAATAGGAACTGATTTGGACATATTCCTTTTATTTACTCCATGTGTTGAAGAACCAATTATGATGGTGTAAAGATTACTTGGTAATTATCTAAAGATGGATATTGGAAATAGCTTGCTGTTATTTGGGAATTCTCATATTGTAAAATACATCATAAACACAAAAAGTGTATGTAATATGTTTTATGGTCCTGAAAGTAATAATATTAATAAAAGTATACATAATACATGTACTTACCACTCACCTCAGGAGTAAAAAATAAAATCTTTTGAGATCCTCTGCATATTCTTCCAATAAGACTGCTATTCTACAAGCAACCAACAAGTTGCTAGTCTAAAATCCCTGGTACTATGGTTGAAATTGGTCTATAGGTATATTCAGCCATTAGGTAAATATATACATACATTCATAATTTCATAATTCTCTTTCCTATTTGTTGCATTGTTTTCTATTACTTATTAGCATACACACTGAGAAAATCTTATCCGAAATGTGTGGGACTAGAAGTGTTTTAGATTTCAGATTTTTAGAATACTTGCATAAATATAATGTGATATCTCGATGTTGGGACTCAAACATGAAATTCATTTGTTTCATATTCATTTTGTACACATTACCTGATGGTAATATTATACAATATTTTTATTATGTCTCTGTTTTGACTCTGTTTGTCACACAATCTTCTGCTTGTCAGAAGACTGATTCTGATTATGAAGCATTTCAGATTTCAAAATTTCAGGTTAGGCACATTCAACCTGTTTAAATATTGTGAGTATGTGTGGGTAGTATTCTTTTTTCAGGTACAAAACTATTTTTCAGTAATATATAATATGCATGAGGCAAATATTTTCTCTCTAGTTACAGTTTGTTTTGGCACTTCATGCTATACTTAGGAAAATAGAAGTTCATTTCAATACAATAGAATTTTCGCTGTTTCCTTTACTTTTTTATTATCTTCTATGTGTCTTGTTGAAAACCAATATACCTAATATGATACTAAAGGAATTCTATACTTTCTTCAAAAAGTCATAAATATTGCCTCATATAATTAATTTCTAAATCCATTTGAATTTATTTTATGTTTGGCACAAAGTAAAAATCAGTTATTTTCCACAGAGGTAACTTATTTTCCAACCATTTGCCTCCTTAGCTAGTCTTAGTTACAATCTTAAACACTTTTGTTGTGTTGGAAGCACACCTGTAATCCCAGTGGCTCCGGAGGTTGAGGCAGGAGGATCATGAGGACCAACCAACATCAACAAAAGTGAGGCACTAATCAACTCTGTGAAAATCTGTCTCTAAATAAAATACAAAATAGGGTTGGGACTGGGGCTCAGTAGTTGAGTGCCCCTGAGTTCAATCACGGGTATCCCTTCCCCTAAAAAAAACTTTTGTTGTTTAAGATACCACATTTTATTTCATTTCTTTAGTGCCAAGTCACTTGATTTTTTAAAACTTTTGTTCCATATACTTTTCAAAGCAATGTTTAACATTAAAATAAAATGTTAGAATAAATACCAGTTTAAGGAAAAATAGTGATAATGAGTCTAATGATGTGTTTATGTCATCTTTATTCATGAAAATAGTTCCATTGTGTGTTCAATTCTATGTTGCTGGGTATTCCTGTACTTTCAAGATACATTTCACCATATCTTTACTTTTATTACTGAAAGTTAGAAGGCTATTAGTTTAGTTTTCCTTCCAATAAAGGTAAACTGCCTCTTATCCCTGGTAGCTTTTATAATCTTTTTTTAGCACTCTTCAGTTTCATGGGATCAGGTATGGAATTTTGTTTGTTTACTGTTATAGTTTGAATGTGAGATGTCCCCCAAACCTCATGTGTGAGACAATTCAAGAAGGTTTAAAGGAGAAACGATTGTGCTGTAAGAGTCTTAACCAGATCAATGAATTAATCCTCTGACAGGGGTTAACTGAGTGGTAACTGAAGTGGTAGGGTGTGGCTAGAGCGGGTGGGGATTGGGGTGTGACTTCAGGGTATACATTTGTATCTGGCAAGTGGAGTCTGCTTCTCTCTCTCTTTTTTTTAAATTTGTTTTTTCATTATAGATGAACACAATATCTTTATTTTATTTATTTCTTTTTACGTGGTGCTGAAGATTGAACCCAGTGCCTCACATGTGTTAGGCTAGCACTCTACCATTGAGCAGCACCCTAGCCCCTCTCTGCTGTTTGATCACCCAGATGTGAGCTAATTCCCTCTGCCACACACTCCTCCATAATGTTCAGCCTCAGTCAGCCTCATCTCTATCCCTGAGAAACTGAGCGGCCTTCTGTGGACTAAGATCTCTGAAACCTTGAGCCCTCAAGTAAACTTTTTCTCCTCTACAATTGTGCTAACCAGGTCCTTTAGTCCCAGTGGTGGAAAAACACTTAACCTTACTTTGGAATATTTATGATTCATTTATCCTCCTTTAGAACTTTCATTTCCCATTATTCTCATTTTTAGGCTATTACTCTTATCCCTTAGTCCTATTCTTTTTATTTTGGAGCAGATGTGTATTTCAATTTGAGGAATGCTATAATGTTAGAACTTTTAGGTCTAAGTTACAGTATTTTGAACTGGTCCTTCAATGGTATTTTATCTCCACTTTTTCTGTGCTGCCTTCTGGATACGTATGTCTCTTCTGATTTGCTTTTTATTGCATTAATTTTATTTTCAGTGCTTCTGATCTTTAGTTTGATTGCCTTTTGTATTTTATATTTGTTTTAGAAATTCTGTTTTTCTTTCAGTTCTACCTGATCACCTTGAGAGAATTTTATCCCTTAATCATAATTATGACACTTTTCTTCATTTCTTTAAACATGTTCAGCACACAATTCTCTGTGATGACAACTCTGATATTTGTCTTCTAAGAAGACAGTGGTTTCTCATTTTCTTAACTCTTATAGAAGCTTACTTTTCCTCCCATTTGTCATGTTAGTGTTTTTGTTTTGTTCCTGAGAAAATCACTTTGCTTGGGATTTTATTGTGTGGTTACCTTGAGGCTTGTGTTGTACATGTCTTTTTTTTTTTTTTTTCCTCCAGAGATTTGTATATGTTTCTACTAGGCTTTTGAGAATCAGTTTAAAATAAATTTTATGGTTATGGATTTCAGGAACAATTAGCATTATTTCTACTCCCTAATCCAAGAGGAGTGGTTATAAATTCTCAGGAGAGTTTTTTGTTTGTTTGTTTTATTTGCAATTTTGTTTTGATTTTTTGCTCAAACTACCCAGAAGCAAAGATTCCTTAATATTTCTCAACCAAATGACAGGTTTTTTTTTTCTCACACTTTAACCACAGTGTATCATTTTTTAAGGGTTCTGTCTTAATTCTGAATCTCTAATCCACTTCTGCACTATACCTGCTCTAACATTTATCATTCCCATAGGGACTTTAAAATCGAATCTCTGTCAATTGGAAGAACCCTGAGATTAACATCTGTTAATCTAAAATGCAGGCTGGCTCTTCTAGATGTAAATGTTTTGGTTACAGCTTCCTAAGAATTCCTTCATTTCTTGGTATTTGAGAGGCTGTCTTTAATATTTTCCAAAACTTTAGGGGGTTTTGTACAAGGAAGACTTGGGAGAATATCACACTGTGTTTGTTCTGTAAGTAGAATCACTTATCTAGAAAACTAAGAGATGTAGCACTGCGTAATATGGTAGACATAAAGTGGAAACAGCATTTGGTACATCTACCCATTTGGTACATCTACTCAAACTGTGGTCACAACATAGTAGGTGCACATGACATTTCTTGCCACAGTTCTAAGATTTGGTCCCAATTTAGGAACCAATCTTAGGTATTAATATTGAGTACTGGGTATCATTGGAGTCTTATCTATCTATCTATCTATCTATCTATCTATCTATCTATCTATCTATCTCTTTATCTGGTTTGGGCAACACATTAGTGATGATTACTTCTTGCACCAGGTTTACAGATAGGTCCCAATGTCTCAACAATGGAAGCAATGTAGTTATCGATCTTCATTAATCCAGACGAATAAACAAGTAAACTTAAGAAGTCATGATAATCAGACTTTTAGAAATGTGTTCATTTAAGATGAACTGATAAAAAAAGAAACCAATTAAATAATTCAACTCTATAGCTAATGTTCATTGCATTGCACTACAATTCTACAAAATTCTCTCTTGGTGCCTAATTGGTGCAAGCTCATATTTTTATTTGGGCATAATGATTGCATATAATAGTGGGGTTTATTATGACAAAATCATACCTACATGTAACAACTGGACCAGTGTCAGTCACTCCACAATACCTCTCTGTATACTCCCTCATTCCATACTTCTTACTCCATCTCCCCTAAATCTTCTTTGTACTTTTATGAAACTTTTTCTTTTCTTTTTCCCCTTTTAGCTTCCACATATGAAGCAGAACTTTTAATACTTGTCTTTATAAATCTGGCTTATTTCACTTAATATGATACTCTCCAGATCCATTCATTTTCCTGTAAATTACTTAATTTTGTTATTCTTTATTGCTGAATAAAACTCCGTTGTATATGTGCTGCATTTCCCATTTGCAATCGTCTGTTGGAGGACATGTAGACAAATTTTATAACTTGGCAACTGTGAACTAAGCTGCAATATACATTAGTGTGTATATACATACATATAAATATATATATATATATATATATATATATATATATATATATATATATTGTATGCATACTTGAATTCTTTTTTTAACTTCTTTTTTTTAGTTGTGGATGGACACAATACCTTTATTTTTATTTGCCTATTTATATGCCATGCTGAAGACTGAACCCAGTGTTTCATGTGAGGCGAACACTCTCCCATTGAGCCACAACTCCAGCCCCTGCAGGCTTGATTTCTTTGAGGTAAATGTTGAGCAGTAATGTAACTGGGTCATGTAGTCATACTGTTTTTAGTTTTTTAAGAAACCTCCATACTGATTTCCATGTGGTTGTGCTAATTAACATTCACACCAACAGTATTTATTGCTATTTGTGTTTCTGATGGTTCCCATTCTGACTGTAGTAAGATGAAATCTCAGTGTAGTTTTGTTTTGTGTTTTCCTGCTGGCTAAATATGCTGAACACTTTTTTCTCATTCTTTTTGGTAATATGTACCTTCTTCTTTTGAGAAGTGTCTGTTCAAGTTCATTGGTGCATTTATTAATTGGGTCAGTCATTTTGTTGTTTTCTAATGTTGGATTTGTTTTGTGGATGGGTATGTATGTGTGTGTTGAAATTTCTGCATCCTTTATACATTTTGGATATCAATTCTTTATTGGAAGAATTTTTTCTCACATTCTGTAAATATTGCTGTTGAGAGACTGACAATATCAATCTTAATATCAAAATATTATTGATATTAATAATTAATCAGCTGTTTCTTCAAGATGTTGTTTCCTTTGCTGAGGAGAAGCTTTTTAATTGGATGTCATCCCATTTATTGGTTATTGTCAATATTTCCTGAGCTATAGGTATCTTAATCAAGAAGTTGTTGCCTGTGCCTATATGTTAAAGTGTTTCCTCTGTGTTTTTTTTTTTTTTCGACCTGTGGCAAAGTTTCTGGTCTTATATGTAGGTGATTGATCTATATTGTATTGACCATTATACAGAGTGAGAGATAGGAATCCAGCTGATTCTTAACATGTAGATGTCCATTTTTCCCAGAAACATTTTTAAAGGGGTTGTATTTTTTACAACTTATATTTTTGACACCTTTGTCAGGAATCTGATAACTCTAGCTATGTGGGTTTGTCTCCAGGTCCGTCTGTTTATTCCTTTATTCTGCATATCTCTCTTGTTGCCAGTATGGTGCTTTTTTTTTTTTTTTTTTTTTTTGGCTGTATAAGTTGAAATTGGGTGTTATTATGATGCCAGTTATACTCCTTTTTCTTGAGATGGTTTGGCTATACTGGGTCTTTGTTTTTCCATGTGAATTTTAAGATTGTTTTTTCTAGATCTTTGAAAAATAGGTATTTTGATGGGGATTGAATAGAATTTGTTATTGCTTCTATTAATCACCGAGGACATTGCCTTGTAATTTTCTGTCCTTGATGTATTTCTGCTTGATTTGGGTATCAGAGTGGTACATAGACTTTATAGTTTAGAAGTGCCTCTACCCTTTCGATTTCATGGTATAAGATAAGGAACATGATGTTAATTCCCCTTTAAATACTTTGTAAATTCAGTTCTGCTTATCTTTTCTTTGTTGGGAAACTTTGTATTACTGTTTTAATTTCACTGGTTGTTATTGGTCTGTTTATATTTTCTATATCTTCTTGGTTCAAATTTGCTCACTTATATGTATCTAGAAATTTAGCCATTTCTTCTAGATTTTCCAATTCATTGAATCATAAATTTTCAAAACAGTTCCTAATGATCCTTTACATTTAAGGGTTGTCTGTTTTTATCTCCTCTTTTCATCTCTAATTTTATTAATTTGGATCCTTTCTCTCTCTCTCTCTCTCTCTCTCTCTCTCTCTCTCTCTCTCTCTCTCTCTTAGTTTCACTAAAGATTTATCAGTCTTTTTTATGAAGAGTCAATAAGTGAACTCTTTGCTTCATTAATTACATTGTATTTGATCCTCTATTTTATTAATTAGTGGACTAATATTTGTTAATTTTTCCTTCTATTGGTATATTTCTGTTTTTAATAAATGTAGACATTTATATTCATAAACTTCCCTTTCTGTGAACTGCCTTTGATTTAGCCAAATGATTCTCATATGTTGTGTTTCTCTTGTTTTCATTTTAAGAAGTTATAAATTCCTCCCCTGATCTCTTTGATGACCCATTCATCATTCAAACATGCATTATTTAATATCCATAAGTTTGTATGATTTCCATACTTTTTTGTGCTGTTGATTCCCACTTTTATTCCATTATGATTTGTTAAGGTGCAAGAAATTATCTCACTGTTTTGCTAAGACTTGCTTTACAGGCTTATATATAATTCTTTGGAGATAGTTCCATGAGCAGATGAAAAGAAAGTGTACTTGGCTACTGTTGGATGAAATTTCTGTACATATCTCTTAAGTCAATTTGATCTAAAGGATAGTTTAACTCTTCATAACTCTTGATTTTTATGTCTGGATAATCTATTATTGAGAATGATAAAATTACCTACTATTATTGTATCAGGGACTATCCATTCCTTTATATCAAGCAATGTTTTCTCATAAAATTGGGTGCAAAAATATTCAAAACATAAATATTTACAATTATTTATCTTCTTGGTAGGGTATTTCCTTTGCCAGTATGTAGAAACATTATTTACATCTTCTAACTGGAGCTTCATATCTGCTTTGTTAGTTGTGAAAGTGGCTATTCCTGTTTGCTTTCAGATACCATTTCATGAAATATAATTTTCCATTGTTTACTTTTAGTCTGAGAATGAATTTTCCTGTGAATTGAGTTTCTGGCAGACACCACATAGTTGAACTTGATTTATAATTCAATCTGTCAGTTTATACCTTTTAGTTGAGAATGAGATCATTTACTTTTGGTGCTATTGTTGAGAAATTTGTACTATTTTCTGCCATTTTCTCTTATTTTTAATGTTTAAATTATTGTAAATTTTCATTTGTTTATATTTATCTATTATTCTAATGAGATTTATTTTTCCCATACTCTTGTGATTCCTGTTTAATCTTCTTCTTCTGTATGGGGCTTTTTAAAGTGTCTTTTGAAATGCTGGCTTAGTGGTCATGAATTACCTTGTCATTATCTTGGTTGGTTTTTATATATCTTTTTTATTCTAAAAGTTAGCTTGGCTGGATATAATAATTTAGATTGATAGTTTTTTTTTTCATGGCTTGAAATATACTATCCATGCCCTACTGGCCTTTGGAAATACTTCTGAGAAATCTGCTGTTATTTTGATGCATTTACCTTTATAAATGATTTGTCATTTCCCTTGCAGCTTTTAAAATCCTCTATGTTCTGAATTTTTGGCATTACAACTATATTATATCATAGAGAACTTCTTCCCTGGTCATGTCTATTTGGGGTTCTAAATGCCTCCATTACCTGCATGTCCATCTCATTCCCAGGATTATGGAAATTTTCTGCTATTATTTCACAGAATCACTTTCCTATGCCATTAACCTGTGTCTGCACTCTAACTTTGATATCTGAATCTTAAATTTGCTTCTCTGTATACTCTGTTAAAAGTTTCTTTTTTTTCTTTAATACAATTTGAATGTTCTAGGTCATCCACTTTGTCACCATGCCCTGATATTTTTTTTCTTGTGCTTCATCTAATCTATTGGAGAGAATTTCCACTGAACTTCTTATTTGATTTTTTTGTTTGTTCTTTTCATTTCCCAGATTTCTGTTTGGTTCTTTTCTAGAATCTCTTTTTATTGAAATGTTCTTTCATATCCTGTGTTGTCTTCCTAACTTCTTTTATTCATTTGATCATTTTAACCATCAGGTTTTTTTTTTTTAATTCATTGTCTGGAATTATCTTCACTTCAGTCTCTGTGGATTCAGTTGATGGGGAGATTTGAAATTTTGGAGTTATCTTTTTGCCTTGTTTTCTTGTGCTATCTGTGTTCCTGTGTTGAAATTTGCCTTTCTCTTGGGATGGTTATATCTACCACTATTACATAAAGGTTTTTGTAGTTAGCTGATTTCTCTTTCTAATGTGCCCTTCACTGGGGGTTTATCTCAGCCTCAGTTCACCCACTTAATCTTTTTGAAGTGCTTTGTTCAATTTTCTACTCCACTGTAATAACAGAGTATAGCCACCAGTAATATCTACAGCTTGGAAGCAAACTATATATCAATATGCAATAAATATTTATTGAAAATATTCTCTACCACAACATTAACCAAAATGAGATAGGTGGATAAATTATAAAGAATGAATTAAAAATTAGTTAATAAAGAAAGTAAAATTACTTTTAAACTGTATAGAATGTAAACTGAAAAAGAAAAGAAGAAAAAATAAGAAAGAAGTTATGGGGAAAGAAAAAAAGAAGAAAAATGAAAAGAAAAAGAAATAAAAAAGAAAGGGAGGAAATACAAACAAGAGAGTAGAAAAAAGGAGGAAAACACTAATTAATGAATTAAAATACTTATAATTATAGAAAAGTATGAAATAAAAAGTAGTGATGGGAAGTCAAACAAACCAACACAGAAGACAATAGAAGTGAAATTAAAACATAAATATGCAAAAGAATAAAATTTCTTCTTGCTGAGGTGTTTAACATAAACAGACTTCTTTCAAGTGCTTCCAGGTCTGAAATTTGCCAGGTATGAGTGGCAGGCTTTGGCTAGATATCCTCTAACTGGCTCTGTGCATGGAAGCGGCAGCCAAAGTCCTTGGTTCTCCCTTGGTGTGAGGAGCTGTGTATTGGTTTTTCCCTATGGCTAGATCAGGCTCTTGTTTCAGAAAACTGTGTTGAGTGCAGCCACAGTGACCTATCTATCCAGTCTTCACCCTGCCCTCCTTCTGCTCAGGTATGAACTTAGGCAGCTCCGTGCAATATGCTGCAGGCATGTGAGTCAGTGGTTCCTTTAGGGATTGTGCCATACTCAGCCTGGTAGCTGGATTTTCCCTGGCATGGGCAGCAGTTTTGTATGCCCATTGAGATTTCTTGGTATGCAGGGATAATCACTGTGTGTCTGGAGTTAATCAAAAAGACTTCACCCTGCTCTCTTCTAGTACAACATTCCCAATTCTGGAAATCCTTTGACTGGCCTGGGAACCTATGGGCCACCTGGACCTGAACCTGGGCATCTCTGTCTAGTGGACTGCCAAATTTTCTCCAGTGTAGGCAAAATATTTCAGGTATGCTCAGGAGTCTTTGTTGCACAGGGAGGAGTACCTTGTACCCAGGTGTTTAAATAGGCCTGGCTCCATTTTCTCTGCCAACTATCCAGTTACACTAGCTTTAGGTTCGCAGCAATCTCAGTGTATAAATTATTCAGACAAATTGTTTCCAGACCATTTCTCTGTGGCACTATTTACTGTGATCTTGGGGGGAGATGAAGATTAAGGATATTATGTTTCCCTCAGGTGCAGACTTAGGTATCACCATAACATGGTTCTCCACTTATGAGTTGAGAAAATCGGAGCACTTCTTATGCAAAAGTCCCCTATGCAGTGTCCAGTTCTTCTTAATTTGGATTTCCTTTCTCTTCTGTCATGGTTTCTGAACTAATTTTGTTAGATATACCTCTCTATCTTTCCCTTTTTGTGACCCACTGCCCCAGTGTTATGGGTGAAGGTTTAGATTCAATACACTCTTTCTTTCTCTTTGTTCCATTAATGAGAGTCTCTGAGTCTCTCCAAGACTTTGTCCAATATTAAACCTCAGTACTTTCCCTCAGACACTTCACTGAATAACTGTTCCCCATCTGTTTTGATTTCAGCCTGTGGAGAAGCTGGGACACGTGGCTTGCTTCTCTGCTGCTATCTTGCCTTCTCTTCCAGAATGTCATAATTGAACTGAAACAAAAAAATAGTAAAACTCACTGTAAAAGTAATTCTAATATGCAATAATTTTTTAGATTAGCATCTGATAATTAACAAAAATTCATTACAAATAAATACTCAAAAAAAGAATACTGTACTATAGTTATCTACACCTAAATATATTTAAGATGCTTTTCTCTTAAGAACCGGATATCACAAATCTATTTTTTATCCAGAAAGCCTTAATAAAATGAAGAAAAATAATTCAAAACAATATCTGTATAAGTGGATTTGAGTTATTCTTGTTTATTTTGGACTGTTTACATTTTATCTACCCTTTTTTTAACCTTCCCTTTTTAAAATCGCATTTGATCATTTTATTGAATTTGCCTAGAAAAATCAATTTAAAAAACAGAACTTAATTTTCACACTCAAAGCTCAGATTATACATTCCAGCTTGTACCTGACAATAGGTTTCTTTTAGTTTTTGATTTTTATTAATTAATTCCAAAATATTCAAAAGGTTGATCATGCTAATTCTGTTGGATATGGGGCAATTGGAACAAGGTCTTCATTCCATAAATATTTTATCTGATTTTTTTCTGTCTTATCTCGCTTCTCCATAGGACATGCTCAAGTTTCATATATACCAAAGTAACAATTTATTATATTTAGCAGTGTTTTATGGTTTTACTTAGTGCATTATAATTACACATATTAGTGGGCTTCATTGTGACATGTTCATATACGCCCATAAAATAATTTAATCAGTCTCATTTTTAATACCTTCACTTTCTTTCCCCTCCTACCTTCCCCTCTCTCCTTCCTCTATTTTTTTAAAAATTACTGCACTATAATTCTACATGAAAATGGGATTCACAATGGTACACTTGGCCATGGACATAGCAAAATTGGATCAAATTCCTTTCCTATTATCTCCCCTTTCCCTCCTCTCCTCTGTTTGTCTTGATCATCTTCCTCTATTTAACCTCCTTTTCTTTTACTTAAAGCTTTATAACTTGTTTTAATTGGAGATTCGTGGAATACTGAAAAGCTAGGTGCTTCCCAAAAAGATGCATAAGGATATTAATGAGTGTGTTTGACATCCAAACAAGGTGAATATATTTAGTCTGTATATCCTTATAACACTCTTTAAATATTGAATTAGTCATAAGAAATTAGATTTTAGAGGAAGCCGGGTTCTGGAATAACATAAAGATTATCCATTGAAAGTTTTTCTATTCCAAATAAAGTTTATTTTCTTAAGAAATGAGTGTCCCTTCTCTAGAAGTATCCATAAAGTCTGGTTTTCTCTCTGAGGTGCTGTACCGGGTCACCTGGGGCCATGAGTCCAGGTTGTCTTTCATAGAATTCTCCTAAACCTGCCTCCTTCCTGGTCATAACTCCTCTCATTGATGTTTACAGGTTTGAATGCTTGGTTTTCATTTACAGAGATGCTATCCTGAAAATGAATTTGTTCCAACAAGCATTTTGAGCAAAAATATGGCTTTTAACCATTCAGACATGGCCTCTGGGACTCAGTGGATCAAGCATGAGATGACAGATGCAATTGGTTTGTAGAAATTTTCACGTCTTAAGAGAAAGATCTCCAAGGAAAAGTGGCACGTCTGTTGCCGCTTTTAAAATGACAGAGCAATAGATCTTGGGCAGCCTCAGGTGCTGCCTGAAGAATCAATAAACTCTCTTTAAAGAGCCACTGATGTCTCATGAAAAGCATCCAAAAACATTCTATTTAGAATATCCATCTTATTTCCTTTGAACAATGTAACTCCCCTACGGCTGACAAATTGAGAAAAGCTTGATTTGTCTGTTTTAAAGGGTGTGTATTATAATAGAGGACATTGAGAAGTGATTTGGAAACTCTCCTTCTGGAAAGGAATCTTCAACTATGTATAAATAGAAAGTGTTCCCATCAAGAGAACTTTGGTTTAATGAAAGTAATTTGAAATTATCAGATAACACTCAGTGATCCTAAAACATTGGTATATAAAAGCCTTAATCATTATTACTTGTTTTGTTATTATTATAATTTAATTCAAAATGTGAAATTTATAACCATCATTTCTTTTTAATAAGACATGAAAGGATGTAATTGCTAAGTATTTGTTAGTTCATATTCACTAAATTCATGATTACTTGCACTGAGGTTCATAATTTGTAAAGTATAGTTCGTTAGAAAAAGAAAAATAATACTTTCTTCTAAAAGTTATTATTAATATTGAATTATTAAAATGCTATTAAATATAAATTGTTTTATATTATATATCATTAACTTACTAAAATATAAGTATACTTTTTGTGACTTTTGCATATTTATACATTTTTGTTATAATCTTTGAATACTACCATAATATATAAAATGAAAATGGCTAAATATAATCTCCCATGAGCTATATTAATCTAAAAGTTTCATAATCCATACTTTGCATCATTTTGAAATTCATTTACAAACTAAATTGAGTTGTTACCAGAAAGTTTGAGACTGATTTCTCAGGATGTTTGTCAATTAGTAATAAAAATATCAATATTTTTTTAAATTTCAAATTTTTTGTAAATGGCAATAAGCTAAAGGAATGTAGAAGTAAAATATAAACATGAATGGAGATAACAACATGAACCATGTAAAGATAGAGTAATGAGAACAAGGTTGTAGACACACAAAATTCATATATGAGCTCTTAGGAAGACCTATATAGGGTTAATCACATGTAGGTTATGCAAAAAGGAGCTTTAAAAGAATATAGGATGGTCAGACACACTGGCGCATACCTGAAATCCCAGTGCCTGGGGAGGCTGAGACAGCAGAATTTCAAATTCAAGTCAGCCTCAGCAAAGGAGAGGCACTAAGCAACTCAGTGAGACTCTGTCTCTAATAAAATACAAAATAGGCTGGGGATGTGGCTCAGTGGCTGAGCACCCCTGAGTGAGTCCCCAGTGCCCCCCTCAAAAAAAAAAAATTAAAAAATAAAAATAAAATAATATAGGACAATCAGGTGTGTGTAAATGTAATGGATTAAGTATTTTAAAACATGTGAATACATGTGACTATATAAGCATTAATTTTCTTATGTTCATGGTTTCCTTCCCTAGATAGTGTCATAAATTTCTCTGCCTTTTGTTGTTGTTGTCATTGATATTGTGTTAGTGAGGTTTTTTTTATTTAACAAAGTGTTTGAGGAAGATATTAAGGTTTTAAGTAATTACACTACTTTACCAAATATTCTTAAATGCTTAGAAATAGTTTAGGCATATGGAAAGAAAATCAGCTTATTTTAATGCCCTTCTTTCAGTTGCCTGAGTTTCTATTATGTTTTGTGAATCAGCATTCATTTGGAACTTATTATAGAAATGCTACCAAAAGTTGTTTAATTCTCTGGGCTTAGTAATAACAATACTAAAAATAACAGAGGATACCACTACACCTATTACAACAGTCAAAATCTGAACTATTGGTAAGAGCAAATGCCAGCATGAATATGGACTAACAGGAACTCTAATTTATTACTGGTGGGAATGCAAAATGGCACAGACACTTTGGAAACTGTGTTGTCAGTTTTTTATAAAATTTATTACATTCTTACCATGCACTCCAGCAATCTTACTCCTTGATATTTACCCAAATGAGTTAAAAATGATATCCATTCAAAAACCTGTACATGGATGCTTATGGAAACTTTATTCAAAATTGCCAAAATGTGGAAGCAACCAAAATGTCCCTAAGGAAGGAAATGGAAAAAACAAAGTGTTTTATATACAGGCAGTAGAATATTATTCTATGCCAAAAATGAGAAGACATGGAGAAATCTTATATGTCTATTACTTAGTGAAAGGAGTCAATCTGAAAAGGCTATATATATTGCATGATTCTAATTAAATGACATCCTGGAAAAGGCAACATTTTAGAGAAAATAAAAAAAGACCAGGGATTGTCAGGAATGGGGAGGAAGAACGAATAAATAGGCAATGTATATAGGATTTTTAGAGCAGTGAGACCATTCTGTATGATACTACAAAGGTAAGCAAATGTCATTATGCACTTATTAATATCTCCTTTTTAAAAGTTCATTAATAATTCATTGTGTATATATATAGCATAGTCTCTTTATAAATTCATTAATTTCTTTTTAAAGTTATTTTTTACTGATACCAAAAAATTGTCAATTAATCAGGCAATGTAAAGATCCATTTTAGCACACTTTCTTTATTCATTCATAGTTGATAGACACTTAGATTTATTCCATATATTTGCTATTGTGAATCATGTTGCAAAGAATATGGTAGTGTGAATATCTTCCACATACTGGTTTATTTTCTTTGGGTATATACCTAGTATTTCTGGATCATATAGTAGTTAATTTTTGTATTTTATTTGTTAGGAACTTTCATATTGTTTTTCATAATGGCTATACTAGTTTATATTTCTAAATAGTATGCATAAGTTCCTTTTCTTTCATATCCTCACCAACACATGGTAAGTTCTCATCTTTTTGATAACAACCATTCTAACAGATGTGAGGTGATATTTCATTGTGACTTTAATTTATATTTCTCCAATCATTTTTTTTTTGTGTGTGTGTGTGTGTGTGTGTCTGCTAAGGATTGAACCCAGGGGTGCTTTACCAATGAGGTACATCATCAGCCTCCAAACCTTTTATGTATGTATGTATGTATGTATGTATGTATTCAGTCATCCATTTATTTTGAGACAGGCTTTCACTAAGTTGCTTTTGATCTCACTAATTTGCCAAGGCTGGTCATTAATAATCCTCCTGCCTCAACCTTCTGAGTCTTTAGTATTACAGGCATGCACCACTGCTTCCAGCTATGATTCACTATTTTGAGTACATTTTACTCTAATTGTTAGCAATGTGTACATCTTCTTTTAAGAAATGTCTTTGCAGACCTTTGCCCAATTTTTAATTGAGCTATTTTCTTAATATTGAGTTGTACAAGTCCATTATTTTTTTATATTAATTCATTATGGTGTATCATTTGCAAATATTATCTCCAATTCTGTAGGTTGCCTCTTCATTCTGTCAATTGTTTTCCTTACTGGGCAGAAACTTTTAATTTGATCTAGTCTCATTTGTCAACTTTTACTTTTGTTTCTTGTGCTTTTCCTGAACAAATGTGCCTATTTTTTCTTTAGGAGTTTTACAGTTTCATGTCTTATTTAAGTCTTTAATTCATGTGAGGTTTTTTTTTGTATATAGTGTGAAGTAAAGGTCTAATTCAGAAAATGATTTCTAGTTTAATGTTCCGGTTACTAAAGGCTTGCACATGCATGGATTGATAGGGAAAATAAGTAAAAAGAAAGAGGGGGAGAAGGAAAAATAGAGGGAAATCAGAAAATCAACAAAACATATTTAATTCAACTTCAACTTCCATAATCATTATGTTTTAATCTTTAATGTCTTCTGACATTTTAGAAGCATGATTTCCAGGACAAGAATGTTCAGAGGTTAAGTTATCAGACTATGAGAGCTTGAAACCTCACCAGTGTATTAATACATTAGATTGATAAATAATTTGAAGACACTACTGGGTTGTAACTGTATGCAGGTGGGATGTGGCTGGAGGAAGTCGGTCACTGGTGTATATGCCCTTGGGGATTTTACCCCTCCCTTCCCATCCTCTTCTTTCAGTCTTCTTCGCTTACTTTCCCTCTCTCTCCCTCTTTTGTTCCTAGGCTGCCAGGAGCGGAGCAGCTTTCCTCTGCCATACCTTTCTTCCATGATGTTCTGCCTCACCGTGGGCCCAGAGCAATGGAGTTGGTCAAATATGAACTTAACTTTTGAAACCCTGAGCCAAAATAAACTTTTCCCCCCTTAATGTATTTTTATCAAGTATTTTAGTCATAATTATAAAAATCTGACTAACAACACTAAATATACTTGATTCATCATAACCCACATTGCACTTCTGATTCCTGTAGTGCATGAGTATAATTTTGAACATCATGCTGTAGATTTTTGCCTATTGTATTAGCCAATATTCATGAAAATAGAGTTTTCCCCTGAGATATAAAATCCCACTAAGTTAAAAGAAGAAACTGATGTATGAAAGATTATTTGGATAGTCAAAATTGCAAATTCATTGTTATTATATTGACCTATGTAAAAGGCATAATCAGCTAAAAATAATCATTACATATTCACTGGAAGGCAATTAACATTCCATGCACTAACAAAGTATATCAGTAAATCTTTTCTCCATAACATTACTTGATTTGTCCTAACTTCAAGGATATTTTTATTATTTATCAAAATTTTCCCCAATGGAATCTATACAATTTTAGAAGAAATCTAATGGGGAAATATATTCTTTATGATTAGCTTAACTTATAAGAAATGTTTAACATGTCTATACAAACTTAGCAGTAATTGTTATAAAAAGGACACTTAATGAAAAGAAACAGACTTTGTTGTTGTTTTATGTACCAACATAAAACTATTATTTCATTGGAAAAATCCCTTATTAATTGATTTAAACAAAAGAAAGATAGAATAAAACACAGCAACAATTTTTCCAAAGAATTAGCATGCTTTTGTTTCCTGAAAAATAATCATCATATTGACCCTCTAATGCAATTTATGCCCTAAAGTACAATTAGAAAACAAATAATTGACCATTATGCATTCCTTTAATCTGACTTGACTTCTTTCAGTACCTTGGAGGAATAAGAATTCTAAATACTAATTACATCCTAAGAATAGAACAAGCTGTTCATATAAATGACATTCATGAAAATACAAAATGGCAACTTAAAAATAAATTTTAATATTTCAATTGTTTTTTATTTTGTTTTGACTGGGAATATAATGGCAGAAATACTCTCCCTACATCTGTCTCTCTTTATTCCATTCCTGAGTTTGCACAAGAGTGCCTAATTTTCTAGATTTCTTCTCCTCTTACCACTGTTGCAATACCATGAGATGTCGATTTGATTCAAGCTTGGCAAGTCAGAGGGTTTATTTTTTTTTTTATTTTAGAATCTGAAAACAAACACTAATAAATTCATCTTATTTGCTATTAGAAATTGCAAAAGTTGAAAACAAGGAGGTTGACAACTATAATCTTTAGTAGATAACAGGATACAGTTTTCAGCAAGAAAATACAACAAACATACAGACAAGAAGAGACATAGATGGTTAGCCAGGGTTGGTTTGGCAGGAAGGAATGGAAAGAGATTATGAGAAATCAACTTTGCATTAGAATTTGGTTGATTCTTGGCTGTCCACATGATTTTACCCTTCCTGTTTTTAAATAAGATAACCTTAGTATCTATCCCATTATTTCCTCATTTTGCCAAGGGGAGATGGACCTGATTTTCTGGGTTATTTCTCTTTTAACTAAGACCCCTAATTTCTCATCTTTTAGTGTTTTGGATTTTCTTCATAATTATTACTTTTTACTATATTTTAAATATGACTGCAACACACTTGGTTAACAGGTAAGTGATTCTTCTCCTCTTCAGTTTCTCACTCCTCCTCCTACCATCAATAATCCAGGAACTTGTGAGGGGAAATTGGAATTACTTATATTCAGAAGCAAGGTAGGAGTGGACTTGACCAAGGGCATTCGATAAACCCAACAGGCTAATAGTGGAGAGAGAGCATAAAGGCACTGCTGGTTGAAGTTTTGGGAAAAACTGATGTTTCAGTAAATGAAAAGCTTATGAGAATTTGAAGATTAAAAAAAATAAGCACAGAAGGAAATAGATTAGTGAAGTTATGCTGAAGATAATAAGATGATTTCCATTTTCAAGTTATGAGTCTCATCATAAGTCAAATTAAACTGCAGGATTACAGACACATTCACATGCATGCACACACACACAGACACACACACACTCTGACACAAACACACTCACAAATATTCAATAATATATGGCTTAGTGAATTATTGCTCACAATTTGATATTAAGCATTATTCTGTTTTTGTCATTTCATCAAATGAATATTGTTATTTCACTTTCCCTTTCTTAAAGACACATTTCTCAGTAACTAATCTCCCTACTTTATGTATAGGAAATTCCTATATGATTTAAATTGTTTTCTATCTCTGTATTCCTTTATGTTGTTCTATGTTCTCCCAATTATTCTGTGCAATTGGGTTGTAATAATATTTTTGTGTTACTGTAATGCAGTACATCATCACCATTTTAGGAAGACATTACCCTAAAATTTCAAAAAACCTGAAGGATTACACAAGTTCCAAAGGTGAAAAATGGGAAACTTAATAGTGGAGTACAGTTTTTCTCATTCTCAATTGATTTCTTTTTACCATACTGTATTGACCTCGTTCTAGTATTTCCATCATACCAGAGATATATGTAACAAAGGAAAAAACAAATTCTTTGGTGCTTTAATACCTTTTCTAAGCGTTAAAGAAACTTCTCTGTTAGACTCAGCTAGACTTAGAACCAAATTCAGTGCCAAGACATTATGCTAAAGCCCATGCTTATCATTAAGGGAAATATTTTATACATAGAAATAAATGTTTCTCTATAAGTTTAGTTGTACATAAACTGCTTTTATAGATTACCCTTCCTCTAACATGTCATCTCAGATCTGTTTCAGTGCCTTTTCACTTGAGAAATCTCCACAGTCTACTCTCTCAGTCAGCTGCAGTGAACACTTAGGATTTGACTCTTCTTCTAAAAAATACTCAATGTGTTAAGAAAATAAAAGTATGCATCTATATTTAGTTACTCTTACAAAGATGACAGGAAAGCTCAAAGGATTCTGATAAGCCCCCCAAATTATGAACACCTGAATGAGAATTCTTGGTGTATCAGAAAAAGGATTTTGGAAAGAATGGAGAAGTAAGAGACACAAAGGAATAAGTGACTGAGACTGGGGAGAGGTGGATCTAAGCAGAGGGAGCAACTAACACCAAAAGGTAAGAGAGCATGCAGACAACATATTCCTAGGACTGAAGAAAATGGCCTGAAGCCAAATAGGTGGATGATAGTGGAAGGAATGAAGTTTAAAATGAGAGGGAAAATTGGGAACATTCTTATGGGAAATGCTAAGGAGATTGGAATGTATTTCAACTGATAGCTGAGGTATTTAAAGACTAGACTGACATTATCAGATTTGCAATTTTAATAGATTACTACAAAGGCAATATAAGAAATGTTTTGTAAAGAAGTAAGATGGTAGAACAAGAAACCAGATAGGAGACTTATAAGCACTTCAAACTGAAAGGTGATGTGGTCTGGTTTAGAAGTTGTGGTTGAGAGTAAGTGAAAGTGAAATCAAGTAATTTGTAAAGGAAGAGAATGTCAGTCTAAGCAGCAGTGTAGGTCTTTAACATGAGCAGTAGAGCAACTTTGATGTGGGCCAATACTGTGTATCAAATCCCATCAATTAATGGGCAGGACTGGGCCCCATAAAATAAAGAGGAGTGTACGCTTTCTTGGTGTTCCATCAAATTTTGATAAAGGAATGAATTTTATTCGTACTTCAATTGAAAACACATGTACGTAAGTGAATTTTTGAAGTCAGACATACTATTGCGCTGATATTAGAGTCAAAATATAAACGGTATGATTTATATTTAACCAAACACCATAGAAATTAGTTATTTCTTGAAGTTCTTACAAAGAGGTCAGGACAGTATACAATGCTAATAAAAAGTGACCATGATTAATAGAGTGACCATCCAAATATGAGAGGTAATTTTTGTAATTGTTCCATATTCCAAATCTCAATCTTTCCTTTTAACTGTTGTGAACATATCCTGTCACATGTGTGGTCAAAGTTATGATTTGAATAAAGCTTGAAAAATAACCCAGTTGAGAGTTAAAGTAGGAATCTAAAGGATACAGGGCTTTTAACAAAATAAATAAATAAATAAGCAACAAATGATCTTAAAAGTATGTGATAGGTTTTTTGGAAGTTTGGTTCAATTCACAGCCTATAGGATTATGCTTATTTCTCACTGTTCCCGCACAGTGAGGGAGCGGTAAACTGCACAGAGACTGTGAGCCCGCTGGGAAAGTAAAGGTCTGA
Source organism: Callospermophilus lateralis (assembly GCF_048772815.1). Classification (NCBI taxonomy): domain Eukaryota; kingdom Metazoa; phylum Chordata; class Mammalia; order Rodentia; family Sciuridae; genus Callospermophilus; species Callospermophilus lateralis. Next base: position 60,696,329 of record NC_135310.1, on the reverse strand, counting down.
AGTAATAATAAGAAGAAATAAAACAAATGACACAAAAAGTAGTTTTAAAAGCAGGGGCCTGGTGAGCAGCTGGGGAAGATGGCCTGATTTGGACATTATCACTTGCTCTGTAACTCTTCCTCCTCCAGGCAGCTGGCACCTCAAAGCTATTTGCATACACTGGTACCTCTTTCTGCCTCAGGCAGCTGCATTTGAACCTAAGGCTGTTTGAACCAATAAATTCCATGGTATCACAGAATTCACCTTGAGCAAGAGGTTGCCCAGGCAACAGAGCAGTGTCAGATTGGTGAGATAACACTGAGAGTTCTCCAAGGGATACACCTCAGCTTAGAGACGCCTTTAAAAGCCCACAGCTCATTCGCCGTCCCTGACACTGACAAATTATGGTAGTCATTTGGGCTATTCGATATTATTTCCAGTTTTATCAATTCTGGTCACAAAACAGCATTCTGCTTTCTGGATCCCATGAGGTTGGGTGAAATTATAGGAGTAGCTATGATCGATGATTTAAAAGAAGTACTGGTGTGTGCCATTATGGTTGACACCTTTGATTGCCATAGGGGATCTTTTTCCTCTAGCATGGCTGACATCATCATTAGCATCATTAGCATCATTAGATGGGAGTCCAGCTGAACAGCCACAACAAACATGGACTGTGAGTGAGAAATTAACTTTGCTATATAAAGCCAGTAAGATTTGGGGATTGATTGTTTCCCAGCATAATCTAATATTTCCTGACATATATCTTAATTAACACATGGATCTATGACAAAGAGATACTGCTAAAAATCATAGAATTCATTAAGAGATATGAATCTGAAGCAAAAACTACTGTGACACTGAAGCTTTTTTGTCTTAATAATTTTTGTAGTTGTACACAATAACTTTATTTATTTATTTTTATGTGGTGCTGAGGATCAAACCCAGGGCCTTGCACGTGTGAGGCAAGCACTCTACTGCTGAGCCATAACCCCAGTGCTGACACTGAAGCTTACTTAACTTCTTCTGATCAATCTTTTTTATCCTGACCAAAAGTAGTCTGACATGTTGAATGTACAGGGGGAAGACATCTGGCTTCCATCAGAACATCTTATGTGCTATATTCATGTATTGATTAAATAAGACAAATAGAGCTGATATAACCTAAACAATATCATTGAAAATAGTTAAAAGATTACTATTTTTAAAAATACTAACCTATTATTACAGAAAGGAATCAATTTTTTCTGATGTGTTTTATTTAGGTGAAATGTATATAACATAAAATGAATCATGTTGTAGTATACCTCCAACGCAGCTTAGTATATTCACAACACTGTGCTGCCATTTCCACTATCAAGTTTCAAATCACCCATGAAAAGAAAAATCCATACCTCTTAAGCAGCCATCTTCCCCTGCCTTCCTTTAACCAGTTCCTTATAACTTTCAATACACTTTCAATCTCTATGGATTGATTGATTGATTCTGGATGATTTATATTAATTGAATTATATAATGTATTGCCTTTAGTGATTTAATGTTTCACTTAACTTTACATATCATTTTTCTCTTTCAGTGCTGGAGATCAAATCCAAGTCCTCATACAAGGTAGGCAATTGCTCTACCAATGAATGAGGTGTACCCCCAGTTCAGGATTTTTGAGATTCATCTATGAATCTACTGCCTGTATTAGAACTTCATTCTCTCTTATAACTGAGTAATGTTTGATTTTTGGAAATATAACATTTTGTTCATTCTTTTATTGATTGACATATGTATTATTTTCATCTTTTGACTTTCTGATAATTTTATCTTGTAAATAACTTTCAACACATATTTTCCCAGACTATATAATTTATAGCATATAAAATTTGACAATATTGGAAATCAATGTATTGAAACTAAAACCTGACTAAATTATATAGCTGGATCATCAGAATTATTGCATGCAAAACCATGAATACAAACAAATAAAAATTTACAAAGCAATCATTATGTCAGTTTAAACCATATAATGCACACATACATATACACAGAGCTTCTGAACAGGAGGTCAGCAATTTGATTTTTCATCTGGGAAGTGCTACCACAAATTAAAGAGGATATGATCCTTGAGGTTTAAGAGAATAATCACTGCTCACTAAAAGAGCTGCCAACTCCAGGAGATGCCCTTTCTGGAAGGTAGCTGGTAGCCACTGATCTACTTAGCTGCATGGCAGTACACACATCTAGCAGGTTCTTCTGGCCCGCCCCAGTTAATGAGCTACTGGTCCCTTTAATACTAGAAGCTACTGCAGCAATTGCATCAGGCAGAGTCACTGCCAAGTGGCTTCTTTAGCAGTTACAGACATGAGTAATGGGACCTAGGATGGAAGAACATGGGAGCACTCTTTGTGCCTCAGTGTGAGAGAATCATAGAACTTCTTTGATATGCCTAGACTAGAAATAGAGTGATTGAGAGAGAGAGAGAGAGAGAGAAAGAAATGAGACTCTGAAGTCAGCCAAATAAGTCAGAGGAAATAAGTCAAAGCTCAACTCTGTACTGTTCATAGACCTTATTCTTAACTACAAACTCTTGAGACTTGGGGTAATCAGGCTAAGAAGTTATAAACCTATTTTGAGAATATGTATGAATACCATTGTGATGAATCAAAAAAAATTTACTTAAAATCATAATTGAATTCATGGTAAAATTATTTCAATAAATAAAAAATAAAGCCTATAAGGATATTCTTTTTTATTTGATGTTAAGAAATGTCTTTCACACTGTAAAAAGCTAAGAATCAGAGTACCGAGGCACTCTACCCTCTGCCACATGTGACACCTTTCTCTAGACCTCTTGGATATTCACACATAAAGCTGAGTTTCTCCCATGGTGTAGCCAACAATTCCGAACCCTTTAAGGAGAATCTCGAGCTGTGGTATATACATATTTTTCCAGACTTATTCAAATTCTAAGATGATGATTCCTACTTACTATATAGGTTGACCATGACTAAGTCCTTCTCCTTGAGAGGTAATTTCATATTTACATTATTAGAAAACTGTTAGCACCAGTCATTCCTCTCGAGATACAATCATCAAACACCTACAGTTGCCTTTCCATTTCTCTAAATGTAATTTGAAAACTTTTAGAAAAAAATCTGTTTTTCTAGAAGTTAAAGAGACCCTCAATTCTTGCTCAAATTTATAATTGGGCCATAAAAAGGAAGACTAAAATGCTATATAAATTTTAGGAGAGGGGCTGGTGTTGTGACTCAGTGGTAGGGCGCTTGCCTAGCATGTGTGAGGCAATGCGTTCGATTTTTAGCACTGCATAAAAATAAAATAAAGGTCCATTGACACAAAAAATATTTTTTAAAAAATTTAGGAGAAACTTTGGTTATAGATCTGTACTTTGAGTGTCTCTGGTGGTTTGTGAAGAATGCATGCCCTGGAGAACTACCTTGAGTTCTCCTAAATCAGCATTTTAGAGAGAAAGTGGGCAAGTTCTGAATATTCCCGCTAGCTAAGCAAAAATATAGAATGCTATCTACTGGACCTAGTTATCAAAGAGAAAACTGTTAGGCAGTTCTCAATACAAAAGAAAAAATAAAAAAGAAATTTCCACAGGACACATTCTGGCTCCTGTATTCATCCATTGTTGATTAATTTCCAAAAATATGCAATATTGAAATCTAAAGCATAAACAAACCTGGGGTAAGTAAACATAGTACACATTAAGGGTATCGTTTATATAGAACTTCTTGAGGAGCAATTCATGAAACTCAAAAATATTTAATAAATTTATTAGCTCTGCTTTAACCCAGAGAGAGACTAATGGAACATTTGTGCCCAGATGCTTCAGAAAGAGTACCTATCTTGCTCATATATTATTGATAAGTCAACTCAAAATTCACAATCACATGCCCTTTATAGTTGATTCTGATCTTGGTGCTCCTCGTTGATAGAGACTGAAAGGAAGAGGACCACTGATGAATAGAACAGCAACTGGAAAAACATCCTGGTTCACCCTGGCAAGATTATTATGATCACACACTGTTGGGAAGAAGAGCATGTCACATATTTATCACGAACTGCAAGTCTCCCAGAATAACTGAAGGAAATGGTGTTAGTCCTTAGCTTGAACTTTAATAAGAGTCTGGGATTTTCTAGAAAGTGTCCTATTTTCTAACATCTTCCTCATTACTTACTTATGTTACGTGTTAAAGTCTTTCACCCAACATTTCTAGAAATCCTAATGTGAAGTAGAGGAGAAAGTGTCCTGAGGGGTCTCTGTCTCCATAAGGTATTTTATATGCTTTATAGTCAGACATTTCTTTCCTACAGATGCTTGTTTCTCTCCACTGTCAAATCCATTTTTCAAATGACATGAAATTTAAATTTCAGTAAATGAACTCTAATGACTGAAAAAGGAAAATTTTCTATTTTTGGAAGTAATTGCTCATTTCAATTCTAGATGTCAGCCAGAGTAGAATGGCATCTCAAGAGATAGAGAAGTTGGGCTTTCCATCCCACCCTGTGGCCTGTGATAAACCATATCAAGCATCTATAAATTCCTGGGAGGATTTTTCCAGGTCATTTTCAACTACAAATTCCTACCTCTAGTGAATTCTTATTTTCCACTTGAAGTCTTGGCAGTTGTTTCTCTTTGTCCCTATTAGACACTAAAGAGAAAGTGCTTTATGATGAAGTTTTACTGGCAAGTTGGGAATCCTATTTGCATAGTGTTGGCTAGGCCCTCAGGAATGGGTTTCCAGGGAGGAGAAATGAAGTAGAACCTGTAAATATGAGACTGTCAGCTGTCTTTGTCCTACATTAGGAAAATCTCTGAGTCTTGGAATGCTGTTCATGGGCTTCAATGCTGCATTGTAGTTGTGCAAGCACAAGGCTTGCAAGAGGTAGTTTCCTGTGCAGTTCAGGACACACAGTAAAATCACTGCTTCCAGATACCTCTACATTGCATGTGACATTCCCTAGTCAGGATTACATAAACCAATTGCATCTGCACTGGTAACATCAAGCTAAGGACCAGGTGAGTCATCAGTATCCCCAAAGAAACAACAAAATCATACTCACAAGTTGTTGAAGATGTTTACTTAACAAAAAATGTTAAACAATTCTTAACTTCCATGTTATTATATTTTTTGGGGAAGTGGGGTGTACCAGAATTAAAATCAGGGGTACTCAACCACTGAGCCACATTCCCATCCCCTTTTTGTGTGTTTTATTTAGAGACAGGGTATCACTGAGTTGCTTAGCACCTCGATTTTGCTGCAGCTGGCTTTGAACTAGAGATCCTCCTGTCTCAGCATCCCCAGCTGCTGGTACTACAAGAGTGCCCCACTGCACCTGGCCCATGCTGTTCTTAAAGGATAAAATTTCCCGCAAAAGTATTAAATACTATCTCCCTATGAGGGAATCATAATACTTTTCTTAGATGATTTGCAAATTTTCATTTAGCCCATCTCTCACCCTCTGAGAAGAGGCATAAAACAGAATATAGCACTCTGTTACCTAGAACTTCATAGGAAGGAATACTAACTAAAGAAGCTGAAGACATGATGATAGATGTCAATAAACCTCAAAAAGCATCTTCATTCACTCATAGGCCATATAATACCACAATAATTTAAAAATACTTACCACGACAATTTTTTTTCATGATTTCACGCCAAAAGATGTTATATATTCTTTCTTACAAATATGTGAAAAGCTAAATGTGTTGATTTGGATAGGGTGGTCATTCCTTTATAATATAATTCAGGAATTTACTAAATTTAGCATGTAGAGATGTACACGCATGCACACACAAAAAACAGTAGCCTTTTCCTACAGTATTTATTTATTCCGTTGGTTCTACTATTCAAAAAGAAAACAGCTGCATAAGGTAAGAATTCCCTAGGTCCAAGTCCTCCCAATGGTTGCAAAGAAAGGCTTTCTGTTGCCTATTACATATTTGTTGTTTTTCACATAGTCCACTAAAAATACAAAAGCCAATAAAATAAAATTACTTTTGCACATTTTAACTATGGCTTAACCTGATTAAGACACATGGATCTTTTTTCATATGTGTGTGTGTGTGTGTGTGTGTGTGTGTGTGTGTATACATGAATAGCATGGGCCAGGCGAAGTGGGGCACTCCTATAATCCCAGCAGTTCAGGATGCTGAGGTAGGAGGGTCTCGAGAATTCTGTTCAAGACCAGCCTCAGGTACTTAGGGATGCCCTAAGTAATTTAGTGAAACCCTGTCTCCTAACCCAAAACTAAAAAATAAAATAAAGAAGACTCAGGATATAACTCAATGGTAAAGCACCCCTGTGTTGAATCCTCAAGACAAAAAAAAAAAAGAAGAAGAAGAAGAAGAAGAGGAAGAAGGAGGAGGAGGAGGAGGAGGAGGAGAAAGAGAAGAAGAAGAAGAAAGGAAGGAAGGAAGGAAAAAAGGAAGGAAGAAAGAGCAAGTGAGTGTCAGAGACCAGCTCCAACAGAGGGTCTCAGGAGAAACAACACAGACCAAAGTGAAGGTGTTGATCCCAATCTTTACTTTTGAAGTTGATCATATATACTTTTCATTTTGGCAGGCTCACAGTACTTTGTGGTTTAAAACAGGAATCATTATTCAAAGAAACAAAATATTACATAGCTACAATTAGAATAGAATAATGTATCTTGGCTTATGCATAAGCAAGCATTTGTACTTTCAGTTCCCGTTTTGCTTTGAGCTGTTTCTGCTTAGTTAACTTTTAATAATAGTTAGAAATGTCTCAAACTATTGGCCTATACCTTGACTATTCTTTCTTGACTTACTGACTGGAACCGGTGCCATGGTTACCGCAAGTGGTTAACTTGTTATTAATTTTAATCAAACAAGAGTAAGAGCACAAACCATTGTGCACAGGAACAAGAACAAGTTACCCAGTACTAAGCACTAATCTGTCTTCTTAACATTAATTTTTCTTCTCTAGATTTTAATATAATTTCTCAAAAACTTCCTTGACAGGAATACAGGGAGTTTTTCATTAGACATTAACAATTTACTCTCCACAGCTGAATCATTGCATTTAGAGCAAACAGATCTATTCTTTAGAAGTAGTTGCATTAATTGGGAAAGTCATGTTTTTTCCTTCATACTTAATGGTCATATGAGAAATCGCAACTATACTTATTAAAGGAATACAAAAACAAATCAGCCCATTCCCAGAAACATACTGCGCTCCTCCAGAGCATGGATGCCTTGCACCATCCACCTCAGTAGGGCCTTGCCATTGCCTGAGTCAGGGGAGGGGCACAGCAAGTGAGCATATAGACATAAATCTTACCTTGAACTGACACAAGTGAGAAAAAAGTAAGAGTTGGCAAATATAGTTGGTGCCCAGCCTTAATACCATTCTAATATCATGAATGGATAGACTTGGCAAAGAAAATCAACCATGGTTGGCCCTAACTATGGACTGATTTTTAATCAGAATCAGTCTTAACTAAATTAGTTTTATTTCTCTAAGAACTAAAAGAAGACAGAGATTTTCTTTTCACTAACATGAATATAAAAATAAAGTTAAAACTACATGTGGAATACAATATAATGTTTTAAATATCTTAACAAATAGTAACCTCAATGTAACCATCAGTTAAATTGTAAATTGACACTTATTTGCTGGGTATAGAAATCTAGAATGACTTTTCTTTTTTCTTTCTTTTCCTTTCCTTTCATTACTGATAATATTCATTCCATTGTTTTCTAGCTTCCATTTTTTCTGATAAAAATATTTTCCTAATTTTTAAATCTATTTTGACTGACATAATATTATCATGTAGATATGAAGCCAAGTGTGATGTTTTGATTCATATGCACATTTGCTGGTGATCAGCTCAGGGTAATTGAATGAATATCCATTAACTTAAACTTTTATCTTTTTTTATGGTGAGTACAAGTTCCTCCCTTTTAACTATTTGAAGTCATAGAATGGACTATTGTTAAACATAAATACTCTACTGTGCTTTTGAACGAACATTCTACTGTTGCATAGAACACCGGAATTTATCCTTCTAATAAGCAATAACACCATAACCTCTGACCCAACTCTCCCCCTCACACCTCCCTCCTATTCTTCCCAATCTCTGGTAACAGCTATTCTACTCAAAAATTCTATGAGATCAGCGTCTTTAGACTTCACATATGAGTGGAATCAAATATCCCACTATTTGATTCTATGAATTTGGCTATTTTAGATACTTCATATAAGTGAAGTCAATATAGTATTTATCTTTCTATGTGACTTATTTCACTTAGCATAATGGCCTTTCATGTGGACCAGTTTTGTACAATTTCCTTTTATTTAAAGGCTGAATAATATTCTATTGTATGAATATATATTACATTTTCATTATCCAGTCATCTGTCAAAGAACTTAAGTTGTTTCTATATCTTGGTTATTGTGAAGAGTGCTACAATGAGAGTACTAATATCTCTTGGAAATCCTGATTTCATACATTTGGTACAAATAATCAGAAGCAAAAATGCTCAATCATATGGTGGTTCTATTTTTAATATTCTGAAGAATCTCCATACCATTTTTCATATCAGCTGCACTATTTTGCATTCCTACCAATAGTGTGCAAGGATTCTAATTTCTTCACATCTTTGCCAATACTTGATATTCATATATATATATATATATATATGCATATGTATGCATATATATGCACACACACGTGTGTGCACACACATTTATATATATATATAATATATATATATATGCCTATATATATATGCACATTCACATGTGCACATACACACGCACATATATATTAGACATTCCATGATGTGATGTCTCACTGTGGTTTTGTCTGTCATTTTCCTAATGATTATTTATGTTCAACAACTTTGAACATACCTGTTGACTATTTGTATTTCTTCTTTGAATAAATGTCTATTTGTATATTTGTCCATTTTTAAGTCAGTTTATTAGTTATTTTTCCTATTCAATTATAGTGATGTTTGCTATTTTAGATCTATTTTTTGTCTTATTTTGGCTAATTCATTTGTACTTAAAGTCATTAAATGACTATTTGATTTTAAATGTCATCTTTTACATCCTATAGCCACAGGAGAATGGCCCCCTCAGATTCCTCAGGTGACAGATGCAACAGTAGAATTAATCGGGAACCCTATAATTCATATGCTTAAGCAGAACAAAGGAGTACATACTGAGTCAGAAACCAAAAGATAAGCCCACACAAGGTGCTCAATCTAGCAGAGTCTATAAGGACTCTGTCACCTGGCAAGGAAGTGTTTGCAGGCCCAAGGTCTGTTCTTATGCAACCACGTTGGCATGAAAAGACTGCATGCAAGAGTAGACTGACTTTTCCAACAACCAGGCAGTTGGTGTAAGGGTCTGCATTCTGATCTCTCAAAGATTCACATTGAGCTGAAACTAGGCTGGATCTTTATAAACTCTGGTTACTCTAATAGTCAATTTCAACATTGGAGTTGAGTAAGAGTTGGCTCACAGTTGCCAGTGGTTTTCATTCTGCCTACAATTCATCTCTGGCATGGCCCCAAACTCTAAACACTATGAAACTTTTCAGGACTTCATAAATCTTATGTACTTTTTAGTCCCTCAATCACTGTTGTGGATGTTCAAAATTCTGGGATTAGAAACAAGAGGTTATTAATTATTAAACTGAGTGATTTGTTTTCACATTTGAGTCTCCTCCAATCCATACTGTTATTAAAAATTATTCTGGTGTGGTGTCTTTGTAAAAGAGACTGCAAAGTCTTTTTTCATATGGAAAGTGTGCTGCTCCACCTATCTACACCATGATCAGACAATAGCCTTCAGGTATGGAAGATCCCACAGGTTATCTGAAAATATTTGTCTGTCTGAAGAAGTTAGTTCAACACAGGACTTTGACAGCTTCATAGAAAAGTATGATTTTCACATTATCCATTTCCTTTTATACTGTTACTACAAGAACAGAGGTCTTTCACATTCTTTGTATATCCTAACTAAAGTGAAATTTGCAAATTGGGCAAAGTACATCTCAGTGGTAAATATTAGGAAAGGTTGACATTATAACTTTCTAATCCATAAGGACTGTCGTCTAAAATTTTACACAAGTGAGTGGTATGTTAATTTGATGCTTCAGATATATTGCTTTGGTGGCTCTTCAAATGTAAGAAATCATTTCTTTAAGTACAAAATAGAATAAGTACCAATATAAGTGCATGATATACTCAGCAGACAGAAAGAAAATGGCTAGATATAAGAGCATAAAAGAACACAGCCAGTGGAGTGGAGGTGGTGGAAATGTGAATTCTAACAATGCCTCCTCCCTAAGGCACCTGAGTGCTACCTCCACTGTGGCTGTCCTGCAAGTAACAGGGCTCTGCAGAGTGTGTAACTATCCTCACAAAATGACTGTCTACTACAATGAATACAGAAATTAAAGTCTGGCATGGATGAAGAGTTTTCTTCTGTTTAGTTTATCACAACATTAGTTTACTATTATATTAGGCCAGACAAATGAGAAAAGCTAGGATAAATGTCAAACAGAGTCAGTAGATATTACTTAAGATTAGAGTCCAATGCATATAACAGGAAACATTTTAAAAAATAAAAGTTAAAAGTTGAATAGAAGAATTGCTTTGATTACTCTTATCATCAAGAACTAGGCTTCTATCTAATCTGTTCCACTGTTCTACTAGTCTATCTTATGATGCAGTATGACAGCTCTGTCTCCAGCTATCTCATCAAGATGTAGACCAGAAAACAAAGGAAAAGCAGACAGGTTTAAAAAAAAAATTCCCCTTGCAGTTGGAAGTTGGATTAGCTTTCTTCAGTCAACATTCTGTCCTATATATGTCACTCGCCAGACTTTATTTGTAGTTGGTCTCTGTAAGAAGGAGAATGAAACAAACATAACTTTTAATTATAGAAGACAATGTTCATACTTAAAAAATCAAGGTTCTCTTAGTAAGAAGTGAACTATAATAGCTATTGTAACAGGTAAGCAGCAATTACTTTTTTAGACTCTTCTCCCAAGAGGGTTGAGGAAAGAGAAAGTAATAAAAGAGAATAGATATATGCATTATAAACATATATGCCTTTTGTAGAGAATGTTAAACTGTTAAACTAATCATCCTTAACTAACAAGGCCTACCTCAGTTAGTGTTCTGGCAAAAGACAGAAACATGGTGATTTGAGCTGGCTGCTTTAAAGAATTTCTAATTATAACAAGGGATTGGGTGACAAAGTACTGGCTCATAAGAATATAGAGATAATATAGAAATATCAAATAGGGATGTTCCAGAACTAAAGTTGGATTTCTGCTAGAAAGTGAGCAGCTGTGGCTGGCTGGATGGTGGGGGAGGTTCTGTGTGTTGGGCCAGGACGGCTGTGGGAAAATTCCCTCTGGAGTTCCAAGAGAAGCCATTCACAGGGAGCCTGTCCACTGTTCGGCAGGTCAGGCCCCAAAGCTGCCCAGTGCAGGAGAAACACAGAGGTTGTTCTCAGGCAAAGTTCCTCCCTGCAAAACTGCACAGTAAAACCACCAGAAAAGGGAAACAGGAAAATTTTTTTTATAAATTTTTAGAAATTAATTATTTACCTAAATTGACGAATAATAATTGTGTGTATTTTTAGGGTAAAAATGTGATGTTTTGATCCATGTACATATTGTAGAAATATTAAATAAAACTAATCAACATGTCTATCACCTCATAACTTTTTTTTTCATAGAGAAAATGTTCAAAATCTGTTCTTTTACACTTTTGGAATATATGATACATTATCATTTTTAAGTGTGGTCACCATGAATTTCAATATATCACTGAAATTTATTCCTCTGGTCTGACTGAATCTTTTTACCCTCTGATCAACATCTCTCCTTTCCCAGTCTCCACTCACCTCACCACCCTGTAGTGTCTGATAACCACCCTTCTATTCTGTGTCTGTGAGATCTAATCCTTCAAGTTCCACATGTAAGTAATTGCCTATAGTATTTCTCTCTCCGTGCTGGCTTCTTTTACTTAGTGTAATATCCTTCATCCATGTTGTCATGAATGACATGACTTCCTTCTTCCTTTAAGGTGGTATAGTTTTTCATTGTGCACAAACACTGCATTTCTTTACCCATTCATCCCTTGATAGATATTTGGGTTGTTTCCACATCTTATCTATTGTGAATAATTCTTACACGAATCTGGGAGTGCAGGCATCTTTTCAAATACCAATTTCAGTTCCTTTGGATACACAACAGTAGGTAGGCGTTATCATCTTTGACAGCTAAGGAGACTCAGAGAGGGTAAGGGACAACATAACTTGGCACTGAGTGGTGAGGTTAAGACCAGAACCTATATCTGCGCAATCTAGAACCAGGCTCTCCAATGCCTCCTTCACTACTTCAATGGGAACACAAGTGGAATCCTGATCTAGAGAGAAGTTTCTGTCTTCTGAAAGCACTGAGCTTTCTACAATGGATCTAAAATATGAACATTATTTCTTCAGATACTTATTTATATAAAATGCATTTTTCAGGTATATATATATAAATATTCATATGTGCAGAAAGATGTATTTTAAACAAAAGCATCTAATATCTTATGACAAAGAAAATATGCACATATATTTTTATCAACCAAGAATTCTCAATGATTAACATAATCACTATTTTCAAATTCACATTGACTATTGATGTTGAACTAGCCTTTTTCTTCAACAATGCCACTTTGAATTAAATACTCTTTTACAAATAGTTCTTTCTTCTTCCAAATAAATTAGTTTATTAATATTTGTGCATCACTAACATACATCGTTGAATATTTTATCATTCTACACAATATTTTGTTTCATTGCATTTTTTTATTAACATACTGTATCACAGAATGATGCTGGGTAATTATATGCTTATGACTGTGAAATGAAATTCTCTTAATAAATACATGCATTTTTTTTCTTAATAGTGCTACTTTAATAGATAACTGTTATTAAGTAAGAATATGATATTCTAATTATAGTAGTATAATTATTACATAAGAGTATAATATAATGTGGTTCCCATGAAAAATAATTATTAATAATGGTGTAAGAAACTTATTAATAAACTACAGAAGTTTGATAGCATAAGAATATATCATGTAAAAAATGAGTTTTAAAATATGAGTCTTTTGAATAACCTTTTAAAAGTCACTGGGGAAAAACTTACCTGTCACATATTTTCTCTTGGAAAAAAATATTAACTTCTTTGAGAATATCAAACTGTTTTATACTATAATCAACATGTATCTCAAAACTGCACAAAACTGGGGGGCAGCGGAACACATCTGTAATTCCAGTTACATGGGAGGCTGAAGAACAAGGATCACAAGTGTGACACAAGCCTGGACAACTTAGCGAGACCCTAAGCCAAAATTAAACAATAAAAAAGCTGTGGCTGTAGCTCAGTATCTCATACTGAAGGTTAAAACAACAGAGTTCTTCTTATCTAAGTCAAGAACACATCTGGGATACTACTCATCACTATTATTATTTTTTTCCAAAGTTCTAGTTATTGAAACAAATGGCTGAAAAATGCATGAGTTCCCAATTAATTAGAAGAAATGCTGAACACATGGGGAAATCTCTCCCTGACAGCACTTACATTTCCTAGAAATGACAGAAAAAAAAATGTATTTATATAAATAAATAAGTGCATGATATAAATTAATAGTATAAATGGAATGGAAACAATGGCAATGACAAGGGAAGAGAAGCCAGAAATATGTATGAAAACAATAGCATTTTATTTTATGAAAGAAGACACCAAAAATTCCAAACAACAGAAAAGGTATTTAGTTTCAGAAGTAATCAAATACATCACAAATACAATACCAACATGATAGCATTTGTATGGCTAAATTTGAGCTTATTTGAAGAAGCTATTAAAATAGTAAACTAGATAAGTCTGTACATGCAGAAACTTTGAGAATAAATTGTCACAGAAAACTCATTTACCAATATATGTCAAAAGTCTTCAGATTCTGTGAAAGGAATATAAAAAATATGTTTTTGGCCATCAAGATGGTGACACATATATTAAAATCCTTTAGAGTTTATAACTTTTGAATGAACAATTCTCTTTTACAAATTACAATTATAATAAGAATGCAATAAAGTATGTACAAAAGATTTAGCTTCAAGAAATTTATTACAAAATTCTTTATTAGAGCAAAATGTTTGAGGAGAGCCTATATGCCCAGAAATTGAGTCTCTTAATTAAATCACACTTTATTACTTCTACTGTTACTGCTACCACCAACACCAAATAATAGTATTTCCCTGAACATTTATTCATGTCAGGAAATATTCTAAGTGTCCTAAATGCATTGTTATTTTATTCTTAAAGAAATGTCATGAGACTGTATAGGATTAAATTTAGTTTGATTTATACAAAAGGATAATTTCTTACCCCAGAGTGGGAGCTTTTAATCACCACTTACCTCACTGAAGGAGTGACCTTCTGTCTCCTTGGACTTCTCCCACCCTGGGATTCCTCTAGGGAAACAGACCAGAGGGAAAAGCAAGGCAGACCAGAGAATACATGGGACAAAGGAAAAGTAGAATAAAAGAGGAAAAAAGGAGAGAAGAAAAGATGAGAAGGAGAGACAAAGGAAAGAAGAAAGGGAAGGAAAGAGGGAGGGAAAAAAGAAAGAAAGAATAAAGTCTGTTTAGGATCAGAGAGTAGAAGGTAAGGAGCTATAAAGGGAGACAAACACTGCAGCTTATGAAAATTTGTGTTTTGATAATGAAAAGGAAGAGGAAATAGTATTTTATCATTCTTACCAGAAGTCGAGTTATCACTTTAAACCTGTTAAGTGGAAGATAGAAGCTTAGATGAACTTTCTGATATCACCATGTAAACTGATCAATCTCAAAGAATAATTTGATACAGCAGGAGTGGATTAATTTGAGGAAACAATTGATTTTGCAGGCAATTCTATTTAAGTTGCAATGTTTTATGAATCATGGAATTTTAAAAACACAAAGCATTTGAGCAAGTCATGTAGTCTAACTCCCCTTTTAATGCTCAAGTAAGTTATTTCCTCTTAAGCACGTAGAAGAAATTTTAAAACCAATCTATTTCCAAGCTACAATTGTTTTCAACACCTTATTTCACCTCGATTATTCTTTAAGCCAAAGATATTAATGACTCCCTTGAATTAATTGGACAACTTTTAAGGATGATCTTTATCACATGCATAAAATCAAAAGGAATGTTTTCCTTCTCTTGAGTAATTACCAACTCCAAACTTAATCATATATATTTTGAAGCACATTTGAAACATTTCAAGTCCATTCTTGTGATAGAATCTCAATGATTGTTTACAAACATGAAATTTCAAATAAAAATATTCATTTTCAGCATGATCTTTAAGAAAATGCGTTTCTGTTTCACCGAGGTTTCCAAGGATATAAAGTGCTAGCCATCATATTTTAGCAGATACATAATGTTATTCTCCATTACATGTGATTGGCACAGTCATGTACTATAATAAAACCTGTCAGTGTGCAATTTTTTTATTTGACAGTTTTCTTAAAAAAAAATCTTGCTCTGGAAACCAATTAAAATTTGATTTTTTTTTTCTCTTCTATTTTGTCTCTTTATAGCATTTTAGTTAACTGAGCACTCCCTGTTAATTTTTGTCTAGCAAAAATAAATTGACAGCACAAAGTAATTAGATAACCTTGAAACAATTCTTTCTAAAAACCACTCCCTACCTTCCATTAGCCAATGCTTGTGCTAATGTGACAGATGTGTCACTCTGGGACTGGCATTTCATGTCCACTGAATCAGCATTTCACTTCATTGTGGATCATTTTTTGTAAGGCTTTAATATGAGAGGAAAGAATTCTGCACTACTGGAAATGGAACATAGGCAAGCGCCATAGGGCTTGATTACAAATATTAAAAATCTGATATTATCAATAGGCCTATATTTAGAAACTCAGGCACTAAAGTTGAAAAGGGGAAGAGATGTTTGAGAAAGAATAGCAAAGTAGAGACAATTATCTTGGCAAACTGTAGCTTAAAGGAGCTATTAAGTTTGAGTCACGGTGGAATCCATGTGATTCAAATCATTCTCTTTACAGCAATTAAATTTTTGTGCTTTAATGTTGATGCCTCTTGAAAATGTGTTGAAAATAATTTAGTGTTTTGTTGAGACTTAGCTTAAAACTATTTCAGTATTCAGATAAAACTTTATTTCTTCACAAAATATAAACTTAGTTAAAAAGAGATAGGTAAAATGTCTAAGGATACTCTACAGCATATATTTTTATTTTGTTTAATTGCTTGTCTGTTTAACTAGTCTTGTTCAACATATGACTTATCAGCTGTACAATAATAGGTTTCAGCTCTCTGCTTAGACCATGGTATAAGAGCTTTCATACAGATTCAATGATTTGATTCTAAAAACAGATATTAAAGCACATCTTCTTTTCTAGAAATCTTTAAGATTTGAATTCCATCTAAACTTAATGTTATTTTTAATATACCAATTAATAACTATTTTTTCTCATTAAAAAAGAATCATTGAACAACCATGAAGTGCAATGCACCAGGCTCAAATCAACAAACAAAATACCAACCATGATCATGCAGAAGAACTCCATCTCACATAGAACTTCCATGTCTAATCTTTCAGTTCTCATCAAGTAACTGTTGTTGCATCTACTCTTTTTGCTTTGTTGAAGTGGGGAAAATTAAAATTTTAGGAGCATTTATATATATGCGGGTCCTGTATTAAGTACTTTAGCAGATAAATTTATTTAATCCTCACAATAAACTTATAAGAACCCTATAAGGTAGATATCCTTATCATTATTTTATAGGAGGCAAACTGAAGCACAGAGATAAAATTTTATAATATCACATTGTGAAAACAATTAATTGGTGAAGCAGCCTTTCAGTGAAACTGTGTTTCTTATATAATTTCTCTGGTAAGATGCACTATCTTTATGAATTGTTATTTAAGAAAAGTGTGAGGGGCTGGGGTTGTGGCTTAGTGGAAGAACACTCACCTAGCACGTGCGAAACCCTGGGTTCAATTCTCAGCACCACATAAAAATAAATAAATAAAATAGAGATATTGTGCTCAACTACAACTAAAAAATAAATATTAAAAAAAGGAAAGTATGAAATGTAAAGAAAATTATTTCACCTCCCTAGAAGGAATGCATTATATAAAACTGAAAAAGACCATTACAAATAAACTGTCAGGTTTTCATAGAATGTGTCCTAGGCTTCTCGGGCTCCAAGTCACAATTACACCAATCAGAAGTACCTGGAAATGCTGCCCATTGTGCAAACTGAAAATAATTTAAGGAAAAGTAATTTAAGGAAAAGACATTGTATGAAAAGAGAAAGACTGAAGGTAGTAAAGAGTCTCATTAAGGTCTATTTGTAATTGAAGTTTAAAAAGAGTATAATCAAATGATACAGCATAATTTTCAAGATTTGTAATGACTCAATGGGGAAATATATCTAAACATGCCAAATGCTATAGTTTGAAGATGCATAATAGACTCCATAGGCCCATGCATTAAAGTCTTGGTCCCCATGATGGTACCTGGGAGGTGCTGTAGATCTTTAAAAGTTGGAGATTAGTAGGAGGCCCTTAGGCATGACATTAAAGAGGGACTTTAAATTGTGGGACTTGTGTTGAAATGGTTTTCTTCACCACATACTCCCCACTACTGCCATGTAGCACCCCCACCGAAGGCCCAAACAAAAGGACCACCCAATCTTGGAGTGGTACTTCCAGAACCATGAACTAAACCATGAACTCAATTGACATTTTCTTTTTATACACTAATTGCCTAAGATATTTTGTTACATTAACAAAAAGCTGGCCTATATATTAGATAATAAATTCAGTTTCTATATATAGGCATAACACATAAAAATCACCCACTAAAATCAGGCAAAAGCTAAATTTTCTAGTTTCATATACATGTTTCAGAATGCAATCAATATATGTTACATGTGTGTGCTTGCAATAGGTTTTTTAGTCAAACGTTATATTAGATACTTGTCAATCAAATTTAATTCTAACAGGCAAGTATGATCATACATATAATATAAAAGAAGCAAATCATCTCTCTTCATTTTCGCTCCACTCTCTGGAAATAGATATTTCTCATCAAAATCAGAGATACTTATTTCCTCTAAAGGACTAATAATGGTATTACTAATTCTACACACACACACACACACACACACACACAAAAGACTTCCATTCCAAGAATATGTTGCAAAGGGATTTTCCCCTTTGAACACTATGGCACACTGTACAGTACAAGCCAGAAGTGAGTAAAGGAAAATAGATTCAACTAGGAAAAATTAAAACCTGTAGGAACCATTTTAGGAGCATTTTTATATATGTAGGTCCTGTTTTAAGTACTTTAGCAGAAAAATTTATTTAACCCTCAAAAGAATCGTATAAGAACCCTATAAGGTAGATATTGTTATCATTATTTTATAAGAGGCAAACTGAAGTACAGAGATAAAGGAGCTTGTTTAGGCTATCCAGAAGGAAACATATGAAATCACAAAAGTGAAATAAAGAACACTGTCTGGAAATTCATTATAATGGAAGGCCACAGACATAAGGTTTCTTAGAGGAATCTAGATTATAAAGCAACATACTTCTAATATTTGAACAATTTTTAATGGTGCATTATAATTATACATAACAGTAGGGTTCATTTTGAAGATTTGAATATTTTTAAATCACAGGTTATTGGGATTTCATTAATGAGAAAATATAAAAAGTGTTTAAAGTCATTAAAATAAATAAATACCATTACTAAATAACAGCAAAGTTCTAAGCACTGTGTAAAATAATCAACCTAAGAAGATAATAAGACCTCACGCACTTCCCTAAGGGTTTAACATCTAGTGGGAAAGGGGCATCTACAGAAATAGTTGTACACAAGAAATAATTCACTGATGGGTGAGTATAAAAAAGCAAGAGGAGATCAGGGGAAAAAAGATCCAATATGCCTGTGCACCAAAAGTCAGATATGTAGAGACAACAACTTAGTACCTTTGGGAATGAAGGCCTTCCAAAGAGAAAGAACATTGTGTAAAGGGGTGCTGGGAAGAGAGAAGGCATATTCAAAGAAATAAAAATATTTCAGAAACACTCAAGATTTACCCTCAAATAAGAAAGCTGTGGAACGTGATGCTAACAATAAGCAAAATGCAAAACAATTTAAAATTTTACTGAACACATTCTATACATGACATTCTAGAGGAAGAAAATAATGTACTTATATTAATGCAAAACCTATGAGTGCTACCTTCTTTTATTCAATCTGGTATATTAAATGATAAATAAATCCAGAAGAATGCAAGATTCTGATCAGAATCTGTTGGTGAAAGTGCTACCTTCTTTTATTCAATCTGGTATATTAAATGATAAATAAATCCAGAAGAATGCAAGATTCTGATCAGAATCTGTTGGTGAACAATCATTGGAGAGGATAAAAACTGATGACAGTGATGTGGAACAAAAGAGTCTCTGAAATAGGTTATCATTAGCAGTTTGAATTTCTATAGAAATTCAATATAGAGATGCTTAAAAGGTAAATTCCAACTGAAGTAAATGTTTTAAAATCATATATATATATATATATATATATATATAATCAGAAATGTATATAGAGAGACACACTTTATTGTGGCTCAAATTACAAAAGTTTGCAGATGAATGCAGTGCACAGGTGCATGGCAAACACAATAAATCAAAGTCAGTCCATAAAAAAAACCAAAAAACTATTTAACCAAGTCATCAATACTTCTACATTATCAATTGAATAAGAAAACATTTAGTGGCGATTTATCATATTCAACAGCATATGAAAATATTGACTCTACCACCTCAGAAGAGCATGTAAAATCTGTATGTTGATAAAACACATGAAAGGAAAAAATTATATAATAAAATGAAATAAAGTGTAGGGAATAAAATTAAAATAAAGGCAAATTCAAGCTTAAAAATCAGTCAGAAGAATCAAGTATCTCCAAAATTTAAACGAGCAAGTGGTTGCATCTTACTGGACCTACGATTACTGGAGATGCTATAAAGTACAGAGAAATGCAATATCTTCTTGAGTAATCAAACACTTTTGACAAATGAATGTGACCAGAGTTGACATATGTAAAACCATGGAGAAGATAGTGAATTCGTGTTCATGACTAAAGTTAAATTAAAACGGGTAATCTAAATGTGATGCCATTTAAACTAATATATATTTTCACTTTGGGGATAACATTTTCTTTATTGTCCTCTTTTTTTGCTCTTCTTATTAAAATACAAATGATCATATTTGAAACACCATTTAACTAACTTCTGTATCTAACATTCTTTCTCTACTTCCTTAAACAATGTTTTTATTCAGTTTTTTCAATTTTATCATCTATATCTGTTACTGGCTTAATGTAAAAATCTATTCTCTTTTGTTCTCCATGTAATATCATCTCAAATGACTTTGTCTCTTCTTCATATTTCTGAGTTCTGCATGTTTTAATTTAACATTCTAAGGTTTTGACACATTGTTTCAGAAGGCTTGTGTATGCACTACCTGTTTTTTTCCCCCATAGAAGTAATTACTTCTCCCCCCAAATTTTAAATGAATGTTGGAATGTCTTTATTTTGTGGCAACATCTTTCTTGTGAGTTTTGCTAATCTGAAAAAATAAATAAATAATTAAAAAGTATAACTAATTTTCTCTTGAACTTTATTTTATGTGAATATTGTATTTATTTTTTTTCCTTTTATTATTTAAATGGCTGCATTTTCTTTAAAAATATTGTGAGGGCTGGAGTTGTGCCTCAGTGGTAGAGCACTTGCCTCGCATGTGTGAGGCACAGGGTTTGATCCTCAGCACCATATAAAAATAAAATAAACAAAATAAAGGTATGGTGTCCATCTACAACTAAAATATATATAGTGAGAATCTTTTCTGGAAGAAGTGGTAGGCCAGAATGGCTTTTCAGACTCTCTTACTCATGAGTTTCTTCTTATGTGGCTATAGCTAATGGCTAGCCATGGCATCTCTACCTCCCATACAATAACTTGTGCCTAGAGGGTTTTAAACACAATCTGTGAATTTTAGATTCCATCACAACTGTAGACTGGCATGTCTAGTCTAGACATAATTACAAGAGACGTTTCTTTTATTTTCTGAACTTCCATTCTGGGTCACACAGATCTTTCTATATCGTCTCTGTTTGAACCTCAACATTCAAATCTTGTCCATTTTAACCACATTTGACAGTCCTGAGAATGTAATTCAAGGTTCATTTTATACAACATACTCATACTCATTCAGAGTTCATTTTATACAACATACTCATATTTTCTTTTTTCACTGCTCTCTCTGCTAACTGTGAGAGTTCCCCTTGGAGTTGTTCTTTAAGGTAATGAATAATTCCTACAGACTTCTGAGATCTTTTAACATTATATCCCTCTAGCCAGATACTTCCTCTAGAAGTATTCACATTATTGGGTTTTATGGTTCTCTCAGACTTTCTCATTTTACTAAGAATAAACTTCTCGGTGTTTTTATGGTTGTTGCTCTTACTACTCTATCTATATACTTAAAAACAACTTTTAAGCACAAATTTCTCAGCTTCCTATTGCATCTAACTTTGTAGTTGTTTCTCTGATATTATATATTACTTTATTCCTCTGAATTGTTTCTATATTTTGATCCAAATTGAATAACTTTTCCCAAGAAATAACTTGTACCTTCAAACTTTCAAATGTGTTTTTCCTTATTGTGCTCATTTGTAAAACTCCTTCATAAATGTTAAGTCACACTTCCTCATGGAAACTTTCTTGATTTCAATCATTTTCAAGATGTTTCCTCTATTCTCATGAGATTTTTTTTTAACTTTTTGTAGTTTCTTCTAATTTCTATTCTGTTTGTGTGTAAATGACTGTGGGTAGGTTGTATACTTCTGTCTATCTTCCTTATTGAATATATTTTCTTTGGGGGAGGTATTAATTTATTTTAATGTTTATGTCACTCAGAGGCTAGCAAATATATATTTCAAATTGTTTTTAAAAATCAGTGTTCTTAAGTGTCTGTTACATATGCAGCTAAGCATACGTCATAGGTGATGCAAGAGATATATAAATAACAAAGTACTGAGGAACTTACAGTGTGTTTGAAAAAATAATATTTAGCTTACAAAATTTTTCTGATTCTTAATGAAGTTGAGATTAAAAGGACAGACCTTGAATGGTTCTATGGAATGATGAGCAAATTTATGAAAGATTGTATGCCCATTTTCGTGAAAAACACACTAAATACTATAATAATTATCCTAGATAAAATATTTTGCCTTACAAAATCTGAAAACACAAATTGCTTCATGAAGATTTAATTGCATTTATATATTTCTTTTTCCTTTTTGATATAATATATTGTGATGACTTTGCAAAGAGATATCACACATAACTATCATGACTATATAGGGCTGCAGAATTTCAGAGTATAAGTAAATGAGTTAACAAAATTTGTATGTTTTGAAATAGGTTCAGATTCTCTTACAGTATTAGCAGTATTATTAGACATTCCTGAAGCACTGTTTTAAGAGATTGGCAGGGAAATTAATGTCCTAATGCAATCCACTTGAAAGTTTGATAGCAAAACGTCATGAGACAGTCAAGCTTCAGTGTATCTCAAAGCTAAAATATCATTCTGAAGAGAAATCCTTGATGTCAGGTGAGTCGTTAATTGGATGTCTACTCTTTTCATTGGATTCTTTATGATGGAAAGAAAAGAATAACAGTGAGTGAAGTACAGACAGCTCCAAAGGTACAATAAAGGAAAGTGAACCATTTAAAATTTCAAACTCATTTGATATTATGACTATAATAAAAGACAAGGTCTTCTTATCATGAACCAATGTATGATTGTTCAATTAGATATGCAAAAAAATATATGATTATAAAATTCATCCATAAAGTGCATGCTATTCATTTTGGAAGTGTGGTTACCCATGTTAAAAGTGAATTAGCCATAGTAGACAACCTGTTCTCAGATTTTACTTTGGTTCAATCCGTTGCTATCTTGTATCATCCATGAAACCTTTCAGAGGATGTCATTAAAACCACTTATGCTATGTGATACTATGTACTTTTATATTTTCTTTCATGACTTCTGCTTACATTAAAACACACACTCAAATTCCGTTTTCAGGAGCTATTACCAACTGGTCTCAAAAGCGGAATTGATAAAGCAAGACTTCCTGAAATAACATTTTGATTCTCATTTGTTTGGACTACTGAAGACAGTTAACATGCATAACTTTTTTTCTGAAGATAATCTAATTATAAGAGACATATATGTTGTGAATTTAAAAAAAATAAAATTTTATTTAAAATTCACTATTTTTTATCACTCTTCTTTCTCTTTTACTTCCTCCTTTGGAAATTGAAAGTCTATTTTAGATGATTTCTTTGGTCATTTATAAAGAGTCTTATATTTTTTAGGGTTCCATCTTTTTGAGGAGAGTGTCTGACCTCCAATTAGTGTGTGTGTATGTGTGTGTGTATGTGTGTGTGTGTGTGTGTGTGTGTGTGTGTATATATATATATATATATATATAATTTGTTTTAATTAGTTACTCATGACAGTACAATGATAATACATTTGAATCAGCATATTAGGAACTAGGCAATGAGAAAAGCATTCTAAATTATCATATTATTAGGGAAAGGAAGAAGATTTTTATTAATTTTAAGTTTTGTTAAAATTAATATGTATATTAAAATTTTTAATTTAATGCAATTATGATATATACTTCTCAATTAGTAGAGAAAAATTTGAGAGCGAATAATAGCTATTAATAAATCCAATCATATATACATGATTTGTTTTCCCATGGTTCTGTTTGTTCCAATTTGGGAGATTATAATTTTAATCAATATTTTTACTTTTCCATTTGTTCATTAAAGTTTCTAATTTGCTTAAGTTATCATAATCTGTCTTATTCTGAGTGATACAACATAAAAAGAAATTAGGTTGTTAACTATTTGTAAATAATATGATTTCCTACAAAGAAAATCCATGAGCTATTATAGACAAATTATTGGAATTTTTAGAATGTTTTAAGTTATACAATAATAAAAAGTACAATCTACAAAAGTACAAAAGTGTAAAGCTGTCTAAAAGAGTGACTTAGAAAATATAATTAGTATAAAAGTAAATTTACAAAAGCATTTAAAAAAATAATATACTAGGTAAATAATTTTTTAAAAAATGTACAAGAATTTTATATATAGAAAGATGTAAAATATTATTGGAACATACTGCAAACTAAATAAAGAAGCATATCATAGATACATAAAAAAGAAAGTCTATTTTAATTACTAGTTTATGATTATTTAAGTAACAGAAATATATGGTAAGATGCTCTGTTTCAGTTTTCCTGTTGACTAGGTTACAATAAACATGTAAGAAATACTTGAACTTTATCTGTATTTAAAAAAAAAAAATAGTCTTTCCTAACCAAGACACTATGAAACACTGATGTTATGAAAGAAACAATGCACTATTATAAATCACCTAATTGAAATAAAAATCTTAAAATTTTAACTTAAAAAAAAGATTGAAGTAAAAAACAATATGCAAATGTCAGTTAAAATCTAACAATAAGGAGAAATATTCACAGGTTTTACTTTCTAAAAAACAATGAATTTTTACAAATTGGTAAGGAAATAGACTACAACACAAGAGAAAAAAGTCAGGAAAATATATGGTTACCAATTCAAGGTGGGGTATAAAGAAAAATAATAAAGACAAATAAAAGAAAATAATTCAGACAAACCAAATGATTTCACCATCTTACTGTCTTGAGAAAATGCCCAGGACATAATACAAGGAGCTAGATTCTAAACACAGTTTCTGAAGGGAGGAGATAAGTGTCCCTGGGGATAATTGAACTTAAATTTGGTAGCACTAAGCACCATGGTGGCTCATGCCTCTATTTCCAGTGGCTCTGGGTGTTGAGGCAGGAGGATGGCAAATTCAAAGCCAGCCTCCGCAACTTAGTGAGGTCCTAAACAATTCAGGAAGACCCTCTCTCAAAATAAAACAGAAGTAGCATTGGGGATTTGGGTCGGGGATTAAATGCTCCAGTTTCAATCCCTGGTACAAAAAATAATAATAAAAACAATCAACCACAAAGGAGCAAGTTTAGATGATTAAAAGACATAAAATTATGCTTAAACTCAACAATAGGAAATGCAAATTATTAAATTAAAATTAATGGCAACTTTTCACCAACTAAAAACATATAAAAATATTTTGAAGTGATACAGAAAATATGCTTTCATATATTGTTTTTAAAACTGTGATTTGTTGCAGTTTGAAAAAAATATGCCAGAAGCTATGAAAAAAAAACATATTTATCTTTCAAATCATAATAACTACTTATCATATAAAAAAAAAACAGGGACTAAGGGTGTAACTGATTGATTGTTAATGCATGTGGTTAGCATGTTCAAGGCCCACAGTATGTCACTCAGCACCGAAGTAACAAATAAATGAGTAAAAGTAAAATTGCATATACTTATATTTGCTCTGAAATATTGGAGCAAAATAGAGCAAATATCTTCATTTCATTCTTCACTACCAGATACACAAACAAGCCCCTTCTCCTCCAAACACCATCCAAAAAATAAAATAAAAAAAAAAAAAAAAAAAAAAACCTCTGTGTAAGACATCAGATATAGCACAATAAAGGACAGTATTTCCTGAGGAAAAAAAGACAATAATTAAAACAAACCAAATGATTTCACCATCTTACTGTCTTGAGAAAATGCCCAGGACATAGTACAAGGAGCTGGACTGCAAACACAGTCCCTGAATGGAGGAGATAAGTGTCCCGGGAGATCAACAAACTTAAATTTTGCGGCATTAAGTACCAGAGAGGAGAGAGAGTTCTCTGTGCACAGAACTCCAGATATTTGAAGGGATTCTCTTTTTTTTCTGTCATTTTTTAACAATATAATCAAAACTTCAGTAGAGTTCTGATCTGCTCTAGTGTTAAGAAAATACCCAACAGCAAGGAAAGTACTATTTAAAGAATTAAAGGGAGTCATACTTTGACACCCAGATATGGCATGGGATAGTATCTGATCAATCCAGCAGGACTGAGTGTTTCAAAATTCATGGAGCATAGGATGCAGAACTCACAAGGGTCTTGTTCATCTAACAAATCTTTAAAAGCAAGACATGAAAAGATCAAACACTTTAAGTGACTTACCTATGTCCAATACACAAGCTTACAAATATTTATAGGATACAGAAGAAAATGGCACCTGGCAAGATAAAATCATTTTGTGGTGTGACATTAGATCAAAAATTACCAGATAAGGAAAAAAAGCACAAAATTTGTTCCAGAATGAGGAGAAAAATCAATCAATCAAAGCTGGCCAAGAATTGATACAGATGTTGGAATGAGCAGACAAAGACAATAAAACAGTAACTTCCGCTGTACTACTCCATATGTTCCAAAGTTAAGTGGAGACATTGAAGATATAGAAAAGACCAAAAGAATCTACTAGAAGTAAAAATTATAATGTCAGATCAGAAAAGAAAAATTTTTTCATGGGATAGGTAGCAAATTAGATATTAAGAAAATAATGAACTTGAATTTAATCTCAAATATTTCCAAGCACAAATAATATGAAAAATATATATACCTAGACACATCAGAACTAATAAAAATGAAAAAATATTAAAATATGTGGGAGTGGGCTGGGTTTGTGGCTCAGTGGTTGAGCGCTCACCTAACATGTGTGAGGTCCTGGGTTTGAGCCTCAATATCACATAAAAATAAATAAAGGTATCGTGTCCATCTACAACTTAAAATTAAAAAGAAAAAAAATAACTGGGGACAGTTACACCCAATAGAATTCAAAGTATTAAAAAAAATTCAACCTAGAATTCTACAAGAGAAAATATTTTGTAAAAGCCAAAATTTAATTATAAGTTTTTCAGTCATAAAAGAGCTGAAAGATTTCATCACCATCAGATACACACTAAAGAATTGCTACAGGAAGTTCTTCAAACATCAGAAAATATCACATGGAAATATATTGTTTATAGTACAGAAAGAAGTGCTCAGCACTAGAAATGAAATTTGCATGGTATTTACTAGTAATTGGCATATACATGAGTTGGTGTATCAAATTTTCATATTATTTAAATTACTTTTCTTATTTAATCTCTTCATTCAGTTTCTAGATATTGTTTTTGAATGAACTCCCTCAATTTTTTCTTGCTTTCCTTATTTATTTTTTAATCTGTTCCTAAGGTCTTGACAAGTTTATTCTGCCATTAATAGTCTGATTTACTATTATATTGACTTCTAGTCCTATAAGTTCCAATGATTTTTCATAAAGCTGTTTTCCACTGATTTTTAGTAAGAAAAGGAAGAATTCTGATATATAATTGTTTAGCTACTTTCCTATATGCTACTAAAATATTCTATACAAAACATGTCTGGGTTCTTTTTATAAGTGACCACTGTCTATCTTAGATTGACCTCATGAGGTCATATGCCAAGATAATATTAAAGGGCACTCCATGAATTACAAATTATTATAAGAATCAAAGCAACATCAATGATAGCACTTCAAGAATTTAATTAATACTCAAAGCTTTAAAAATTTTGGAATGAAGCATAAAATAATAATCACAAAAAAGGAAAATTAATGTGTATATGTAATAGTGTTAATCAATAAACTGAAGTTTTAAAAATAATAGCAGTAAGCTGCAGGCTAAGAGAAAAGCAAAAATATAAATTTCTATTCTAATAATGATCAGTGTGGTGAAGCATCTGAGAATAAAAAAGTAAATTGCATTTTAGCTCAATATTTAAATTGTTAATTGGTATCCAGGGTAAAAATTTGGCTTAACACTTTCCAAAAGACAGAGAATTACCACAGAAAATTTAAAGTGATTACATGGTACATTTTTGTCTAAAATGTAAGTAATCTGAAGAGGTGATCTAACTTACACAATTTCTTGAATTTCATAGCCATTAAGATTTCATAATTTTAATTCTAATTGCTACTAATTTCTTTTTTTTGTTTTATTTTCATATCCAAAATTGCACAATTCTCACCAATAGAAAGATCATTTAAAAAACATTGCATATAGTAAATAGACTTTGTAGTCATCTTTGTGTTAAGACTTGCACTCTTATTATGTTTTTCTCTGTCTCTGATTATACACACTTTTTGAAAATAGTTATTGATTTTTAAAATAAACAGATACTCGGTGCATTCATGCCAGGAGAATATTTTAAGAGAATGTAATCATATTGCATCCCTCTCACCCAACAAAAGAACATGATATAAAGAGAAAGCTGATAATAGCAATGGAAAACAGCAAGGGAGTAATTATCCAGGCCAAAAAAAACAAAAACAAAAACAGGGAGAAAAAGAAAGAAAGAAAAGCCATATGCTTTGCATAGTAAATGGAACTGCACAAACAAGGTAATTGATTTCATATTTTGACCTCCCATGCAGTGGCATTCTATTCCAGCTCCATAACACAAAATAACAAAAATGATGATACTAATTTTAAAAAAGAATTTGGATACACCATCACACTTTTTGCTTCTTGTTAAAAGATCATATAGTACTTTAGAAAAGAGAAGATGATACATACCTACAGCTGAAAGAATATGTTCTAAGACACAAAACTTTCCAATAACCTAAACATTTTTTTCTTAAAGTAAATGAAAGTACTTATCCCTTGGTTTAACTGTAATTTCACAAATGCCCTGTAACAAAAACACGTACATAATCCAAGTAAAGCAGTCAACTCCCCATCATCAAATGGTTCCCTCTCCAAATATTCTTACTTTATGAATTTTTATGTCTTCTGTATGCACATGTATTATCTATAAATTACTCACAAGGAAAACATATTCAAACCAATTTTTCTTTTTTTTCTATTCTGAAATCATTCTTATATATGAATGTAATATATATGTATTACATCAAAATACTTTATAAGGAGGCTGGGAATGTGGCTCAAGTGGTAGCACACTCACCTAGCATGCGTGAGGCACTGGGTTCAATTCTCAGCACCACATAAATGTAAAATAAAGATATTGTGTCCATCTAAAAAAATAAAAAAACAAATAAATATTAAAAAATACTTTATAAGGTACTTATGCCAAATATGTGTATACATAAAGTGCGTGTGTCTGTGTGTGTAAACTACTGAAATAATTCAAAAGGAATATTCCCTAATGTTGCTTAACAAAACTGCAATATTTTTACTTTACATATCCTCTAACTGACAGGAGACAGCTTTGACTCAATTTTCTGCTTATTTTTCTGTTATTCTTTAACATTGAAGGTTTGAATGTGGAACAGTCTATTATCTGTCATGAGAATTAATGATACTACTGTTTGAGTTTTTAAATTAATAAATTTCATCAATTACAGCAGTTTAAGTTTCACAGCCAAATTAAACTGAAAGTACAGAGTTCTCATTGATGCCCTCCCCCATATACAACCTTCTCCACCATCAGCATCCTGCACCAGAGTGGTACATTTGTTATAATCAATCAACCTACATTGACACATCTAGGGTTTCTTTTCTTAAAGACCATTTTATCTAAATCAACAATAAATGTGCTTCTCTGAAGAAGATTGGTTTAACACAATCTATCATAAAGCATTTTCTTTCTTTCTTTGTTTTGACTAATAAAATGTTTGCCACCAAATTGTTTCCAGATCTCAAAAATCTCTCAGGATTTATTTTGTGAATTAATTCTATTCCTGCTACATCTTCTTCCTCCCATTTTTCATTTCTCTCCTTACCCTGGAATAATTCTTAAAGGCATCCTTAGGTGCTTGCCTTTAGGGCATTATTTTGTAAGTCATATTAACTTCTTGGAACAAAGAGGCATAAGAATTTAATTATGTGAACTGATAACAATGTAATCTTATTTGAATTTACTTAGTAGCTCTTGAATCATTTTTATCTGGGGAGTAGATAAAAATCTATGAAGTTATATATTTTATTTGATATAAAATTTCAGAAAAAAAAATCTATTAACAGAAAATATAAAATTTGAAATGCTTGTTGTAAAAGAAATGAATTTACATTGATGAAAATAAGCAAAAAGCAACAGTGCTGCACATTTTGGGGAAAATATATCAGCATAATCCCTAAATTCTGCACAGCATGTTTACCTAGTGGAGCTATGTCTAACAAGTGCATGTGAATATTGGTGATTATGTGTTGACCTGCATAAT
Organism: Callospermophilus lateralis; assembly: GCF_048772815.1. Classification (NCBI taxonomy): domain Eukaryota; kingdom Metazoa; phylum Chordata; class Mammalia; order Rodentia; family Sciuridae; genus Callospermophilus; species Callospermophilus lateralis. The sequence goes on along the minus strand of NC_135310.1, from coordinate 60,666,007 downwards.
TAAGAAAGTGATTTGCTTAACAAGTAATTTGTAACAAAATGCCTCACCAGTAATCATAAGAACAAGCCATATGTTTTTAAATATGACCCAAACATTTGCATAGTGTTTATGTACAATAAATTAAGGCAAAATGAAAAATCTGCTGACAAGAAATAAGTAGCAATAAGGGTAGAGCAATGTATTAAATCCTTCATTCTGGATCATTTAGGTAATGTTCCATTCATTTTAGATTCATGAGTAGAAGCCTTTACAGATTGGGCATGCATACCATAAATCTGGAGTTATCCATTATTAGGTGGCATTTTGCTGTTTGCAGTTGTACATGTTTACTTTGTGCATAATTAACTGCGTAATAGCTGTCTGTGTTTTGCACAGAATTTACACTCAGGCTCTCATCAAAACAAATGACTCCAGAAAGTAGGACACTTCCATTAAGTTCTCCGCAATCAGCAATTTCTAATACAGGTTTACAGGAATGGTTTTGATTGCGACTGTTAGTACATTAATGTTTTCAGCAGCTAATGTGTATGTTGAAGTTTAATTTATTAAACTCCTAAATGCATAAAGAGTATAGATGGGTGGTGGCACAAGAAAGTAGAGCACACCTAAGAATAGCCAAGAAAGAAATTTCCATGAAAATAATAAGTGCAAAACCAAGTTGGACAGGCAATTGATCACCGTGCAACATAATACAGTGGATCAAATGCATATCTTGGCAGTTCTTTTTTGGTGTACAATTTTGACAGCCAAATCAACAGCTCCCAGAAAGCAGCATCTCTGAAAATAGGTTGTCAGAAGCACTAAAACTTACACCAGCCACTCCTTTTGTTTACAATAGTGTAAACTTAGGAAAAATACTAAATTAATGTAATCAAAAAGAAATTTGTGGATTTAAATACCAAAGAACAAAAGGGGTGAAAGAGATGAAATAAAAGATAACAGAGGCTGGATTTGATGAGTTTTGACAAATGGTTGATGCATTACTTGATTTTTTAAAAATTATGATAAATAAAACAACTCATGTTCTATTTCAAAAAGCATCATTTTCTTCTTAATAATTGAATAAACATTTACTTAAATAGCAATTTGCTTTCTTTCAAGAAATGGTTACTTAAGAAGAAATTAAAGGTAAGAAAATAAAATAGCTTAACCAGTTCTTAAAGAAAATATAGTAAAATTTCATTGTTAAAGTTTATGTCTATAATTTTGAAGAAAAAGCATAAAAATATTTTAATTGCATTTTGAAACAAAGTTATAAATACTAGATATAAATACTAGATAATTTTGTTCCACTCAGAATCCAGAATAGCACTTAATGATTTCTGTGCAAGAACTGTTACATTTTATATAAGTAAAATGCATGACCACCAGAAATAGTCATCATCAAAGGCATAATTTCATGTGTCTGCAACAGTTTTAAATTTTACCTGTCTTATAAAATCCGTTTTTTGCCTTTTCTTATTGGTATTTTCTTATTTTCTTTAGTAATAGGCTAAGTTTTGAAAGATGTAACTGTACATATCATTCATTTTCTGAAATAATTAAACTTCATATAATGTATTCAAGTAATTATTTTCAGAAGACTGTATAGTGTGTTTTGATATAATAGGTATTTTAAAGAAGCAGTTCAGATGACAGAAATCAAGAATAAATATACTGAGATTTTACTGGGTAATAGATTAATTCAAACAGAATTTCTATAGCCACTCCCTATCATTACTTCACTTGAGACATGGTGATTTTAATTATTTGAAATAGCAAGATACAATGATAACATGGAATTCAACATCTTGCATATCAAGGTCTGAACAGCATGGCTTACTGAGTGAAACAGCTTCAACAGGGCAATTTCTCTATTAGCAGAGACTGAAAATATCTGTAACCTGTGCATTGTGCTATGAGCGATATCAACATCTTCCCATTGTCTGAAAAAGAATAAAAATACCAATTTATTATATTTCTCTATGTTGAAAATAAATGTTTAATCATTCTTTGGTCAAGGGTAACAACTCTAAAAGTAGTAAAATGTCTAAACTAATATGTGAAGAATTAATACAAAATAAACAAAAAGGAATAAAGAATCATAGAAAAAGCAAGCTAAATTTAAAAAATAATAATAAACATTTGGAAAATAGTAGATTTTGTGAAAGTTGTTGATACCAAGATGAAATCATTCTTATCAGAGGCAGACAAAATTAGAGCCAGGAAGTTGTGAAAGAGGAAACTCAGGCCTGTCTGTGTGAGATAAGTACTGTCTCAAGGACTCTGTAAAAGCCACATAAGAAATCCCTGCTCATTTTGCATGCACTCCATACTTTGCATGGCTTGCGTGTATGCATTTATTTCTGTAACAAAGTTTATCTTTAATATCCTTTAAAGCGGCAACAATTCAGACAAGACTTTCTTCTAGCAACTGGCAATGTATCAGTGAGCTGATGCCAGTGAGCTGCCTCCTGTCTCCAAAACCAATGAACTCTGCTTACTAGCAGTTTACATGAATTTCTCCCTTTTGCTAATAAAAGCTTCCCTTACCCTTTTCTTTCAGGTGCACCTGTGGCTTGTTGTAACATGGATCCTGGATTATAATCTTTTTAATTTGCTCCTGAATAAATCCTTCAAATTTAGAGGTATTTGTCTTTGGTGTCTTCTTTTAGCTTTGACAAACCAAACTCAAATATTTCGGCAATACATATCAAGTGTACTAGACTAATGTTCCCTTTAAAGAAAGAGATAAGCTGGATGAATAAATCACAACAGTAAAGCATTTAAGAGAGAGTATAGCTCCATGAGCTCTGTGTAGCTAAATAATTATTGAAATACAAAAGTGCTTTATAAATAGGATTACACTAAAATTAATACTATGGATTTATCAATGATTCTGTTACAAGAAGGAAAATATAAATGACAGATCAAGATAAAATATTTGCAAAGTAAAAATAAAATCACAAAATGCCTAAATCCAAATTCATGAAGAATTCCTCTTAATAAATAAAATAATATTTGTTATTACAATAATAATATACTTTATGATTCCATTTACAAAAATATTAAAACCAGGCAAGATTGAACTACATTGATTAATCATGTACATTTTAATTTCTATTTTACAAAATAAAGGAAGGAAATTATTGCCATTTAAGTAAGGAGATTAGTGTCATTCGGAGAGAAATTGAAAAGTGGTGTAATAGGATTGGTGGAGTACTGGTAATGTTCCATTTCTTGTCATAGTTTAAGATTACATGGGTGCTCAGTTTAAAATAAATCATTTAGCTGTAATGTTAATTTTTATCAATTTTCCGCTTTGTGTAGTATATTTCTAAATTAATTTTTAAAAATAGTATACAAGATAATATTGTTTTTGAAAAATTATTATTAATCTAGTATCTGTAGAGGTAATCCTTGTCTGTACACAGGAAGATTTGGTGTATTAACTGAATCTCTAGTTCCTATGCTACTTTGTTATAAGAACATAACCAATCAAAATTTTCTCAGAAACTGGAAAAGTAATCTCCCGTTAACACATAATCAAAAATATATGATGATTTTTAAGAAAGTACATAGTATGAAAAACCTTGAAAGTTCATAATAATTTTTAAAATTATGGTAATAGCCCAGGATAGACAAGTCAAGGGAACAGTCTTTAAAACAATTAGTAACAAGGCAAAATTGTGAAATATGAAATTCCTTGTGTGGTTTAGATGTGGTATCCCCCAAAAGCTCACTTGCAAGGCAATGCAAGAAGGTTTGGAGGGGAAATGATTGGGTTATAGCTTTAACCTAATCAGTAAGTTAATCCCTGTTATGAACTGAGTGGTAACTGGAGATAGATGGGTTGTAGAAGTGGTTCATTGGGGTGGTGTGGCTTCGGGGTATATATTTTATATCTGGAGAATCTATCTATCTCTATCTCTATCTCTATCTCTATCTCTATCTCTATCTCTTTCTCTCTTCTGATCACCATGTAAGCTGTTTCCATCTTCCACACTCTTTTGCCATGATGTTCTGCCTCACCTGGATCCTGGAGGAGAGGAGCCTGCTGTCTATGGATTGAGACCTCTGAAACTCTCAGCCTCCAAATAAACTTTCTCCTCTACAATTGTTTTGGTTGGGTCCTTTAGTCACAAAAGCAAAGAAAGCTGACTAAAATTTTCCTCCATGCAGTTGTATGTGCAGATATATTCTTCGTTTTTACATTATTGTAGACAACATGCATGTTTTATATTCTTCTTTTTTGGAGGCGAGGATATTGAACCCAGGGGTGCTTAACCACTAAACCATGTCCTCAGCCCATTTTTATACTTTCTTTAGAGACAGAGTCTCACTGAGTTGCTTAGGTCCTTGCTTAATTGCTGAGGCTGGTTTTGAACTCTCAATCCTTCTGCCTCAGCCTCCCGAGTCGCTAGAATTACAGGCGTGTGCCTGGCTGCTTTATATCATTCTTGTTGATTAAATCTCCTATATATTTACTTTTAATCTCTTCGATCTTATCACCTGAAAGACATTAATTAAAATCTCTTACTCTTTTTATCAGTATCTTTTTGTATGTCCTTCTGTTTCCACTTTATATTTTGATGCTATGCTATTTAATAAAGAATATTTTTATTCTAGTTTTCATCTTTTTCATTATGTGCTCTTGTCTTTCCTTACATAAGCCAATGTGTTGAATCTAACACTGACATGTTTGTTTCAGCAGTCCCCAGTGGCACCCCAGGTGTGACAATGCTGGAAGAACTCATGGTTGTATTTGCAGCCATCCTTTACTACAGTAAAAGGATACAAAGCAAAGATCAGCAAATGCAAAAGGTACCCTGGGACAAAGTCTGGGAGAAATCAGACCCAAACTTATGGAATGCCCTCTGAGTGGAGTCACCTAAGACACACTGAATTTCCCCAACATGAATTGTTGCCCACCAGGGAAGCTCAGTAGAGACTCAGAGTCCAGGGCTGTTCTAGAAGGCTGGTACATAAGCATCCTGTTCCTGGCATGTCCTAAAATGTAGACCACCGTATAGAAAGCAGATATTCACATGAATCACATTGCTTATACAAACAGTTTAGTCATATGACACAATTTATCATGCAATGATAGGTACCTCTTGAAATCCAAATTCCAAATGTCAACCAAGGGCCAAATTTGTAAACAGGATCTTCAAAGATAGTAGTTGGGCCTGCTATATTAATTCTTTTCTTCCTAATTGTAAATTAAACTTTATGATTATTTGCATTTTTAATCTATTTTTGCCAGTCATTTAGTACTTAAATATTTTACTTTGTAATATTTTAGCTAAATTCTGACCTAACCATTTTTTCTTCTTTTAATTGACAACGAATTTTTTTTCACACATGAGAGATAAAAAAATCTTATACACTCACATTTTGTTTTCTGTTTCTAATATTTTTACAGTTTTGCTATATTTCATGTTTTCTATATAACCCCTGAATGCTAAATGCTAATGTATATATTTAATCTCTTTTAGGGACATTTGATAATCATTTTAAAAATGACATAGAAATATCTATATCTATATATATATACACACATATATAACTTCAGTTATTTGACAAAAATAAAATTTTAAAACATTACAATTAATATATTCAAAATAAACAGAAGATAGTGAATCCATTAAACAGGAGAGAAGGAAAGATAATGGGTTTTATGCTCTGCTGCTCACATGATGATTTCCTAAACTATGATATAAGCCTAGACTTAAATAGACTCAAATCTTACGATCATTGGGTTTTAAAAGTTGGTATTCAGTACTTCATTTTTAGTCCACAATAGTAAAGTTCTTTTTTAATTACTGTGCCAAGAATTTGAAATAATTCACATGGCATTCAAACATAATGCAAACAAATATATTTTATTTATTCACCAAAGCCACTCTGATCTTCCTGTCAGTCTTCACCACAGTATGGAAAAGAGAGCAAACAGCTTCTAAGTATTTTCATGTCAATGAGTTTTAAGAGGCTTCAGGAAAACTAAAATTAAGCAATTTAATTCATGAGTTATAGAGTTAGACTGGAAAGGCTAGGGAAGGTGTCTCTGAATCCATACAGAACTCATCTAAAGAATGTTAAAAAATATTGCTATCAATGCAGTACCTATTTGCTGTACCTACAAGGTTACTTGGCTGGGGCATATCCTAGATAGAAACAGGGAAATAAAAAAGAGCCTTCGGAAGCAAAGTCTCAATATTGTTAATAGGTTTTAAAGATTTTTGGCTTCAATATGCTTTTTTTAGGCATCTAACACACTTTCTCTGAGACTTATAAATTTTACTCCATACTTCTATACTTTTCTCATCCTACTCCTTCCCACCAAAATCCCTCTGAGCAGAAAATGATAGATTTTTATTGTCTATCTTATAAAGTCAGATTTTAGTCTAACCAATTTCAGACTGAAGGTAAGGATTTGATGGAACACAAGTTATAGAAGAGAGGAATACAAGAAAATTTGCGATGTCTATCAGCATGGACAATTCCTAGATAAGTGGACAAAATATATCACTTAAATTTAATAGTAATAAAAATGTTTATGATTAAAAACAAAACACCATTTTTCTTTATAGAATTTTCAAAAGTAACACAATACTGAGAATTGCCAAAATAGCGGAAGATTTTTCATATACTATTTCTGAAAATTTAAATGGTAAGATATTTTTGGAAGTAAATTATTCATTTGTATAAAAATCTAGCTAAATAACTTGTTCTTGACTCAAATAACCTTTCTTTAAAGATTTTTTAAGGGGAAAAATAAAAGTGTTACCGAAGGAGTTCAGAGCACAGCACCCCAAAATGTGATATGTTGTCACAAAATTATTTTGAGTTAAAGCCACTTATAAAAACCATAAGTGCAAGAAGGTCACTCTGGCCTTCTTGCTATTTCTTAAAAATCAGATGAAATTCCCATGTGATAGATACCCTCCCTATAACAAATGAAAACTACATTATTAGGAAAACAGGAAGCTGAGACCTAGGGATATCTGCACAAACAGCATCCAGTTACTTCTCTAACCAGTTAACAATCTTAACAAGAACACCTTTGCCTTGGAATATATTCAAAATTTATTATTCTGTCCAGTTCAGTATATTATAATTTAATTGAGACTTTGGGCCTTCATACCTGTGTGAATGATCCCATGGAATATAAAAATTGGGGTAAATAAACATGTATAGTTTTCCCCTGTTGATCTGTCTTATATCAATTTAATTCACAAAATCAGCCAAGAAAACCAAGCGAACAAAAACCCCTCTGAGATTAGACATGAAGTTTTTATAATTCTATCAAAGTATTTAGTTTTATCCAACTAAATATAAAACTTGAATGAGTTATTTAAATCCCTTGTTTTATATATATATATATATATATATATATATATATATATATATATATATATATTGGAATGAATTAAAAGTTAAAAAATACATGATGCACATCCAGGTTTGTTGACATAGAGAGACATTTAAGATATGTAATCACATAAAAATTTCAGTTTATATAAAAAGTATGTATGGTAGGATTCTACTTATTATGCATTTATATAGATCACACATATACTTATGTGTGCTTAGGTGATTCATTAAATTGACAATAAGGATTATCTGATATTCAATGATTCTCTCAAATACTTACTTTTGCTTATATGTATTTTTAATCAACACGTATTCATTTTTAAGGAGAAAAAAAATGGGAAAAAGTACATAGAGTAATTTAGCTACCACTGCCCATCTTTTACCCATCTTTATCATTTTATTGTATCATTTTCCCTTCTCCCTACTACTTTCCCTTTAACTAGGATTTTCATATACAATACAAGATTCTCAGTTAAATTTAAACTTCAGATAAAGAATTATTAAATTCTTAATGTAAGTATATTCTAAATGTTGTATGACATCCTATATTAATTTGTTAGTTATGGCAAGCCTACTTCTAGCATCTCATACTTTTATATATTCTGAAATTTATGCAATAGTGAACATTTGCCAAAATGATAACACAAGTAAAGAATGGTATTTGTATAAAGCTACTAGCTCATGAGACACTTCACATCAACTTTCCCAATTTTCAGTGAGATATACATACTATCAAGCAGGACACTGATGCTCAGGAGGAGTAGGTGATCTCCTACTCAGCAAGCTGCAGAGCTGAGAGGTAATTCAGGTTTTTAACCTCCACTCTTGTTCTTTGATATTGAAATGGAGTTATTTAGAGGACTCCCATTTCACTATCAGCTTGGTCATTTAATGACAGTTGTTCTATGAATTTTAAAATATTTGAATAGAAAAATTCCTGTACTTTTTGCTCCAGGGTGTTTTTCTCATGGAAATCATTGAATTATGTACTGGATATCTGTTTAAGCAGCATATAGATCAACTTTAAAACATTATTTTCGATAAGAAAGCAGTAGTTTGCCTTACTCATTCTCATTTTATCAATAGCACTTGCAGTTTCTTCTGCTTGAAATAACCCTGACCTCAACTAACTCTTTCTGACTGAAATTTGCTTTAATATTTATTGAAGATGACACTTTCTCCTGGAAATCTTTCCAGATGCCTTAATTTGAGTTACTTGCCTCTTTTATATATTTATAGACTTACTTGTACTTCTATAGTATAGTACCTATCACTCTGTATTGTTGTGAACAGTTTGCCAGTCTTAATTCTCTGCTGGATTGTGAGTTCTCTAAAGTGCCTTGTTATCGTCTAATTACTGTATCTTTAGCAGTTTGTATCCATCAATCAATAAGTTAGTCATCTGTCCATCCATCCTCCAAAACATGCACACATCAATCAATCAATCAATAGAGAAAGAAAGTATAAGGTCATGTATAGTTCTCTCCCCTTGTCTGACTTAATTAAAAAATAGTTTAGAGTGCCTCATGTGACAACTATCAATGCATTTCTTTCATACTGAAAATATAATCGTTGTTATCTAACTGATTTCCCATATTGAGAGGAATTTTTTAAGGTCACATCTGGGTTTAGCAAAAAGAAAATGAAATAATTGTTTAGGATATTACACAGGAAAAGGGAGTATAGACATAAAATAATTTACTTTTTGAAGTGTTGATCTAGAAAAATAGGTGCACAATAAATATGTAAAATTCCTATTACCTGGGATGCTGATATAAAAATAACCTGTGGTTATGTCTCCTTGTAAAAACCAAGCTTTCTGTAGTCATACTTCAGGTTTGTTATTGATATTCTGTGAGGAAAACCCCGGATAGTCTGACTAAATAGGAGGCTTGCTATGGGAGCTTCCCAAGCACTCAGATCGTCCTTCAAGTGACCTGTTGCAGATGGCCTCTGTCACATTTTATAAGCCCCCAACCAATTACTGAGCATGACAGACCTGTAGAGCCAGACCATCCTTGCCCGATGTGGGCCATCTCTAACAGTAAAATTTTCTTGGGATTTCTCTCCCGCCTGGCTGAGCTTTCCGAGAACTGGTCCTCTGAAGCTTTTCCTGCCCTGTGCCTCTTCCTCCTGGCTCTCCTCTCACAGGGATCAGTTCTGTACCATGGTCTGAAGGCCTTCCCAGTTTCCTCCTCCTTTGTGCTTCACAAAGATTTATTCCAAATAAATGTGCATATTTCTTTCCATTTTGATATCTTCCTGGAAGGCCTGAATTAATGTACTATCCCTGTCCTGAAGAGGTGCAGCTATTTTCCTCCTTTGTGTCTTTTCTCTCCTTTTAGATTCCAACAAATACCAGTATCATTGAAAGAAATGGGAAAGAGTGAAGATGATCAACACGACTTCATCATTACAATAAAAATACCACAAAGTTAATACAAGTTACCACTGGGTCTCAAGAAGCATTCTCCTTTCAATATGTAATTCCCACACATTGCCTTACAACATGCAATGAAAACATTGGAAATCTGAAACAATTCTGCAAAGTGAAATGCTAGTTCATAATTTTTTTGTGGGGGAGGGAGGGTACCAGGGATTGAACTCAGTGGCACTCAACCACTGAGCCACATCCCTAGCCCTATTTTGTATTTTATTTAGAGATAGGGGTCTCACTGAGTTGCCTAGTGTCTCACTTTTGCTGAGGCTGGCTTTGAATTCGTGATCCTCCTGTTTCAGCCTCCCCAGCAACTGGGATAATAGGTGTGCACCACCGTGCCCAGCTAGTTCATAATTTTTAATTCAATTAATTACATTTATTTTCCAAGAACTGTGTTGCTAATGACTGACAGTTAGTCAAAGAAATCTATAAATCTAGTTTCAAAGAATTGAAATTCATATATTAAACAGTTAGGTTATTTCTAATATGGACACTGGTTTCTCAAAAGCAGAAATGGACCTCACTGACAGCATGTTTAAGAAGAAAATAGTGTTGAACTGGGTACACTGGTATCAGAGGGAGTTTCAGCTATTTGTTGACAGCATTCATAATGCTGTCAAAGATTCTGGCTTGCCTCTAGCATGTATTTAAAAGACCAGTGCTCAGTTTTTGCAGCTATTTTGTTTTCATAAGAAAGAAAACTTAATATGTGAGGATATGAGCAAAAAACTGACAATTCAAAAAGTAACAGACCTAAAAACATCTAAGGTATAGATAAAAAAATTAAGAAAAGAATAATGATGCTTTGAAGAGAGTGTGACATGAAAGAAATTCAGCTGACTCTACTGTATAGATATTTTCATGTTTGCAGACACTTATATGAATCATACCATAATAATAAGCAGAGTTGTTTCATGCTTATCATGAGATAAGCAATTTCCTAAGTGCTTTATGTACATTTGTCATCTGACTGCTTTAGGATCTCTATTGCAAGGATATTATTTACCAAGTTTGCAAATGATGAAACTATTTAAGAGATAAACATTTTCCCAAAGATATAAGAACATTAATTGGTAGATCATAAATTAAATGCAGTTTTGAGTGACTTTGTAGCACAAACGTTTAGCCACATACTATACTGATTTTCAACCAAAAAATTCTGACGATCTCTTTTGGAAGGCTCAAAAGAAATTCTCTTTCTCATCTTGGAAATTCCTTTTTTTAGATCATTGTCCATTTAAGAATAACAACCAATCTTAATGTGTTCACATGTACTTCAGGCTCTCCACGGAACAACAACAACAACAAACCCATAATGCTATAAGCAGCATTGAAATGATAAAATATTCTTGCTTATTATCTCAAGATACTTCAATAGATAAGATAAAACTAGTGACACACATTTCTGCTATTGATTTATTTTATCTTTAGCCTTGAAAACAATTAAGTCAAGAGAGGAATCAAGAATAAGTTTCTTGAAAAATAATAATATGATTGTTTTGTACATGCACACAAGTTCTTTAAATTCTCCAAGTTATTGTAAATATTAGAAATAAGTTATTTCATTCATCTACATTATAGTTTGTAATTTTTGAGCCTAAAGAGGTTTCACATGCATCAATTCCTACAGCAAGTAATAAGTACTGGCATAAATCTAAAATAAACACTTTTATTTTATTGGATTCAAAACAACATTAAGAATTTTTTTACTCAAATTGAGTCTTAAACAATTGTTCTACCTTCATAAAAATATTTTTATCTGCATATAATTTGCAGCCTGCTATTTCACCAATTTATAAGTCAGCTTAAAATACCTTTTAATCTAATTAAATAGGTATAATAGTCACATATTTTGTCTGCCTCCTATTCAACAATGCCAAAGCTTTCACTCTTTTGACTTCTTTTTTTTAATATTAAAATGACTTTAGTCTATTCTTACTGTTCTTAAAACTGATCCTTGATTTATGTGATTCAGCTTGCTTTGTGCTCCTGAAAGTTGTTCAGTAGCCTAATTAGATATTCATTTTGACATTCTGGTCCCAGAAGAAATAACATTAACTCCATACTTATCCATCTGGTTATCAGTTATAGCTGGTGAATTGCTGCTTGTAATTTTCCAGGGACATGTGGGCGCCCTTCCAGATATGCTATTAAAATCCCTTACACTCTAACAACATGCTAATTAATATGCTCTCAGGTTTGTGGATGCACAGCAAAAACACTGCCATGCAGAGGAAATTTGAATTCTTCAATATTGAAATGCAGAAATTTTAGATTAAAAGTTAAGCCAGCAAGTCTTTATGTAACTATGTCTTCTGAGGAGAAAAAACCTTTTATCTTCAATTTTATGAAAATGTTTAATTCACACATAATCTTAAATTTAATATCCATCATTCTAAAAATTTTGCACTGTGAAGGAGAAGTATCTTTTCATCCACATGCAGAGAAGGGTGTTTCCTAGCAACCCCATACAATCAGAACCAATCCTTGGCTGAATTATGACTCAAAATGCTGTTGGAAGAATCATTTGCATGAGAAAGAGACCAGTGTCTGTTCCGATTAGGAACAACAGCTCTTTCCTAATATTGGTCAGCAGTAGTCCAAACCAAGCAGCTGTTTAGAGATGTCTTTGTTGTCATGAAATTTTGCCTGAGGAAGGCAAACCTGAAATTCCCATATACAGAGCACACAGAACACTGAAACTTCAGAAATTATTCAGATTAGTATAACCAGAGATTTCACTATCTCTTGCTTTAAAACGTGTTGCTTCCTTTAATTTTTTTAAAATTTCTTAATTCACTTTTATGTTCTTCCATTTTGTAAGTATTCATTATCATTTATTAGCAATGATCTTAGAGAGCAGTTATCCCTTTAATTTGAATCCTTTATGTGTGTGTGTGTGTGTGTGTGTGTGTGTGTGTGTGTGTTTGTATATAATTTTTCATTCATTGGCCATTGTTGTCACTGTAGAAAGATTCCAGAAATTTGTTTTAATTTAATTCAGGAGTACTTAACATTTTCACATACTCACAATAGCAAATCAAAGACTAATTTATATTTCAGGATAGAAATGTTGTATTCTTTCAGAAGAAGGATAAATAAACAGCCCAGTCAATGAGTTTATCTCCTATTTAATTTTTCTTCCCACTGTGGAAATTAATTAACTACTGTTGTATTTGGCTTTCTTTTTTTTTTTTTGTCATTGTCCATTTAGATCCATAGCAGTAAGAGCAAAACACACCTGAAGTCAAATGGGTCATATAAAGAACATCAGGGACTATATAAAAACACAAAAGCTATCAGAATCAAATGAACTGTGATTATTGCTACTACTGAAACCTCAAAGAACTCAGGCTAGGAAGAACATCCAGAGGAATTCTGCATCTCAAATGTAGAAATCCTGTTATAGTATTTACTGCACAAATATTTTTAGAATAAAACAATGTAGGAAAGCAGACAATATTTATACTATTCTAAAAATATATCTAAATGACCTAATAGAACAAATGAAGGTTTCAGGGTACTGCAGAAATCAACAAGTTTGTAGGTCCTTCAGCTACTTATTTAAAGTCTAAGCATCAATCCTCTTTTTAGAAAGTATGCAATTAATCAGGCATACACACACACAAATTAACAACTTTGCATTAAAATTACTTAATTTTAAAGTGAATTTATTAAAGAAACATAACAAGGAAATTATTTTAGCAAAGTAACAAATTAGTTCATCTTGACATCTCAGATTTTATCTTTTTTTCTTAATATAAGCCACATAATTACTATTTACAATGTTCCAAAACCCTAGAAAAATGATTATCTATTTGATATATTGTTGGTGAAGTACAATTAAACATAAACTCTCCTCCCAACCCATTAAAAAAAAAAAAAAAAGCCTGTTCATAAAGAAAAAAGAAAAGGGAGAAAAGAAAAAAAAACTGTTTTTCAGTAAGCATTAATCAGAATGTGATATGCATCACAGGCAATCTACTCAGAGATTTGCAAAGACAGAAAAAAAAACATTTTTTCATATAGTCAAGTAAATTTTCATATATACATCTTTGCAAGAAAAGCAATAAATAGTCCTTTAGTAAGAGGACTGGACAGTACCATTAGTCTTACAGGGTTCATCTCCATTTCACTGGGTAGTTGGGGTAATCATCTGTATCAAATAACTAGCTCTATTCACAAGAAAACTAAGCTTCTGCTATCTTTGTAATCAAAAGCAACTTTGCAACTTTGAGCAAGGCACCCACAGAAGTTAAGCTCTCACTCTCCCATGAAAACACTGAGCTAGGAAAGAGCACTGTTTTCCTTGATGATATTTCAGACATTGCTCCCAGGTGCTTGAGTAAGACATTCCTGTGTCCCAAAGCTTGCAATAGTGTAGCTTAAAAAGAGCATTTTAGCTGGGTGTGGTGGCACACACTTGTTATCCCAGAAAGTCAGGAGGATCTCTAAGTTTGAAGCTAGCTTTGGAACCCTGTCTCAAAATAACAATAAAAATGAGTTAAGGGTGTAACCCAGTGGTAGAGCACCCCTCGGTTAAATCCCCAGTACCTCCCCACCATATATACTCAGCATTTCAAACATTCAAACACATTTTAGAAGTATTTCAAAGAGATGGATGAAGAATTTAAATTAGGAAGAGGCTGGGGCAAGGGTACATCTCTTATTTTCAATAAGAATTAAGCCTTTATTAATAATTTGTATTTTCCTCTTAATACGTGTAATTTACCTTAAGTATAACAAATCCTTAAAAACTTAGCAACTCTCAGGTTATTTTAACTTCTAACCATATACTTCCTTTTTTTTCTAATACTAACAATTTTACTAATATTTGCTTTTTAAAAATTATTTTAATAACCAGATGATTTTTTTTTTCTTGTGATTGAACTCAGGGGTGGTTTACCACTGAGATTTTTTTTATCCACGTTTGTCGGGAGCCATTCTCACACGTGACTGGGCGACTCCCGGTTTGGGTCTGAGGTGCCCTGGCTGTGTCGGAGCTTTCCCGGCCCTCTCCTGATGAGGAACCCGTCCGTGTGGGGGTGTGACTGACCACTGACCCCGGGGGCCCAATCACTGACCCTGACCTTGGAGTGCAGCCCCACTTCAACCTTCATTGGATGGAATTCTCCCCTGTATTTCTTGTTCCCCAATAAAAGGCTACTCCCTGGCGTGCTCTCTCTCTCTCTCCTGCTAGCCCTGAGTAATCCTTGCTGCCCGGCCGGGCGGTTAGAGGTGGGAACCAGAGAGGGGAGCCCTCTAGGACCTGGTCATAGAAAAAGGTAACTGAGTCTGTGTGTTTATTTTGATCTCTGCTAGCTAACTTTTATGCCAAGAACCTCATTAATGAAACCAATGCACAGGCCGCATGGTGGACAAGTTCTTTTTAGTTTTTGTTTTGAAACAAGATTTTCCTAAATTGTCCATCCACGCCTTGAACTTGGAATCTGCCTTTGTTTCTGGAGTCCCTCGTGCATATGCCATGACAACTGCCCCAAGATGATTTCTCCTTTTTGAACAAAGAGAACAAGAAATAGAGATTAAAAACTAGTGGAAAATAGAGGTAAAACTTTTAGTCCCTGTGTAAAGATGGTAGAGTAAATCTTACTAGATATACGGGATGAATATAAAGAAACTAGTATCTAATTATATTAATAAGATTGCTTTTGATGATTGTCTTCCATTTTTTAAATAGAAATATCTTATTTCTGTTATATAAACATTACATAGACATGTAAGTAATCAATAAAATGGTAATATGTAAGGAAGGATATCTTACATTTGTACTGAGCTAAATATCGTTATTATTTTGTGACTCATCTTTCATAAATGTCAGTTGAATATAAGCTTTGTATTTTTTTTCTTTTCAGAAGACAATGTGAAGCATGATGAATGCATAGCAGATAAATATGTAATATTTAATGTTTCAAAATTACTCTATGAATCTCTACAGAACATAATTTACTCTTTTGGTCTCTAAAATAAGTTTTATTTGATATGATAAGTGGAGATGCCCATTTTGTCTGGTGAGTTCTTGTTGACAAGCAGTACACACTGAGTAATGCAAAGAGGTGCCGCAGTCTAGCTGGGCACAAAATAACGGAGCCACCACACACCTTGTAGATTCAAACAGCAACTCTTTATTCTCGAACTGTCACCCGCACTCTACAGGCACGTTCTGGGGAAAATCCACACATTCCACCGGGCTCCGCATACCAGCATACCAAATACTCTCTGAATCCCACGAGAACTCAAGGAGCGGGCGCCTGGGGCAGCAGGATACACCCCATTCCCAGCAATATCCACCCTAAACCTGGAACCACCCTATTCCCAGCAGGGTCCACTCTAAACCTGGATCCACCCTAAACCGGGATCCACCCTGGTCCTTGAGCAGGGTCACCTTTCTCAAACATTCAAGCAATGTCACTGCAAATGACCTGGGTCCAAGGCAAGCCCATTTCCACAATGGAGAGTCCTCCCTCTAAGCAACATTGGGTAGGCTGACAAGGAAATTGCCATGCGTCATTCCTACTTGGCTATGGCTCTCAGCAAAGAGGAATTGATTGAAGCATATTTGGGGCTCAGAGGAGGTGAGATAGAGACACTGAATTAATAGAAAACTGAGAGAATCCAACACTGGGGTAAAAAATGGGAAAAAATATGGACATTCTATGGACCTAAGAAATACATAGGAAGTAAGAGTCACAGCAAATGTCCCTCTGTCTGAAAGTCTCCTCAGAGGACCAGAGGGAGGAGGATGACTTATGGCATTCGTCCTCAGACTTGTATCAATGGCTTGAGACTCAAATACCCAGGAGAGAACTACAGATTAATCTTCCACTATGGAAGACTGCCTATGGATTTATCATCCTACAAAGTCTGTGCACAGTAAGGAAGAATTATTTGTTCACTAGGAAATGAGGTACAATCATGAAGGAATAATGGATTCTATGCAAATAAAAGATGTCAAATTACTTTGACAGTGCCCAATAAATATTTTTCTTTATACATCCTTTAATGACTTCATGAGTGCTGCAGTCTGGCTGGCTGGGCAAAATAACCGGGGGGTGACGAACAACTTGTGTAGATCGATGCAGCAGGAGTGGAAGCCATTTATTGTAAGACAACAGAGGTATTTATACATTCCACACAGCTTATCTTAATTAACATAAACTAGATACAGCAGTCAACCAATAAGGAATCTCCACACCTAATGGCTCGATTTTGTTACTTCACAAACCACTCCCTCTGGCATTTTGTCAGGCGCCATCCAGACTTGTTTACAGACCCTAACATTTCTCTGGCAAAATGCCAGGTGCCATCCTGACTTGTTTACAGACTCTAAAACATGAGAAATCTTTTATTTAAAAATTAACAACACTGAGTTTTAACATAAATGATATAATACTTAATACTTAAGTTCCTATTAAGTTAAAACGACACTCAACCTAAGACTAAGGGTATAAATACTGACTTTATTTCACATGTGTATCTAGCCCAGTAAGTTCCTCAACATTTTTCTAGCCTTGTTTTTGCTTTCTTAGTACTTAATTATCTATTTTTAATCAAATGTGTGCTGCTGATCTACTGCTTAGCCCTTCTGTCTATTAGTTTCAAATTTGTCTTTTCTATGTTTCATTAGGATTTTTTCCTCAGCAACAGCCAAACTTCATTGGTTTTTTCTTTTCAAGTTTCAGTCTCTGTATCTCTCCTAACTGTCAGGACAAAAATATTCAAATAAAACAACACCTGTTTTGACAGAAAGTTAAAGAATATCTTTAACAATGTGAACCATACTTTTTAAAAAATCTCAAAATGTAATTATTTACTTTATCTATGAATTATCTGAAGTTTTATTCCCCTTGTAGGTTTTCTAAAATGTAGAATTAACATATAGGTCCCTATCCAAGGTTGGGGTGTAGCTTCAGTGATAGAACTCTTGCTAGTGTGTGCAAGGTGCTGGCTTCAATTCTAGTACCACAAAAAGAGAAGAGAAAGAAAAACAAACAAAAACAGAAGAAAGTGCTACCCTTAATTTGAATACTTATTCCAAATATGTTCCTCTCTGAAAAAAAAATATGAGAAGTACACAACAATGTCTGCTTTTCTCTAAAGTATCTGCTGTCTCTGAGTAATCAAATAGAGATCATGTCCATACCCCAAAATTGTTCTATATAAAAATTTCAACAAAGTTCTGCTTTTCCCTCTACTTAAGATTATGCAAATTTGTGCCACTAGCACAGAAGACTAGAGCCCTAGAGACCCATGACTTAGTGACAGCCCATACCTCCTCTTCCAAGCACTCCCAGAATATCGGTCTTGATGGATTCTTTCACCCCTTAAAGGAATTACAAACTGTTATCAAATGTTTATTTTTCTCCTCTGCTTTAAGCTGAGAAAGACATTGACTCCATTTAATCTGACCTTTAGAAGTATCTTAGAAAGTCTTAGAGCATGTAGAGGTGCCTTTAAGGCAAAACTATTTAAACTGTTTATTGAGGAGCAATGATGAAATAAGAGTTTAATGTTAATCTTATGATTTATGAGGAAGAGGAGATTTGGAAAATAGTCTCAGACAGTCATTGTGTCTTTTAAACCTTTCTTGGGTTTAAAGTAATACATACACACATATGCACACATATTCCACACTTAAAAAACTATAAGAGTAGAGATAGGAATCAAACATATGGAGATCAAAAGAGCCACTTTATTATTTATAAAGCTGAGTAGGAGAACTCACTTGTTTGTAACTGTGCCCCAAACAGACTTACTATCATGCTGTCTGTAAGCCAAACCTTAGAACATCACATCCAAGGGATCAAAAGACACACATCAGACACATTTGCAGTTATTCACTGCCTCATCCCCACTAACCCTGATGTTCTAACCTTACTACTAAGCGCTGCCTGTCATCTAGCAGCAAGAATATCAACTGGAAGCTTGCTGGAGATGTAGGATTTCAGGTCCCAAGCAAAATGAACTGGATCCTGCAGGAAAAGGGAAGTTCCTAGGGGGGCATCAATGTACATTAAACTTTAAGAATGACTGTTCCCGACTGAGAGTTGGACTTCAATGTTTTCCATGCTTCCTCAGGACCCTGCTTGGAGATTGTGAAACATCAGGATGAGTCTTGACTGTCTACATTTTCAGAGATCTCTCCAGATAATTTTTAAATACTTAAGAAGTTTAGAGAAAATAAATCAGGGCTTCTGAAATGTTAATGGTATGTGAGTCACATTAGATTTTGCTAAAATGTAGGTTCTCATTCATTACATTTAGGGTGAGTCCAGAGATTCTAATTTCTGTGAAAACACAAAATTACAATAAAAATTTAAAAAAAGATCTTTTTCAAAATTTTTTTATTAGTTGCTCAAAACATTCCATATCATACATTTGATTCAAGTAGAGTATGAATTCTTATTTTTCCACGTGTACAGATTGCAGTATCACATTTGTTTTACAGCCACGTTTATACATAGGGTCATATTAGTGTCTATTGTATTCTGCTACCCTTCCTATTCTCCCCTCCCCTTCCTTCCCCTCCCATCACTTCTCTTATTTAAAGATCTTATTTGACTCCCCCCATACACACATACACACACCCCCCTCCATTCTGGAATCAAATAGATCTCAAGCCAAAATAGGTTCAAAGAACTCCATTCTGCTACATGGTCAGACAACATTTATGATCATAAAATTCAAATGAGGTACAGAGAATAGGAATACAGAGAGACCTGGTTGGTTTTAGCTGGGAGTTTGCCTTATTTGAATGGTTTTGTAATTGACTGAAATTCAGTTCTGTAGTTGGTTGAGAATCAACTATTTGTTATGAAAGCATACTCCTATCTGAGGCTTTCAGTTGGTTCACTTCCTAAGTTAAGTTGCAGTTCGTTAGTTAAGGACTTATACAGAAGCATCCTTGGGTCAAATCAAGTTTGATTTAACAGTTTTAATAGACCCAAATTAATGCAATGCTCCTGTTCTATAAACCACACTTTACATGGCAAGACCACAGAAGTCGTGCTTTCTCCTTAGTTGTGGGGGCCAGTAAATCTTTCACAGACTACAGGCAAGCAGATCCTAAGAGAACGGGGGACAAGGCAGAGAAATACACACTCAGCAAAATATCACCTTTCAAATAAGTGTTTCACCCCTGTTTGCAGATGAGTAGTAGTCAAAAGGGCTTGGAAGAGAGGTAAATATTATCTTCCTATTGTGGTTTAGCTATGAGATTTCCCTCAAAACCTCAAGTGTGAGACAATGCAAGAAAATTGAGAGATGAAATGATAGCATTATGACAGCCTTAACCTAATCAGTGCATTCGTCCCCAGGTAGGAATTGACTAGATGGTAATTGTAGGCAGGTAGAATGAGGCTGGAGTGGGTAGGTCCCTGGGTGCAAGCCTTTGGAGTATATATTTTCTACTTGTTGAGCAGAGCTCTCTCTCTCTGCTTCATGGTGTGATGTCCTGAGCCACTTTCCTCTACCACACACTTCTGCCATGTTCTACCTCCCCTCAGCCTCTGAGGAATGGAGTTGGTGATCAAAGGCATGAATCTCTGAAACTGTGAGTCCCCAAATAAACTTTTCCTTCTCTAAAATTGTTCTTGTCAGGTCTTTTGGTCATAGCAACAAATTAGCTAATAAAACACCTCCCAAAACTTGGAGAGTAGAAACAGATTTTGGAAATATGAGGTGTAGGACAACATGGTTCTCTCAATTTATGGGCCCAGTAATTCATTAATGTTGCTGGTCTCTACAGGAAGGTGACCAGCAGAAACAGAACAACCCTGCTACCACCTGGAGCCAGCCACTCTTCCACCAACCACTGTTCTTGTATATACCATGGAATTGCCGGAGAGCACTTGCTTTTGTCACAACATGATTCAATAGACCAGAACACTACATGAGTCTGATCAATCCAACAGTGCCTGAAGCTGAGAGTCAACTTTCCAATCTCTTTCTCATCTGAAGTTATTCTCAGCTAGTTTTCAAATAGAGATCACAATGTATCAAGCCCAATGTAAAAATAACAGAGAAATAACATTCAAAAAGTATAATAATAGTAATAATAATAAGTTCCAGATTTCAACAATATTAAAGGTTCCCTCCATGCCTTTATTTCATTCAGTTTTCAGGTAGAAAGTAAAATCCAAAAATAGATTCAAAGTAAAATTCAAATTTTAATGCTGTGAATAAAAATTTTCCTCCAAATTCTTGAGCCCACTCTAGATATACTGAATCAGAATCTCTGGGAACTAGGCCAGAAAATTTGCATCTTGAACAAGTCCCCAGATAATGTCACTGCTCTGGTCTGGAAACCACACTATGAACACTATGTTATAGGACGCCAAGATGGTTTACCTAAGAACACTTGAGAGCCTCTTTTAAGACAGAAGCTGTACCTTTACTGAGGTGAGCTTTTACTGGAAATAACAGCCTTTCCTTGCTTAAAGATCTGATTCCTATACCGCCTGATTCACACTTCCTGCTTAGAATTGTTTTTGCTATTCTGGGTCTTTTATTTTTCCATGTGAATTTCATGATTGCTTTATCTATTTCTACAAGAAATGCCGTTGGGATTTTGATTGGCATTGCATTAAACCTATAGAGAACTTTTGGTAATATCGCCATTTTGATGATGTTAGTTCTGCCTATCCATGGACAGGGTATATTTTTCCATCTTCTAAGATCTTCTTCTACTTCTCTCTTTAGGGTTCTGTAGTTTTCATTGTATAAATCTTTCACGTCTTTTGTTAGGTTGATTCCCAAGTATTTTATTTTTTTTAAGGATATTGTGAATGGAGTGTTTTTCCTCATTTCTGTTTCAGAAGTTTTGTCGCTGATATACAGAAATGCCTTTGATTTATGCATGTTGATTTTATATCCTGCCACTTTGCTGAATTCATTTATTAGTTCTAGTAGTTTTTTTGTAGACCCTTTTGGGTCTTCTAGGTATAGAATCATGTCATCCGCAAATAGTGATAATTTAAGTTCTTCTTTTCCTATTTTTATGCCTTTAATTTCTTTCGTCTGTCTAATTGCTCTGGCCAGTGTTTCGAGAACTATATTGAATAGAAGTGGTGATAGAGGGAATCCCTGTCTTGTTCCAGATTTTAGAGGGAATGCCTTCAATTTTTCTCCATTCAGAATGATGCTAGCCTGAGGCTTAGCATAGATTGCTTTTACAATGTTGAGGTAAGTTCCTGTTATCCCTAGTTTTTCTAATGTTTTGAACATAAAGGGATGCTGTACTTTGTCGAATGCTTTTTCTGCATCTATCGAGATGATCATATGGTTCTTATCTTTAAGTCTATTGATGTGGTGAATAACATTTATTGATTTCCGTATATTGAACCATCCTTGCATCCCAGGGATGAATCCCACTTGATGATGGTGCACAATTTTTTTGATGTGCCTTTGTATCCGATTCGCCAGAATTTTATTGAGGATTTTTGCATCTAGGTTCATCAGAGATATTGGTCTATAGTTTTCTTTCTTTGAGGTGTCTTTGTCTGGTTTTGGAATCAGGGTGATGTTGGCCTCATAGAATGAACTTGGAAGAGCTCCCTCTTTTTCTATTTCCTGAAATAACTTGAAAAGTATTGGTATTAATTCTTCTTTAAAGGTTTTGTAAAACTCCACTGTATACCCATCCGGTCCTGGGCTTTTCTTGGTTGGTAGTCTTTTGATTGCTTCTTCTATTTCGTCCATTGATATTGGTCTGTTCAAATTGTGTGTACCCTCCTGACTCAGTCTGGGCAAATCATATGACTTAAGAAATTTATCGATGTCTTCACTATCTTCTATTTTATTGGAATATAGGTTTTCAAAATAATTTCTAATTGTCTTCTGTATTTCTGTAGCATCTGTTGTGATATTGCCTTTTTCATCCCGTATGTTAGTAATTTGAGTTCTCTCTCTTCTTCTCTTCGTTAGCATGGCTAAGGGTCTGTCGATCTTATTTATTTTTTCGAAGAACCAACTTTTAGTTTTGTTAATTTTTTCAATAGTTTCTTTTGTTTCAATTTCATTGATTATATTACAGAGCAATAGTAACAAAAACAGCATGGTACTGGTACCAAAACAGGTGGGTGGACCAATGGTACAGAATAGAGGACACAGAGACTAATCCACAAAGTTACAACTATCTTACATTTGATAAAGGGGCTAAAAACATGCAATGGAGGAAAGATAGCATCTTCAACAAATGGTGTTGGGAAAACTGGAAATCCATATGCAACAAAATGAAACTGAATCCCCGCCTCTCGCCATGCACAAAAGTTAACTCAAAATGGATCAAGGAGCTTGATATCAAATCAGAGACTCTGCGTCTGATAGAAGAAAAAGTTGGCTCTGATCTACATATTGTGGGGTCGGGTTCCAAATTCCTTAATAGGACACCCATAGCACAAGAGTTAATAACAAGAATCAACCAATGGGACTTACTTAAACTAAAAAGTTTTTTCTCAGCAAGAGAAACAATAAGAGAGGTAAATAGGGAGCCTACATAATGGGAACAAATTTTTACTCCTCACACTTCAGATAGTGCCCTAATATCCAGTATACAAAGAACTCAAAAAATTAGACAATAAGATAACAAATAACCCAATCAACAAATGGGCCAAGGACCTGAACAGATACTTCTCAGAGGAGGACATACAATCAATCAACAAGTACATGAAAAAATGCTCACCATCTCTAGCAGTCAGAGAAATGCAAATCAAAACCACCCTAAGATACCATCTCACTCCAGTAAGATTGGCAGACATTGTGAAGTCAAACAACAACGAGTGCTGGAGAGGATGTGGGGAAAAAGGTACTCTTGTACATTGCTGGTGGGACTGCAAATTGGTGCGGCCAATTTGGAAAGCAGTAAGGAGATTCCTGGGAAATCTGGGAATGGAACCACCATTTGACCCAGCTATTGCCCTTCTCAGACTATTCCCTGAAGACCTTAAAAGAGCGTACTACAGGGATACTGCCACATCGATGTTCATAGCAGCACAATTCACAATAGCTAGACTGTGGAACCAACCCAGATGCCCTTCAATAGATGAATGGATAAAAAAAAATGTGGCATTTATACACCATGGAGTATTATGCAGCACTAAAAAATGACAAAATCATGGAATTTGCAGGGAATTGGATGGCACTAGAGCAGATTATGCTTAGTGAAGCTAGCCAATCCCTAAAAAACAAATACCAAATGTCTTCTTTGATATAATGAGAGCAACTAAGAACAGAGCAGGGAGGAAGAGCAGGAAGAAAAGATTAACATTAAACAGAGACATGAGGTGGGAGGTAAAGGGAGAGAAAAGGGAAATTGCATGGAAATGGAGGGAGACCCTCATTGTTATACAAAATTACATATAAGAGGTTGTGAGGGGAATGGGAAAATAAACAAGGAGAGAAATGAATTACAGTAGATGGGGTAGAGAGAGAAGATGGAAGGGGAGGGGAGGGGGGATAGTAGAGGATAGGAAAGGTAGCAGAATACAACAGTTACTAATAGGGCATCATGTAAAAATGTGGATGTGTAACCGATGTGATTCTGCAATCTGTATTTGGGGTAAAAATGGGAGTTCATAACCCACTTGAATCTAATGTATGAAATATGATATGTCAAGAGCTTTGTAATGTTTTGAACAACCAATAAAAATAAATAAATAAACAAACAAACAAACAAACAAATAAATAAATAAATAAAAAGACAGAAGCTGTACCTTTACTGAGGTGAGCTTTTACTGGAAATAATAGCCTTTCCTTGCTTAAAGATCTGATTCCTCTCCCAGTGTGCTGAGTAGGTCAAAGTCAGCAGCAGCAAATCCTCATTCCTGGCACTCAGGCCTGTGCCAGATGAAAAATAAATGAGTCACCAGTGAACAATGGCTTCCACTTCTGTAACTGGAAAAGTCTACCTAAATCTAATATATTAACTTGTTAGTTTAAAGGACCCCAAATAAACATTTGGGTCTTTTTCAAAAGATTATCTAGCTCATTCATATTGTTTTAGGGTTTATAGATTGGGATAAATCAGACTTCTATTCAGATATCATCTAAGATTAACAGGGGGGAACATGTTAAAACTGACATGACAAAGTTGGAACAGAACACACCAGATGGGCTTACAGGAAAAATAGGATTTCTAACATACACACTCCTTTTCACAAACCCCATTCTCATGTATGTAGAACCCCAAGAACAGAAATAATAACAACCCATGCACAACTCTGCATCCATATGGTCCTGGATCATTCCTGGCTCACTCCCTGGAGCCAATAAAACAAGAGCAGGACATTTATTAAAAGGGAAAGCAGTCCCTTCCCCCAAATATCAGTCATATAAGCGAGTTTTTTCTTTGCCCTACAGTAGAGAAGGAGAAAAGTAAGTGAAGATGTCAGATTATCACTCCAATGACATTTCCTCCTCTCCTATGGAGATGAGTGAAGATTCCTTCATAGAAATGGAAGAGAAAGTAGTAGAAGAATCCTAATGATTCTTAATGGATACCAAAGATTGGAGGAATCTATACATTTTTAAACCTACTTAGCAATTAGTCCCATTGGTCTGATTAAATTTTAGTGACTTGTATTTTGCTTATTTCCCTATCACTAAAGATAGTCATGAGAGTTAACTGTTTTTCTTTTTAAAAAAAACATACTTTATTTTAATCCTTTGACAATACCCTCAAAAGCTACTTGTAGTCACGCAACAGCCCCTCTTTTCTGGCAATCCTATATGTTAGAGAAGGAGCAGCCATTGTTGAATAAGACTCCTGGACATAATCAGGCCAGGGTTTGGTATCTTGTTCTAGCTGAACCAAGTTGGCATCCCATAAAAGTTTAAAATTTAGATGTGATGTCAGTCTTAATCTGGTTATTATCTTTGATAGGAGTTGTCAGTCACTATATTACAACACATAAATACTGATCCTTAACACAAAAGAAGAATAAAGTAGACACATAAAGATGGGCATAAGGTGATAGATGGGAAAGATATTCCAGAACTTTTTCTAATATTTTTAATGAGATCCCAGTGCGTCCAGACTCTTGATTTCCATGAAACTCCTCTACAGTTTACTTTGAACAAGGAGATTGCTCATTCGAATGCTTTCTCTTCCATTTTTTCCGGCTTCCCAGCCTCTCCAAGCACAGTGCGTTAGTCGCATGGTACCATTATGTGATTATGATGCCTCTTTCTATTACTGTCCCTTTATTGCTCTTAGTGTATGGTTTTTTCCTTGTTAATAGGAAGCAGAAGCTATAATAATGTTTTCATGTCTTAAAGGATTTATTTTTCCCATTGTAATACTTTTAAACATAATGAAAAATGCAGGGAAAATACACCATGTTTTATACTGTTCAATTCAGCTAGCTTTTAATAATTACTTTCTACATAAAAAATGGGCCTTGCCCTAGAAAATGGGAAGATTACCAGGAACTTCATAAAGTCAATGTGCTCAAGGAAATTGGAATCTTGTTGTGAGGACAAGTAGATACAAATAGGCAAACTAGCAAAGAATATTATAATGGGATGGATATTATAAATAAACTTTTAACAAGGTGCTACCACAAAGCAGAAGAAGGAACACTAAATTCTACCTCAGGAGATTGAGGAAGATATCACAGAGGAGGTTAGATTTGTATTGGGGCTTAAAGTGCAGGTAATTGTGCGAATACAGTTACAAATCATGGATAGTGAATGCTCATTAAGAAAATCCTGGCTGCACTTAAGGCTAAGGAGTTGGACCAAGGCCAACTTGTTAAGTCTCCTGGCAAAATAGAGGTTCAGCATCCTTAAGGAAAGAAGACTTTAAAGATTTGAAGAGAAAAATAAGACCATCCGCCTATGTTTTGGAAGAAAAACTTCCAGAAGAGTGTGAAATGTGATTATACATGTGCGCTGCTCAAAGCAAGGAAATTTATTTAAAAGATTATTGTGTAGATGAGTTTTACTAAACTAAGTTGCAGGGTAAAAGGTAAAAAAAAAAAATGAAATCAAGAAATATTTTGAAAGCTCAAATGGTGACTTAATTTCAAAATTCACTGACCAAAAAAAAAAACCATTGGAATATAGAGAAGGAGAGCTCAAAAATACACACAGAGCTATCATCAGAACAAAACAGGCCACATTTCCCCATAGGAAGGTGTGATATTAGCAGATCTGCCACTCTTAGCAGGATGATATTTTTAAATGTACCTAGAAATCCACATACAGATAGAGAAATGATGTACATTCTCAAGTATCAAGTAGGCATAGATACAAAGTAGGAAAAGCGATAGTTGTTCTTGTATAATCCTTGATAACATGCTGGGGATTTTTCAAAATGATGGTCACCAATGAATTGCACCAACTGTAGAAACTCTTATCTAACCTAAGCCCTAAGCAATTCACTCCACAACTAGATTTATATGCAGAAGTTGGGTGATCATGTGTATGTGATATGTAGGGCAAATATCAACTATCTAATAGAAGTAGAAGATTTTACAAGTTGAAGTTATTTTACCTGGAACACTTGAATCTCAAGAAATAATGCAAGAAAAAGAAGAAAGAAGGCTTGACTTTTTTACTAAGCAATTTAATAGGCATATATTACTTAGACATCACAGTTCACTAAAACATTATTTTGAAATTTATATGAAAAAAGCCATATATTTTCTCAATGTATCTCAGGATTTTCTAAAATTAAAAATTCTATATACAACCAAAGTTGGGATTCAAAAAAATTAGCTATATAATAATGTGTTATTTAGTTGTTTTTTTTTTTTAACTTGTCAGTGGACATCACTTATAACTTAGGTATAACAGTGTTTTTCTTATAATTGTTTCAACATAACTAAATAAACACATCAAAGTCCTTTTTAAATCAGAACATTTTAGATCATAATTCAGAGGCTATCAGTTTTGTAGAAAAATAAATGGGCAAGTTTCCTAGGAAGAATGGGCAACCCAAGAGTGTTTGTCACTGCAATGGTTGTATATAAAATTTTTAATTTTAGAAAATTCTTGAGGTCAGGAATGGGAATAAAGGGACATATTTTCCTTATGAACATGAAGTTAAAGGATATTTAGGTACCTATAAATATAGAAACATCTAAGGGACAAAGACAAGCGTGATTCTGAGTTGAGCGTACCCTCAAAAATTATCCACATGAGAGTTAAGATCCTATAAGAGTGTACACATAATATTGACATAATGCCGAAGTACAATCACAAGTCACTGTGGCTGTTTGTTAAGTGCAAAAAGACTTTAAAATTACTTAACCTAAGTTCATATCTAGGTTCCTGTAACTGGAAACCATGCACGATGTTGGGCCAATTACATAATCTTTGGAACTTTAAATTCATTCATGTGATCAACTCTACTTTTTTTTTTTCTTTTTTAATACTGGGGATTGAACCCAGGGGTGATTTACCAGTGAGCTACATTCCCAGTTCTTTTTATTTTGAGACAGATTCTTGCTAAATTGCTGAGGCTGACCTTGAACAGGTGGTCCTCTTTCCTTACCCTCTTGAGTCTCTGGGATAACAGCCATGGCCACCAGACCCAGCTCACTAAGGTCATTATGCTTGTCTCAAAGAACATAGCACTAGTTGTAGTTGAGTGAGTCAGTCACTTGGAGAGTCTGTTATGATGCAGTTCCACTACACACACATGTATGTTAAAGAGTGGGTGCTGAAGGAAAGCACCTCACCTGAGCTGGAGAGGTAGAATCACTTCCTACGTCTAAACATGCTCCCTGTGGGAATTAGCTAAAGGAAAAGGAGACAGAAAGAAACAATGATATTGGCAGAGAAAGAACTTTTAAAATCTAGGCAGTGAGACAGGGCAAGGCACAAATTAAAATATATCATTTTGCCTAGTAGAGTAGTGTAACAAGGGAATAACAAGAAAAGGGTGGGAGGTAGAGAGGGTTGAATCAGAGAGCCTTTTGAACTTGTGGGGGTGTTGGACTTCTCTTCAAAGGCAAGAGGACATCATAAAATTGTTTCAAATAAGAAAGTCACATCATCATATTTAGGAAGGTTTGAAGAAGACTAAGACAATTGACAAGGGTCATTGGGATGATAGATGGTAGAACTGTATGTGAATTATAAAAAAAAAAAAAAAAAAAAAAAAAAAAAAGAAGACAGGAGACACTTAACATTGGGGGGAAACGTAATATTTGAGGGACTGGAGATTCTGACCAGCAAAAAGTCAAGTGCACACAGTGGAACTGACGGAAACAGAGAAGACTGGAGGAGGTCATCTTCAGAGAGTAATTACATGAAAGCTGTGCTTTGGTGGAGAAGTATTTCTATTGGTTGGAGAAGTTGGAGTATGGCCCATGGGAACAAGAAGTAGAAGAGGAGTGGAGAGGGTCTTAGCTAGGAATGGACTCAAGATGGAAAGTTGTAAAGGCATAAAGTTGTCAGGAGATGCGAGAGCAATTTGTTGTACAATCTCTCTTATGTAGGTGTTTTATTCTTATTGGTTGATTGATTTTTATTTCATTATCATTGTCAAGTTCTGAAATTCAGATCTGAAGCACTTAGCCACATAGCTTAACCAAAATAAGCTTTGCTTGTGGTCTGTCTCACTTATCAGAGCCTTGTGTAGGAGTTTGGAGCCATAATCCCAGTTATTCATGAATTTCTCTTGTTCCCAGTTTGTATAGGAGATGCTCTTGCAGAAGGCAAAATTTGGATATTCCTGGGTCCTCTGCCTTCACTTTATTTTAAAAACTTCTCACTCCACAACACTAAAGAAGGGGCATAAATTGATCATTTGTTAAACAAGTGTTTTTCAGAGTCAAAGATAACCAAAGAAGTTGAGGACACAGGGATGGAAGGCTTTACGAAAGAAAAAGGTGGTCTCAAATTTGAATTACATCATTTAACATCCCTGTTTTATTCTATGTGTATGCAGGTAGCAAAATATAACTATAGACAATTTCTAATTGGTTCAACCCAAATACATCTTAGATTGCTGTATAAGAGAGTGATATGTAAAATATGAACCTAGGATCGTAACCTTTTTTTTTTTTTTTTCCTTATCATGGGGAAAAAGTCTCCATGACAAACACAAATGACTAATTGAAATAATATAGTATAAATATTGTAAAGTGAACATTACCCACATTTATTACAGATTAAACATAAAAATTAGAATAAAATTTAAATAAGAAATAAAATAAATTAGGGGGTAAGCAAATGAGATCTTCTTCTAGAAAAGGGCAAAAACAAAAGTATTTTCCTTCAAGATGCCTTTGGCCTCACTGCATTTTGGTATGGAATATCTCAAGGACTATGCAAGTCAGGCAGTCATTTTATTTCTTCAAGGAAGCAAATGATGTGTGTCATGTACTGGAGTAAAATGGACACATATTTTTTGCTGCATAGTGTGTACCTTGCAACAAAAATATTTTCCCATCTCATCAGCACCTTGTTTTGATAATATGCATGGTGATGGGTTGTGTTCTAGAAATGGCCAAAAGGGGTAAACTTAGCACTGGCACACTTTAAACACTATTACAGAAGAAAGAACCAACATATGTATGTGTTATTCTCAGAGGAAACTAGACATAATCAATAATTAAATCATTCTTAGCCATATGAGGAACTAAGGATGATAATGGAGGTGGATGAACAAAACTTAACACAATTAAGGCAAAATCCCAAATGCTGCACCCAGCATGAACCTAGCTATCAATATTTTATTAAAAAGTGTGCAGATCAGGAAGAATCACACTCACTGGAAAACTGCTAACCTCATGTTAACCTTTATGTTCCTAAATTTAGAAGGTCATGACTGTTTATTGTATAATTAAAGTGATTTCATTAATCATAATAGCTTCCCTTGCTTTTCCCCTACCCAGAATATTCAAGGAATCTGGCAGATTGGAGAAAATGAGGAGCTTTGCTTTCTGTGGGAAGTCTGGCCACACAAGGGAAACCACTGCAATACCTTTGTGTTCTCGGCCCCCTGGAGGGATACTGAAAAGTGCTTTACTTATGCAAGCTGCTCATGCAAGGCAGTATCCAGGCCATGAAGATTAGATTATTGTAACTCCCTGTTGGCTGACTTGCTCCATAAGGCCTTACATAAACTCCAGCTGGTGAAGGACAAAGCTGCCAGGTTCCCTCTGGAAAGGGTAAAATTAATCAAAATATATTTCTCCCTTTCTGAAATCCCTGTGTTAGCTATTGGTTAAAAAATAGTGTCCTGATTTTTAAATTACTCTTTTAATTCAGGGGGTAATATCTGGCCCAACTCCAATGTGCTTTTTACAACCTCTTAGCAATTTACGTTTCCTGGCCAGCTTCTGAACTCTGTTGAAGCAAATCTGTTTCGTGTCCCAAGACCATTTCAGGCTTTATGAAACAAAGGTATTTCTATAATCTTTACCATTTATAGTTCTGCTTTGATTATAAAGCATTAGGTCTGAACTATATTGATTTATGCAAAACTTTATAACAAGTATTCTTTAGAATAACAGGGAATGTTGTAATTTTATTTCTCATTAACCCAAGTCAATTAGATATTGCCTTTAGAGATTGAGATTCAGAGCTAAAATCAAGGACTTAGAATGTTCAGGTCCAAATATCCTTTACAAAGGTATCAGTTGGCTAGCTAGCATGAAACACATACACATAGGAACACATACACCCTGGATCAGAAATATAGAAACTTTTAAATGCTCCCTTGTTAGGTAATCAAAACAATCTTCCTTTACTGACCAAGAGCAAAACAAATGAAAAATATCATGAAAGTTTTGGGCACACAAACAATTTAACCAAGTGTATGATGTTTATTAATTAAAGCCAAAAGTGCAGGTTAGACACTAGAAATATGAGACGTGCTTTATCCGCACTCAGAATTCTAGTAATGTTCAAAGAATATTCTGATAATTAACTGAAGAACTACTGAGACTCTTTAGTGGAAGAGTTTTAATCCTAATCTCTCCCCAGGAGCCCATTATTCCAGAAAATTTGAACACTTTCAAAATTCAAATAGATCTTCCGTAATATCTAGTCACCCTTTAATATTGCAATGTCAGTCAATCCAGCATTATCTTCCTTGAGCTTAGGACATGAAGATGAACAAACAATAACTATACTGGCATCAACTTGAGGTCAAAATTAAGGCCTTAAAATCTGTTGAATATCTACTTTACTTTCAACATTCCACTAAGATTAATTTTATATTATTTATGCATTATAACAGTTTTATATTATTTATGCATTATAACAAACAAGGTAGATATTACTGTTCTGTTTGTTACTTCATGTACTAATTTAAATACTATAACCATAAATATTCTTTAAAAAAATCAGCATAATTATTTTCTGTCACATACAAATTATGGTGTATTTTTAATATCAACAGCTACTAATATTGTAAACACACCAGGTTGATTTTCGAAGAAGTCAAAACTTGAAAGAAGCAACTAGCAAAGTATAATTTTTCCACTTTGTATCTTTGTTCTGAAGGCAGAAACAGGTTCAGGGGAGTGTGGAATGTCTAGGAGCTCAATAGTCAGCTATCTTTCTAGGTTACTGGACTTGGGAGAAAGCCTGAAGCAAAAAGAACTGTAAGACAGTGAAAGAGGATGGGAGAGCCACCTCAGAGAGGTGGGACCCCAGAAGGGCAACACTGAATTCTATTCTGTATGTAGTTGATCTTTGGCCTATCTGATTTCTGAACTACACATTCAGAGGTCAGAAATCATGTGACCAGGAGTGATAAAACAACCATGATGCTTCCTAAACTGAGAAAGAACTTATAATTTGTCTAAACAACAATAACCTACTAAACCAAAATAAAATCAACACTCCTTGGGGAACAATAACACAATATAAAGTCTCTACCAAAAAAAAAAAAAAAAAAAGTTTATAATGTGCAAGAGAAAATCCAAAATTTCTCAATACATGAATACCCAGGAATATTAACTCATTGTTCAGAGAAATAAAATTAACAGAGGGAACCTCAAAATAACAGTAGATATTAAAATATTCAGAGAAAAAATTATAAGTAGTTATCATGAGCATGGTAATTAGACAAAGAAAACTACATTTAAGCAGAGAGCATTAAATAAGTCAAAATATTTTAATGGATTGAAATTCTTTTGACCAGAAAAGAATTAAATAAAAAATTAATAATATAAGATAACTATGTAACCCACTATTAGAAAATTTAAAACACATTCTCAACTATCACGAAGTCAACAAATAGTTTATAAGAAAAATTGAAAATTATTTAGAACTAAAAAATAATGTAAATAAGACATTTTAAAAATTTTGAGATAAATTAGTTCTCAAAGACAACATTATAGCCATCATTCTTATAATTAATGATCTAAAGTGCCATATCAAAAACAAAATAGTAAAAGAATAGCAAATATTTATGCTTATGTATATCACACATACATACATCCTAGTAAAAATTATATATTATTAATAACAATAATGAGGAGGGGGAGGTGAAAGGATGAGGAATGAAGGAAGTAAGAAATAAGAAACATAAAAGCAAAAGTCAAAAAATAGGAAAGCAACAGTAGAGAGAGATGGAACCCCCCAAATATATGCAAACTCTTTAACTCCTAATCAAGACAAAAATTGAGAGAGAGACAGTTCTTCTCAATATAAAATCCTAAAGATATTAAAAATGATATAAGATAATATTATGGATAATTTTATGCCAAAAAGTTTGATATTTTAATGAAGTGGAAAAATATTGAATATATAATTTACAAAACTCAGTCCAAGATAAAATAAAACAAAACAAAAAACCTAAATAATAGGATGTCTATTTAAAACACTAAATTTCTCATTCAAACATGCCTACTAGAAAATTTCTGACGCACATATACTCACTGGTGAATTTTATTTACAAAGAAAGAACATGATACCTACAAAATTTCTTCAGAAAGCAGAAAAGGGGGCATACTCTCCAATTTATTGTAAAGCCAGTATTATCTTTTAGGTCAAATTTAAACAACTCATCACAAGAAAAATAACTGCAGGCTAATAGTCCTTGTAAATATGGCCACAAAAACCTTACAAAATTTTAACAAATCACAAGCAACAACACATAAAAAAGGTAATAAATCATGACTAAGTGAGGTTTATTCTGGGAGTGAAAGATTGATTCAATGTCAAAAAAATCAATCAGTGCAGTTTGCCACATGTACTAGTTTTGTATTGCTCTGTAAACAACCACAACAAACTTAGTAGCTTAAAGCTACCCACTTATTAGTTCTGAGCTTTGTATGCCAGGGATCTAGGCATGGCTTATCTGGGTTTTCTGTTCAGGG
Source organism: Callospermophilus lateralis (assembly GCF_048772815.1). Lineage (NCBI taxonomy): Eukaryota > Metazoa > Chordata > Mammalia > Rodentia > Sciuridae > Callospermophilus > Callospermophilus lateralis. The sequence continues at coordinate 60,631,909 of NC_135310.1, read as the reverse complement.
CCTAGAAGTCTGAAACCAAGGTTTATGCCAGATTGAGCTATCTGGAGGTTTTGGGCAAGGGACCACAGGTGGTCTTTTAAGATTAAGGTTGCAGATAAAACACAGTTCCTTACAGTGTGGGACAGAGGTCTTCTCTGCTTGCTTGTCTCCATAGCTAGAGGCTTCCCAGCTGCCTTACTAAGTGATCTCCACCTTCTTCCACACCAGGATTGGGAATGCTTTGGTATCAAATCCTGCTCACAATTTAAATTGCTCTAGCTTCTCTGTGTCTGACCTCCGGACCCAGATTTGAAGGGCTTATTTGGTTAGGCAAAGCTCACACAGATAATCTCCATTTTAAGGTCAGTTGATTTGGGACCATAATTACATCTGCAGAATTGCTTCAAAGCAATATTCACATTAGTGTTTAATTGAATAAGTGGTAGAAGGTGTTGTACAGACCAGAGAATAGGAAATTTGGGAGCCATATTAGAATTCTACCTAACACACCATATTAATAGAATAAAATAAGCCATTTCAGAAGATGCAGAAAAGCTTTTCAATTGAACACCTGCTCAAAATTAAGTTCAACTCAAAATTTATTCACAATTAAAACCTCTCAGAAAATCATGTAGTAAAAGAAAATTTTCTTAATCTGATAAAGTGCATCTACAAAAATCTTAGAACTAACATCAAATGTAATGGTGAAATAAAGATCTCCTAAAATCAGAAACAAGAGATACCTAATCTGTCATGTAGGTCAATGTCGTACAAGTATCTCTAATGAATACAATAAAGGGGAAAGAAAAAGGGGGGGGGGGATGTGAGGGAGGATATAGAAAAGGGAAAGGAAAGAAAAAAGAGAGAAATAAGTTAAACTATCTCAATTTTTAGATGACATGTTTATTCATTAAAAAAGACTATACAAACCTACCACTAGAAATAATAAATTATTTAATAAGGTTTAAAAATACAAATATAACACACATAAAAGTTATACTTTATGAACACTAGAAAATGATTGGAAAATATAATCTTGAGAAATTCTACTTAGCATTAAAGAAACCAAATATATATGACAACATATTACATGTATTGTATCTCTAGAATATTGGGAAATAAAGGGCTTTTATCCTAGAATCTCAGGAATGGAGAATATGAAAATCTAGCTGGGAAAACTAGAATATTATTATTCACATTTCAGGGTACTAATAAATGGCGGCATTTTGTTAAAAACATTAGAAACTGTTTTTCCAATCTGTCTTTGAGGAAGTCCTGTATTTTCCTGGTTTCTTTACATTATGGTTTTGATTTATTCCCTTTTAAGTATTTTCAGCATGCTACTGGAACCATAAATCCATTTATGTTGATTGCCACTTGAGAAGGCCAACAATTTGATGACAACTTGTTAGGACAAGGAAAATGATTTGAAAAGCTAGCAAACCAAAGAATATGGAGGGTATCACCAGCCAAACTCAGATTCCATAGGGGTGTCAGGCACAAGGCTTGTCCAGGGAGTGGGAGCAGACATAGCAGATAGGCAGACACCAGGGTGGTTACAAATTTCAGAGATTCTGCTTTCATGATGCAAGGGCTGCTATCATCTGTAGGTCATCAAATGTTTCAGGTTCCTTATTCTAAAGAAACATTATAGATTCAAAAGTTTTATATTCCATGTCTTTTTGATTCCTTTTCCCAGGAATAGTTAATGCTGCAGTTAATCATTAGGATATACAAGCATCTGTCATTGGGAAGCAGGGAGGATGGAGCAAGGTAACTGTCCCCTGGAGAACAGGGGGAGATTGCAGTAAGCAGCTATCACCAGGCAGCACAGTGACATGCAGTTCTTCACAGGAGAAGAGTTTTAAGCTGTTCGGTGGCTTCAGTCAGGGGTGCCATCTACAGCAAAACTAGTGGGAGGCTAATAATTTGGTGCTCAGCTGTGCAACCTCCAAAATTAGTGGAGCTAGAAGGTTTATTTATTTTCTTGTCAGTGAAAGTATGGCCATTACAAAATGCATGCATCTGTAACAATACAGATATGAACACGAAAGTTAAAAGAGAAAAAAATTAAGGTCAAAAACACGTCATTGAGTTCCTTCTCAATTTTTTTATCTACAAACTGAGTTCTGGTGGCACTGTAGCCCCTGAGAGGAAAAGAGTAAAATACCATGTGCCATATGCCACCTTTTTATTCCCAAAACCTTGCCAACTTCAAGGAATAATGAGAGCAGGCCTGAGCCCAAAAGTCCGGATACACATCATCTTAGAAAACTCTGGCTCTTCTATGCACCCTGGGAACTAGAGAAGTTGGTGTTATCCGTAGAAACCAACATTTTTTTGTAAGTAAGCCAGTATAGTTGCCTTTTGGAATGCTGATCGTATAAGCAAACTAAACAAGTTATGCTGATGATGTCACTGTCTCTTCAGCCTAACATTTAAAACCCCTATATGAGTGCAGATGGCTGCAGAACTGAGAACCCTGTAGAAAGGATTCATGTCACTGATCCAGCTGGCCATCACTGGACCAAACAATGTGAGAGAAAGGAGGCAGTGCATGACAAAGCACCATGAAGGATGGAGGTGCTGTCAGCCTGTCACCATTGCCATCTTCTTGGAACAGTCACTGATCTCCTGGGAGCTTGTCCCAATAAATCCTATGTATCCTATATCTCCAGGCTCTTCCTTTGACCGGTCTATTCCCCTGTCCTGACACTTTTCAGCTGTGGATGAGATACCATCTGATATTCATGACATGTCATGAATTTTATAAGCTGAATTATCATGTTTGGGCAGGAAAACTAATTCTTGAACCCAGTGTTGGCAGATATTTAGTCTTTCAGCTAGTTCATGAATTCATGCGTAGAAATAAATGAACATAACCTATGGTCTTGTACTTTCTATTTTGTCTTCACAACATTATGATTGACAGATGCTTGCAGAACATAGTTCTCTTTTCTAGTATTGCTCTAAGTATTATTGACATCATCTCAAGGAAAGCCAAGGGGAAATGAGAGTTTAATGTTACAAAATATTATAAAAGCTTTTGTGATGTCAGTCCTCCCAATGCTGGTGTGTGTGTGTGTATGTGTGTGTGTGTGTGCATGTGTGTGTGTACGCGCGCTCGTGTGCACGCGTGCTTTTACTCAATATCTTGATGACTAAAAAATCTATTTATACCCACGTTTGCTAAAATTGGGATGAATTTAGAAGTAGGAATATTTTCCAACATATTATACCCTTTGACTCACACACCACAGCATTAAAAAGAGAAAAAGAAATGGCCTAAGTGTGTATTTCCCAAGTTGCTTTTGATTTTGTCTTTTAATCATTTGTTTGCTATTAACATATAGAAACAATATTTCTCTTTAATTTAAACTATATATATATATATAGTTATATATATAATTAAATTTAGAAGAAAATTTTCATTCAATTTTAAATGTATATAATTTTAAAGAAAATTTAAAATTTAGAGGGATTTTTTTAATATTAAAACCTGTGGATTATATTTAAGGAGTATGTTTATATACATAAAGGTTACATGTGCATAACATTGATTATATAGGTAGGAAGAATCAGAGTGTATTAAATTTTGTTAAGCCCCTACTGAGTTGCAATAATTCGCTTTTAATTACAAAACTAGCCTACAAATGTGGTAAAATCATAAATTGATTTAAATTTTATGTTTAGTGTGAAGAACCCTTTCTTTGACATCTAGCTGTGCCACCAGCCCATTCCAACATCTTTAGAGAGAAAAAGGTTCTGATGGAAGTGGAGAGAAGTAAATGATCACAGAGAAGTAAACCAGCAACACCCTGCTAGAAGAAGGGCGCTGTTCAGACTGATAGAAGGGAAAAAGGGATAAATTTGTATATATTTGATAAACAATTCATTTATTTAATAAATATTTACTTGATGTTTACTATACACTCGGTTTTATTTTGATGCTGTGGACACACTAGTGAATAAGACAATGCATAAATTTCTAGCTTGTCCTCATCGTTGGAAAAGAATAGAAGGATCTGGAGTATAAAATCTAACTAGAGTGAAAAGTGTTCATTTAACAAAAATATGACCTGCCACATATATCAAAAATCTGCTATTAATACTATGGTAATTTTATTTGACCACAGAGAATGAGAGAAGAGATAGAGATGAGCTAGGGAATAAATAAAGGCTTCTGCATACGAATTCTCATACAGACTGAGTTCTATGCCTTTGAATAAGTCATATCATTTTGCTCAACTTCTTTTTCATGGGTAATATGGGAAAAATAATATTTACAGATTTACCTTCCTAATAAGAGCACCTTGAGACTAAATGAATAGTTTCTGGATTCTGTGGAATAAAATCCAAATGATGATCAAGAGGTTATGAGACCCAGGGGCTAGCGCTACTCACAAAGCGGCTGTATGTAACCAAGTTTAATAATTTTATATTTCTCAAATATAAACATTATGATCCCATGTCTTTACATAAGGGCAAATGGAAACCTGAAAAATAAGAGGTTATTTTGAGAATTGCTATTTTTATTTACATCTGGACATTATTGTAAATATATATCAATTAAATCTGTGATGATAATTTAAAGATCTAAGTCATTCCCACGAAGACAAAAAATAAAATCTAATTGTGAATAATGAGGCAGTGAAATTTAATCATTATGTGTTTTTAAAGTATGACTTTATTTTAACAGGCCAGTGAAATTATTGATAGATTTAATTAGGGATATGTATTATGCTGGTTATTCAACCTAAATATCATTCTCTAGAGACCTGCTTTTTCATTTGTATTCTATCATTAAATACCAGGATTAAAATATGAGCCACTTAAATAATGTTGCCTTATATTTGTTCTCTAGAATTACCTCATTTAATAAATATGTATTAAGCACTGATCTCACAGTGTTGTTTCCAGGATCAGATGAAAAAACATCTATTAAATGCCATATAAACACTAGCAAGAATTTTAAATTGTATTTATTAAATCATTATCATTTCCAAGACCTCTGCTTACTTCTTGGGCAAAAATTTCGAGATGACATCTCAATCTGGCACCATATATATTCTACATTTCCAGAAAGATTGGAAATGAACTATATATTTTTAGTCTTTGTAAATGTCTACTCATCTCTTTATGTCTAAAAAAATGGATGAAAATTGTAAACAAGTGCATACAATAATTATTGATTAATTAATACTTAGAAAATATTAATTTTCTAAATAATTGTATCATGATTTACATTTGTGATCTTTTCTAAAAAAATATAGATTCTATAATGTTGTACATAATGTATGGAATTAAGGAGATTCCAGAACTTTAAGATATAGTAAGAATTCTCACCAAACTTAGTTTTATTCACCAATAATAAATCTAATTATTATGTAGCTGTACTTGAGGATTATTTTTCTATGAACTTTATGGTGATTCAAATTACTTGACTATGGTTGCAGTATGAATTACAATAGAAACCACCATTTTAAAACAAAAGTAAAATTTAAGAAAGTTTTGCAATAATATTCAATTATAAGGTAGACGAGGAAAGACTGGATTTATCCATAAAATTAGGTTTATCATTAAATCAGCATTATTTGACTGCAAAGAAATCATGATAAATGCTTATTATAGGTTTTTCAATATTTACATTACTAATAAGGACCAGAGAGCAAAAGGTGAATAAAATTTTCTAGAAGGAAATAAGAGAATCTTCATAACTTTAGAACACTCAAAGATATTCTTAGATGGGATACAAGAGAATTAGCTATACTAAAGAAAACTGGCAAATGACAATTAATTAAAAATAAGAACTTATTCTCTTCAGAAAACATTACTAAGGAGAAAATATTCTCAACTGCTTCGCAAAATATACAAAAAAATCTTAAGAAAACAAAGAACTTAAAATGGAAAAAATACTTTAAGCTACACTTCACAATACATCAATGAACAATGAGAACATGGAGAAATGCTCAGGACCACCATTTTTCATTGGAATGCAAATTAAAACTACAATAGGATGCTCTGCATAGGCACTGATATCGTTACAATTAAAGGCTGACTAATACCAAGTGTTGCAAACATGTAGAACAACTAGACCACTCTCACACTACAGGTGAGCTGTAAAATGATACACCATTTTACAAAATAGTTTTTTGTCAATTGCTGACATAAATAAACATGGTTTTAACCCTGAATTTCCACTCCTATATATATATATCCTGAATAGAAATGAAAACATGTCTGCACAAAAAATGTACATGAGTACTCACAGCAACCTTATTATCATAGCTAAAAACTGGAAACAGCAAACTTCCTTGACAATTAAATAACGAAATAGTGATGAACAATGCAAATCACTATTTTTAATAGTAAAAATAGTAGAAAAAATTACAAAATTTTTTTTCTGTAGTTTAGAATTAAATAAGGGAATCTATAGTTTAGAAGGAAATAGAATGTAGTTTCATTTTCCCTCTTCATAAATTATATAACCTTAAAACTGTCAAAATTTCTTCCTTTTTATTTAGTTATAGAAATTGCCTCTGAAAGTGACACTGTCATTCTATGATAAGTGAAACATGAGATGCATATCATGAAAGATAGCTTCTTCTGAAATCGAGTCAGGTTTCCAGATCTTTGGCTATGTTGCTGCTTTTAATAGTAAAAATAATGCAATAACATAAATAAATCTTAAAACATTTTCAAAGTGAAAGAAAGCAGATACAAAAGACCGTGTAATATTATGATTTTATTTCTATAAAAAAAGGAAAAGTTAATCTATAGTCACAGGAAATAGGTAAATTTGAATTTGGCTGGCATTAGATAGATTTGCAAAGAACCATGAGGAAACTGTTGGAGATGATGAAATATTCTATATTTTCATTGTGAAATGAATACACAACTATATACATTTGACAACAAAATAGAATTGCACTCTGAATATGGGTGCATTTTATTATTTATGACTTATTTTTGATAAAGTTGATTTAGAAAAATAAAATAGTAGCAAAACATAGTCAATCAAATGCCATGAAATCATTGAAGACACTATGCTAGTCAAAAACATTAAAACTTTTCCTCAAAAATGTTTTGGCAAGTTCTGCTATCATCTACTGAAATGCTTAGAGTTCAGCCTAGTTCTATAGGCTAGAATTATTTTTTCTTGTTTTCCAATTTAGAACAGCTGCTGAAATCTGCTTTTCTTGAACAAAGTAAGGAAATCTTTTGTTAGTTGCTGTTGTTAGTTATCTGAGATGAGACTGGGATTAAATTTTGTTTTTACTACATATTCAAGTGAAATCAAAAGATTATATATATTTGCACATACTTGGGCTTTCTTATGTAGACATCTGCTCAGACTTGCTTTTGTTCAGGATATTGCAGAAAGTAAATGAAGCAGTAACATAGTCAAAGATCAATTCAAAGTCATTCTCAAAATGTATAATGAAGTCAAAGGAGACCTGGAGTCAAATACATCTATAGAACATTTTATTTACCCTTCCCCTTTCTCCAAGTTTCTAGCATTTCGTTTCTAGAAAAGGAGAGTAAGGACAAAGGAGGTATTTGGAAGAAAGATAGTATGAGTGTATGTTTCACTCCTTTTCAACGGTGGGAGAAAATACTTCTTCTGGGTATTTTTATCATCATTTTTTGTTTCATCAATGCAATTGACTGGTCCTAAATCTCTAAAGTCTGGATTTAAGTAGAACTCTGGCTACTACCTTGGGTAGAGAAAAAAAAATTTAAAAACCTGAAAATTATCTAATACATTATTTTAGTTTTTTATTCTGCATAAATACCACACATTTAGTAACTTAAAACAAAACATATTTATTTTCTCCCTAATCCAGGAATAGTTCAATTGGGTTCTCTGCAAAGCTTCAATTAATGTGACTACCAGGCTGAGTTCTTATCTGGAGGCTCACCGAGGGAAGGGTCCTTTTCTAAGATTACTCACGGAGTTGTCAGAATTTATTTCCTTGTGACTATAATATTGGGGGCCACAGTTGCTTGCTGGCGGTTGGCTAGAGACTGCCCTCAACTCTAAGAGACTGCTAACAGGTTCTTGCCATATGAGCCAGCTAACAGGGCACTCACTTCTTTAAAATCAGCAAAACAAAAAGTCTTTAGAGCAAGTCCAGTTTACTAACAATATGGAGTCCTATAGACTATGATGGAATCAAAGTGGTAACATCTCATCACTATTGTAGTATTTTTTGGGTAGAAGCAAGTCACAGTTCTTATCCATTCATAAGGGGAGGGAATTAAATGAGGAGGTAAGGATCATGTAGGTGACTTTAAAGTCTGCCCACTTAATATTCCTATGATTTAATATTGTTTATATTGACCAGGGCAAACACTTAATAAGTGGATATATATATCCACTTAATATGTGGATAAATATATACATATTTTTCTCTTAATGAGCAACAGGAATTATAGTGCTTTATTACAAAGATTGTTCAGTGGTATGCCGTATCAAGATCTGATCTCTAAAATGTGTGCTTTTACTATTCCATGTTTGTAACTCATGTTGTACTCTAACAAATGCCACAAGAAAATACTTATATTCAAATTCTCACATTTTTCTTGTTATATCCAGAACCACATTTATGGGCCTGCAGTATTAGATCAAGGATTCTGACTTTCCCCAGCTAAGAGATTGCAAACAACCAAACCAGAGAAAAATGAGTATGAACTTCTGCACTTCATTTCCTATGGCTTCTCCCCATTATCCAAGGTCCTTACTATATCTGCAGGTGATTTTAAAGTGCCTACAAAGTCAAAATTTTTTGTAACCCAAAGCTATTGGTTTACTTATAGGAACTAAATTGAAAAATTTTTCCTAGCATGGGTCATACAAAGGATCAATGTTAACAATTTAAGGCAGAAAGAAAAGATGAGTAGAGAAAGTAATTTGTTGATATATTTAATAATACATAGTCCTTGATTCAGGAATATCTGAAGGATTATCAGATATTTGATTTTACACTATTAAGTAATTTTTGGACACATTTTTCCCAGGAAGAATTAAATGATTAGTAAGACATTACCCTGGTCCAAATCCCTAGTGAGTGCTAACTGCACAAGATAGTCCTATATAGACCTGCAACTCATAATTTCCTGGAAATATTTCATGGGAGCAAACCTTCACAGCTAAGTTAATGTAAAGGATAAGGGAGTTATCCAAATAATTTTGTTAGAAATTCAGGATAACAAAAATAAATTTATTTTATAGATTTTCAAGAAAAAGTAAAAACAGCGTTACTTTACCATTGATGAAATGGTTTAGTTGAATAGAAAACTGTGATCCTATTTTTAATAAAATAAAAAAAACCTAATTTTCCACATAAGCATGCATATATGGATATATGATAATTAAATAAAATGTTGTCAATGCATAATTGTTAGCTTTAATCTAAAACCTTAATTTAGTCCCTTGTATAAACTAATTCACAATATGTAAATTACTTATTATGTAACCAGGAGAAATTTTCACATCAAGTTCATTCTATTTTTACAAACCTCATTTTAATAACTAAAGATAAATGCCTATATACAAAGTTATTATTAGTATTGTCACAAGTTGTACAAATTGGAATGTAAATATATGCATGCACATGTATTATTTATTACATGATAAAGAACTTGTATGTCAATCCTAAATGTTTGAATAGCCTGTCCTCTTGCATTTTTATTTAAACTAGAAATATGAAAAGTATTGTTTGTAATATAAAACCACCTAGTTATGGTTTTGTACTTGGTATTTATGTGAGAATGTATATATATATACCTGAAGTCAGGTTTTCCCATTTACTAAAACAGATGCACCTTCATAGTTATACACCCTTTGTGTTTTGAAGTGGAAAATCACATTAACCATGATTATTATGCTCTTTGTATCTAGCAAACCCTTCAACTCCCACTAGTTAATTCCACATGTACAAAAGAAGGAACTCTTTGTCTTCCAAATATTCCAAATGTAACTAGGGGGATCTTTTGTATGTAAGCTATTATGGGGAGAATTCATATCATGTATTTATTTTGAAGACTAACAAGCAACTGGAAAGCCCATTCAAATGATTAGTAAGAAAAATGTAATAACAACCTTGGAGGTTCTTTAATTGTCAAGGTAAAGGAGATAGCATCAGACTAAAGAAGATATCATTTTAACCTGCCTCTTCCTAGTTGATAATCCCCTGTAATAAAAAACAGAAGATGGGAAAATTGACACCTGCTGAAAAGAAAACAAAGCATAAAGGTCCTTATAAATTTTTTAAAGTGTAAATTTCAAGTGATGCAGCATGCATTTAAAAAATTGATTCAAGAATTTTGACAAGAGAAATGAGTGAGTGATAATTAAAAGATGTAGAGACACTTTCTTTATGTAATACTAAGTAAACTTCACGTCCATGTTGATATTTCTAGAAATTTTCAGATAAACCTTAAAATTTACAAGAGTAGGCTTTAAAGAAAACAAAAATATCCTTGAGTTTAAAACCAAAATGTTTTAACTGTTTTTCTTGTGACCTAGAAATGTGACTCTCGATTTCAGAAGAAAGCTATCTTTCATGATATGCATCTCATGTTTCACTTGAATTACAGTATCACTTTCAGAGGTAATTTCTATAACTAAAGAAAAAGTAAGAGGCTTTGAGAGTTTTAAGGTTATATAATTTATGAAGAGGAAAATGTATTTTATACATTTTCTAAACTATAGAAGAAAACATTTTGTAAAAGAAACAAAAAGCAGGCAAGCATTACAGCTTGAACACCACTTTAATTTCTTAAACACCTGGAATTGATAAAGCATGGCCAGTGGGCTAAATTTGGCTTACTTCCTGTTTCAGTAAATAATATTTTTTGTAACACAGCCATGCTTTTCATTCCTGCATTGTCTTTGGCTATTTTTGCACTACAAAGGCAGAGTTGAATACTTGCAACAGATACTAAAAAAAGTCTGCAAAGCTTAAGATATTTACTAGGAGATATTTTATAGAGAAAAAAGAAAATGCTGACTCCTGTTTCAGACACTTATCAGTCGAGTTTTATATAGTTAAATGTATTATAAAAGAAAGTAAGAACAAATATAAGGGGGCAACAATTTTTTTTAAGAATTTGGAATTATATTTGATTGGTTCTTTGCAGTTTAGTTTTCCTAACATTTTCAAATAAATGCAAATCATTGATTGTTTTGACCTCAAAATTATTTAGGATCCACCCAGGTACGTATTTGTAATTTTTTTTAAGTCTGTCTTTTTGTAATGCTTTTACTAGTAATCCAAAAGGCAGTTTAATTCTTTAATACTCAAATCATGAAATACTTGTTCTAGCTCTTTCCACTGACACATATTGATTGGTAAAGCTCCCTCTCCCAACTGTAGCACAATTATGCTTCATTGATATTTGGATCATAATCTGAAGTCAATCATTTCAGTTGGGCATTTTCCTAATTGTAAATATTCTTAATTTGTCTGGATAGAGGTTTTTGTTCTTAGAATTAAGTCTGAGTCCTGAATGGACTAAGTGGTGTGTGAGTATGTGAGTGTGTGTATGTTGGTCAGGGTACGTACAGCACTGCCAGTCATGTAAAATTACAGCACATACAATTATATACAGTACATAATATACTTGATTTTATAAACATGACTACATTACTGCATTGTGTATTTACTATACTATATTTAATCAGTATTTGAGTGTACTGCTTTTGTAAATAAAAGTACTGTGTTATGCTAGCAGCAGCCTCAGACATCTTGTGTTTATCGTGTCTTGATTGCATCAAGAGGCTGTGTCAAAAGACTGACCTACTCCATGTTAGGATTTTGTTGTGTGTACATACTATGATGTTTGCACAACATGAAATCTTCTAACAAGGTATTTCTCAGAAAACATCACCATCATTAAGCAACACATGACTTCATGCAAACACACATGCTCAAACATATATACACATATTTTAAAGACGTGTCTCATTTAATTGTGGATATATAAATTCAAAATCTACAGGGTAAGCCAGCACATTGGAAACCCAGAGAAGAGTTAGAGTCTGAGTCTGAGAGCAGTAGTTTGGCAACATTTCCTCTTCACTGAAAGGTTAAGTCTTTTGTACTAAGGACATCAACTCATTGGGTGAGTCCCACCAACATTATAAATGATTCAAATTCTAATCTCATCAAAAAAGTTGCATTCATAGAAGTATCTAGGATATTGTTTAATCAAACATTTGGATATCATGGTCTGGTCAAGTTGACAAATAAATTAACTACTGCAGTATAAAAGAGGATTGTGTTTTGAAATGTGTAATAATGGTCCCTATCTTATGACTACTTTACCAACTTTACATATTCAGTAGAAACCATAGTTTGAATTTTTAATTTTTATCTTGTCCTGGGCTAATGATATATGATGCATTACTCTTTTTAATGCTGTGTAGTAGCAGTGAGCCACAGCTCCCAGTCAGCCACACATTCGGAAGGGTTAGCAACTAATACTCTGCAGTGAACTGTGCTTCTTAAGTGTGATGTTTGATAAATATTAAATGTACTTTTTACTTAAAATATTTTAACTTATGTTGGGTTTATCTGGTCCATTTTAAGTTAAGGAACATTTGCATATATGTATCTATATTTATTAATATATAAATTTTATTGAAGTGAGTTGAAAATTAAAATAAATATAATTTTGCTTAAAGTCTATTCTTTGGAGGAGCTAAGCTTTATTATACTATCAGGATCTGTTAAGAGCTGAATTATGTTCCCTCCAAAATTTATATGTGGGAGCTCTAATGCCCAGTACTTTAAAATGTGACAGTATCTCTTAATGTGAACAGTTTTAATTTATAATGTGTGATTGGCATAGATTTTAATTCAACATGACTTTCATCCTTATAAGAAGAATATAAAAGGAAAGACAACTGGAAGACAAGGGAGAAGATGTGTTTTGCAAGCGAAGGACTGAGATCTCCCCTAAATAACCAAACCCATGAATACCTGGGTCTCAAACTTCCAGCCTCCAGAGCTGTTTCATTTTACTATTTATTTATTTATTTATTCATTCATTCATTCATTCATTTATTCATTTTTTGGTACCAGGATTGATTGAACTCAGGTGTGCTTAACCACTGAGCCACATCCCAGCACTTACTAATTTGTTTGTTTGTTTGTTTGTTTGCTTATTTATTTATTTTGAGACAGGGTCTTTCTTAGGTTCTCAGGCCCTTGCTAAGTTGCTGATGCTGACTTTGGACTTAAAATCCTCTTGCCTCTTGCCTCAACCCCCTGAGCCACTGGAATTATGAGCATGTGCCACTGCGCCCAGCTCAGAACTACTTTTGTCAGCTTTTTTGTTGTTGGAAAAAAAGACCCAAAGACACAGACTTAAATATTATACACTGAATTGGATAGTGAGATGTCAAAAAGTAACTAAATGATGTGAGGAGGCTAGAATGTTGGAGTTATTTTAACAAGTTCTGTACAGAATATTCTCTGTTTCAACTTCCTAACTTTGATGATGTTATTGTTTACCTTCTAGTAAAAGAAAGGCATCTTCCACATAGGAATTTCATCTCTTCCTTGTAAGAAACAACAGGAAGGTCAGAGTGATCTTGTAACTGCTATTTTTGAAGTGCCTTTAGCTTAAAATAAATCATATGCCAAAGTGACCTGTTACAGGATGTCATTTTCCAAGTGTTTCAGGGTGGTTTCATGAATTCCAAGGGCAATGATTCTATGAGGAAAGAATATTAAGAAGTAATCTTTGCTCTCAAAGACTTTACCTTCTAATTAAAGCAGATCAAAGTAAAGAAAAATCGCGCAAAGATCCAAGGCATTAGAAAGAAACTTTTATAAAATGACGTTTTAGGAAAATATATGATGGTAATGGTTTAAAATATTTTCTTCCTATAATCTACAGGAAGAAATACATTTTACTTTACAGTCAAGTTCACATGCACAGACACACAATTGGCCCTCATAAAACAGAAACAAAATGTCAAGAAACACTATTTACTCTTAGTTGTTAAGATATACTTTGATCTATTCTCTTCCATTTTATGTTGCTTTTAATGCCATTAGCAGTTTGAACAACATAAGAGCTATTATTAAGGACCTAAAGATTTTTAGATAAAAGATTAGGCAATGTAGTATTCAAGAAAAATAACAAAATTTAAAATCAAAAGATTTTGATTGATATTGGAGTTCTGTGCACTGACTTTGAGCTAATATAAAACTTATTCAACTGAAGAGCCTTAGTTTATCACCTATAAAATTAGAAAATAAAATTTGCCTATTCTATCAAATACGACATTTATGAAAATAAAGTGATAATAGACATGAAAGCATTTTTGTAGATTGTAATATAACCAAAAATTACTACTTATTTGAATATTTAAATAACTGGAAAAATACCAGAACATGATGCTAAATTTTTATATTTCAACTCATATTTTTTCAAGTTTTCAAAACAGCTTATTTTTAAAAGTTAACATGTGCATTACAGGAAAAATAAAGACACAATCAAAGAACAAAGTCGTATAGTCACAAGCAGCTTAGTTGCACATGTCCGTCCAGGTCATGCCTAGGCATACACGTTTCGTTATGTGGGATTGAGATCATAGTGTGTATCATGCTTTTCCAAAAAATGAATATATGCCAGTTCAAAAACCCAAAGCTATATAAGTATTTTTGATAACCAAAAATACACTATACCAACTCAATCTGTTATTTGAAAAATTATAATCCTTTCTTGGGGACAAAAATTTTACTCAAGACAGAAATAGCAATCAACTCACATTTTACAGCAGTTTTAATTCTTCAGTTTATCTTAAGAGTTAATACTGGGGCTGGGGTTGTGGCTCAAGAGGTAGGGCGCTCACCTAGCATGCGTGAGGCACTGGGTTCGATCCTCAGCAGCACATAAAAAATAAATAAATAAAATAAAGAGTTAATACTTTATATATAAACAGATATGAAAAATTGTGATATATATGTGTAATAAGAATTGTAATGCAAAAAAAGTACATATATAAAGGCATGAATTGACGTGAACATACTCTAAATACAAAGATATGAAAAATTGTACTCTATGTGTAATAAGAATTGCAATGCATTCCACTGTCGTGTATTTAAAAAATAAAATCAATAAATGTGTTAAACATATATGAGGTTGTGAGGGGAAAGGGTGGGGGGGAAGGGAAAGAACTGAACAACAACAGATGAGGTAGAGAGGGAAGATGGGAGGGGAGGGGAGGGGGCATAGTAGGGGATAGGAAAGGCAGCAGAATACAACAGTCACTAATATGGAATTATGTAAACATTGTGAATGTGTAACTGATATGATTCTGCAATTTGTATTTGGGATAAAAATGGAAGTGCATAACTCACTTGAATTAAATGTATGAAAGATGAAAAAAAATAAAATAAAATAAATGTGTTAAAAAAAGAAGAAGCTATTTTATAATAACCAGGAGGAAGACCCAAGAACTGGCTGCTTCTTTCAACAGATGCAAGTCTGATACAGAAGCCAGAGACCATGGTGTTCCAAAGAGATGCAGTATATTTTTTTTCCCATTCCCATTAATCTGCTTGGGTTACATTAACAAAGTACCACAGACTCTGTAGCTTAAATAATGCAAATTCATTTTGTCATACTTGTGGAAGCAAAGTCCAAACTTAGGGTGTCAGCAGAGTTAGTTTCTTCTGAGGCCTCTCCTTGCTTATAGATCATAATCTTTTCCCTGTGTTTTCACAGGGTCTTCCCTTTATGTGTCTGTGTCCAAATTTGCTCTTCTTATAAGGACACCTGTCATATTGGGGTAGGGTCCATCCTAATAACCTAATATTAACTCACTTCTGAACAGCCTATCTCTAAATACAGTCACATTCTGAGAAGGGGAATTAAAACTTTAACATATGAAATAGGGAGTGGCATTACTTAGCTATAACACCATTTAATTTCTTTTTTTTGTTGTTAGTTGTACTTTGTTACTTAATACTATTTTTAGTATCAACAAAACTATTAAAATATTATTACTGTATTATATTATTATAAATGTTACTATAAATTATCCATTATTGTTTTATTAATATATTTACTACATTAAATTATTATATTAAAAATTATAATATAATATATTATATTATTATAAATAATACTAATACTATTTTAGTATTATTAATAAAAATACTATTTTATATTATATTTTATACATGATCAAAATAATCTTTTTAATACTCAATATTGAATCATTACTACATTACCAAAGTGACCATATCTTTCCAATTGTTTATCAGATATTATTAAAGCTTAATACAATCAATAATTATTTTAAAGTAAGATTTTTTTTTTTACAAAATAGAGCATAACAACTTGATTAACTTCCAAGTTGGAAGCAATATTTCTTTTTTGGAAATATTTTTAAGCAGAAATTAACATATTCAAAAAATAAAATGAGGATGCTGAGATTAAATATTAATATATTCTTATATTTAGAAGAAAATAAAAGCTCTGATTGCTACTAAATTTTGTTTCACATTGCTTAGATCCTCAGCAAAAAAACACAGAAACTGTTATTTCTTTTTTGCAGCTTTTCATAGGCAGCAACCTAATAAAAATTCATTTTAATTAGCAAGAATACATACATTAATGCATTTTCAGCTACAAACACAATGCATTCCCATATTTGCATTGCCATATTTGAGACTGTATAAAAACTTTATTTTCTTGTTTGGATTTTGCATAGTTATACAAAACTCCCTTATTCACAGTGAGCCTGACTACATTCCTTTAATAAGACTGAGCAGATGGGATTTTCATCAACCTTTCTGGAAACAGCAAAAAATCATTTCTCTTTATAATAAGACAAAAATTATCATTGCAGAAGTAGCAAATCCCAGAAGAAAGCTGTGGTACAAATATTCAGGATTTTAAAAGGATTCTTAACTAACCATAGGTCCTATTTTTTTGGAGAAAAGAAACTGGCTGAGATTAAACTGGATTTATTCAAAACATTTCCATCTTCTGATGGTCCAATGAGTTCTTAGCACAGTGGCATGCATATCATCTTTGCCCAGAAAGCCACTGAAGGAGGAAGAGGGGCCTTTAAACAAAAATTCAAAGACCAATCAGTTCTGAAACCTTCAATCCACCTTTAACTGAGGATGAATGAAAGTAGGTAACAGTAAGCAATCAATATAAGGAAAATGCGTTTTCTCATGGGAAATAATACATTCTAATGATGATTTTTACCAGGTCCAAATGAGAAATTGTTTTAAGAAAAGTTCATGTACTCATTCTACATGTTTGAGTTTGCTTAGAATAGAAATGCAACCTGAACACAGTAGACTTACCCTGACCCCACATAGCTCACATTCTACCAGGCAAGGTGTGTGGCGAATAAATCAATACACAAAAGAAGATCTTCATGTTTCTAATGTAAATTATAGGAAATTTGATAGTGTCCTCAGAGTAGGTTGAGTTATATTGAATATTACACACATGAAAGTGGCATGTGATACATCAATAGTCAGGTCAGACAAGAGTTGTAAATCAAGACTGCTCTAGTCAAACTAGAATGTATGGTCACAGTCTAAGTCTGGCTTCAGTTAATCTGAAAGCAAAAAGAAGAAAATAAGTCAGTAAAACAAAAGCAAGTGGAAGAATATTCTAACTGTTAGCCAGGTACAGTGGTGCACACCTGTAATGTAACCCAAGCAGCTCCAGAGGCTGAGGCAGGAGGATGAGAGTTCAAAGCCAGCCTCAGCAACTTAGCAAAGCCCTAAACAACTCAATGAGACCCTGTCTCTAAAGAAAATATGAAAAGGAGCTGGGGATATGACTCAGTGGTTGAATGTTCCTAGGTTCAATCCCCAGTACCAGAGAGAGAGAGAGAGAGAGAGAGAGAGAGAGAGAGAGAGAGTGTTGGGACAGCATCTGAACTGGGAAAAGTTTTCTGGTCTAAAGAACCAAAGAATAAAAAATGGTGAAGGTGGGCAGAAAAAATAACTTGGAGCAAAACTCACCAAACCATGACCCTCAGGCCAAATCTCATCTATTCTTTTATAAATAGTCTCAGTAGAACATAGCCCCAATGGTTTATTTGTTACTATCTATTGCATTCTCATGCTACAGCAGCAGAATCAAAAGACTTGTAGAAAACACTGCCAGGCCTAGACCTATCTGCACAAGACCTGAGCTGTCACTGTCCAGCACAATCCATGAAGGTACAGACACTTTTATCCATCTGGACTCACCTAGGAGGTATGTGAACTGGCCACAGCCCCTGGACAGCTTGCCATCCTCTTGCAGGCACTGCCTTCTACTTTTAATGGGGCCCATACCCTCCCTACTCCCAGAAACCTTTTATGTTCCTTTCAGGTGGTATCCCATTGCTGCCTAGAAGCTAAATCAAGTCATTTCACTTTGGAATTCCAGATCAGTTCTGAACTTGCACCATTTTCTCAGTTGCATGCCTGTTCCTCAACAAAACAACTAATGCCCTCTGCTCAACTCTTCAACTCTACTTAGACAAAAGTCCATTTCCTTTTTTAAATAAATATCACACACTATTAAAAAAAATCAGTTGACGAGTTGCAAGAGACTATGTTACTCGTAAAGTCTAAAATATTTGCTATCTGCTCATTTGCAGAAAAAGTTTCTAATCTCTGATCTAAGGAAAGATTAGCATGAAATGCAGTTGGAGAGGTAGGTGCCTTGCCATTAAGACTGAAATATCTCAGAGTGCTCAAAGCAATCATTATTGCAGTGTTTCAATTTGAATATCCATAATTATAGAATGATAGAAGCAGAAGGTACCTCAAGAGACAAATCTGCCATCATTACATAAATGAATTATGCAGGTTGATAGGACATTTTCCACACAATTCACCATTTGCTTTTTCCATTAGCAATTTCCTTGGATAAAATAGAACCTCTTTTTTCAAATAGACCCATAGTTATTTCAGCTAAACAATAAGGCACATTATGATAGCTCGAAATGCCCTAACCTGCAGAATATCTAAAAGAAAAACAATACATGGACAATTATCACCCACCTGTAATCTTAGGATAAGAATAAGAAAGAGTGATACATACAAAAAGAAGAAACAGAAACAATGTAACACTTACATGAAATTTTGTGCCAGTGTAGCCACATCTTGCAAAGAATGAAACATAATTTTAAAATAAGCACTCAGAGTTATCAGTCACTGGGGCTGTTTAATGGTATTGAACAGGAAGTGACATAATAGAATCCAACCAAATTGCACTATTACCTTTTAAAGGTTTTCTTTTATTTAATATTTCTTCCTTGACCACCAAAAATGGTAGTATGCTGAACAAAGTAAGAGAATGTCTATGGTGAACATTACAGAGAAAGATATTCTTATTTTGAAGCATATCGTGAAAGAAAGCAAGATTAGATACTCAATCCTGAAAGTAAATTTAGAAACTTTCAGCTAAAAACACTGAGCACTTTCTCCAACTACTGATTAGGGAAATAATCACTAAAACACACGATGGCTGCGGAAAGTCAATATGGAACAAAAACTGAGATTAAGTAGTCACAGGAATTCCAATCCATAACTGAGCTACTTACCAGTTAGTCCTACTAAGTGAAAGTTTTGGTGAACTTTTAACATAAGTGACTTCAGAAAGAAGACTAGAGACTCTTATACATGACAGGTGTAGACCATCAAGTTAACGTCAGACAATTATTATTGTTCTTATTTCAAAGTTTAAGTTCAGTGACTTTCAACCAATGGTTTCTTTGTTTAATAAAAGTTCTGACTTATAGAGATATCTTGAGAGGACAGACAATTCTGTTGTCCACATTCAGGTGCACCGTTAGAGAATGTTCTTAAATAAAGCTCTTTTCCATCTGGGTTTATATGAAATAAATTAAATGTCTCAGAACCCCCTTCTTAAAGGACCTGTTCTGTGTAACACTGCAAGACAATAGGTCCTCCTTGATAAATATTTAGACGAATTTTTTCTGTAACTAAAGAATTCTTCTCCAGGAATTAAATGATGAAAACTTCAGCAGTTGTTAGTATCTAACATAAAACTGACTTCAATCTCAGTCTCATCTTCCAGAAGGCAGCCTTTACTCAGTGCAGAGTGGCCCTACCAAGGCTTATATTTTCCCAAGGAAATAACAACACATTGTCAGCAGGCATTAAATGACAGTATCCAGAAAACTAGTATTAGTCTGCTGTATTAAAAAAATCAATATATATATTTTCTATTGTTAAAAAGGCTTCATTTGAAAATTTTTTTTTTATTTTCAGAGAGACTTGTAATATGGTGGTGTTGTTTTGATTATTTGTGCATATTTAGTCTGCCAGAGGGAGAGACATGAAGTAAATTCAAAACAATCACCACAGTTCATATCTAGGTTTAAGTAGCTTCTGTTCCTTTGGATGGAAATATTTGCCTGTCACCTTCCTGAAGATGTATATGCTTCTCTTATTTGCTTAGCAATTTCCTTCACTTACTATAGTGCATACAATCTGATGATAATTTATAGGACTTGGACAATTATGGATATTGATAGAAAGTTTTAGACTGAGAAACAGGATCCATATCCCAAATTGGTAAAATAAATTTTATTGAACCATTAAATATATTTTCAGGCTTACTGAAATAAAACAGACTATAAAGAGAGAAAATTTGACCTTCATTACTAAGTGTCCACAAAAACACCCATAAGATTATTTAGTTGTAGCTTTACTGGTATCATTATGATGAGCTAAAAGCCTTTTCATGTTTCCATGCCTGATAATGTTGATCTTTTCTTTAAAGAGAATAAGACTTTTTAAAAACTAAACATTTTGGGTAAATATTATAGTGGAATTGTATATATTTTAATCATAAATTTTATTTAGAGTGAAGAAGATATAGTCTAAAATTTATAAAAATAAGTGGAATTTCTGTCTAAAGGAGAAATAAACATTTTATTTTAAATGTTAAGTTTTTTCAAATATATCTTTCCAAGATTTTTCTCATGTCCAGTAACAATAAATATCACATACATGTCTATACGTGATCAGAAAGCTCACAAAGTAGTAAGAAAAATGATAAGAAAAAGAAAAGAATTTTTCTGCCCTCATAAATCTTACAATTTTGGAAGTAGGTGGGTGGGGATAAACACACATGCACACACAAATACAACTAACTACTACAAGATAATAAATAATGTTTCAAATGATTTGGAGCAGGTCTATGAAAAATTTGAACAAATCATAGGTATTTCCTTAAAGCACAGTATCATTTAAAAAATGTATTATAAATCCCATTTGGACTTTTGGTGATTGTGCACTTTAGGCTGTTTATGTATATTAATAAAATAATTTTATAAAACTTCTAAGAAAATCTACCAAGTCTACTTTGCTGGGAGTTGAATACAGCAAGCCCCATTGAGTAGCACTGTTCCTTTACCAGATCTGACTTTAATTCCCACAGAAGCTGTACAGTAGTTTGTTAATGGACACACTTTGTAAACAGAATTTTCAAAAGAATGTTCACAGTTGGGCCTCCTGTTATTTTCTATTGGTTTGAAAGGGGGTATTCACAGCTGCAGTAAGCAGTTCACAATTATCAAATTGGCTTTTTCTACAGTGTAAGATAATACTAACACATGTAATTTCTGGCCTTTTCACAAGAACAGCAAGGCAGTCATTTACATTTTCACATTAAGTGTGGACATTTCCTCTCTGGGTCTAATTGACCTTATCCCAGTTATAGAGAAGAAAATTTGGAAAGCTGGAGGGAACCTATTTCAAAATCAAACCACTGAACCTAAACCAGATTCTGGGCATCTAGACTAAACTGCCTGATAGATAAATTTGCTCCTCCCTACACACACTGGTTTCCACTTTTTAAATATCCCTCTAACAAGTTTCGGAGGAACTGGAATCTTGCCACATAGAACTGCTGAGAGAGAAATACTTGACTAAATCTAGACAAGTAATAGAGGATTTTGTGTGATCTTACAATGAAATTACATTCAAATAACATCACATGAGACCATCATGATTAACATTATGACAGTGAATACAAAATGACTAGAGGAGTTGAGCAGTTATTTTTTTTCAAATATATCTTTATCTTTAGACATCATTATATTGACAGATTTTTAAAATTTGCATATGAAAAAAATTACAAATGACCAATCTCACTCTTAACATTGTTACAAGTAATAATAACCAGTATTGGGGTTTGAATTGAGGCTTAATAACAATAGAAAACCCACCAGGGAACAAATAGGAAAACTAATCAAAATCTATTAAACAACAGCACAGCAAAGTAGAAGTTCATGTTTTAATTACAATCAATAAAGTGTGTCAAATGGGTAGTTCTTATAGTTTATGAAGAATAGTTCCTTGTGGAGAAGAGATAGTTCTTATAGTTGGATAACAAGGCTATTTCTACAGGGCACACATCATTAACTTGATTTTATCTCTTCTGTAATTTATTTATTAAACTACAACTAAATATATTTATTAAGCTCCCAATAAAATATGCATTTTAGTAATTTTAAAAATGGATAGTGGGGAAGAAAAAGCTGGCATTAATCTTGTAAGATGTTAATAGCTTAAGCTAAGGCCTGTTTTTAAACATTAATCCTAGTCTAAAACTCAATAATGATTATGCAATGCCATTGTTATGGCACAGTAAGTCTTTGTCCTTTATAGATTTAATATTTACTATTACAATGATATATTATTCATGTGATTGTTCATGACATAGATTAATCTATTTTTTTGAGTGCAAGTTTGAATCATGTATGATGGGATAAAATAAATCCTCCCTTTTCAAATGATTATTTCAGCTAGACAACAAGTTACATGTTGATAACTTTCAATGTCTTAAGCTGCAAGGCATATAAAAGAAAAACAATACATGAATGATTATTGCCCATTTGTAATATGTCTATAGGGCAAGAATAAGAAAAGTAATGCATAAAAAGAGAAGAAAAGAATACAATGCTCATATGTAATCATGTGCCAGTATAACCCCATCTTGCAAATAACAAAACATAATTTATAAATGACTTCAAGGTATCGAAGTCATTAGATCTATTCAGTGGGGTCTCCCAAGGAGTGACACAGTGCAATCCAGTTAGGAAGTACTTCTGCTTTTAGGATTATTTTTTTCTGATGTTTCAATAAAGCTGAATGTTTGAGGAAGTCATTTAACAAGGATATGCACTCACCCCACACAACACTCATATTTAGCATTCTAACAAAACAATTCTCTTCTAATGATAAAAATAATTCTATTAGGTAAAATAGTTATCAAGTTAACTTATGCAGGATATAAACAAAATAAATGGCTGTCACCCCAAACATCATGAAAAATAAATATGAATTTGTCCAAATATATCTATCTTCTCAAATTTGGCAGTTGGATTATATTTTCAGAAGATATCAGGGTGTATCCTTAGTCTCCTATATATCCTAAATAGAACAGAATAGAAACTTGATATGTGTTGATAATAGTACTCATAATCTTTTCAAATACCTAAATTTATTCATGTCATTATTACATATAATTTACATCCTCAGAAACCTATCTATAAATTGCATATATGAAAAACAGAATAGTAAATGTTGATTTCAAGTGCACATGTTGAGGGATTCAGCCAGTTTGCACACTTGGTAATAATAGACGGAGTTCTCTTTACAAGTTAGACAATTTAATACTAAGATTTCAATTAAAATTTTTTGTAATAGGTTACATGTGATACTGTAAATTTTGAGTCTCTGAATGTCAAGAAATGTTTAGTAGGTAATATTCTCCATAAGCTACTAAAAACCCAGAATAGAT
The DNA here is from genome assembly GCF_048772815.1 of Callospermophilus lateralis. Taxonomy (NCBI): domain Eukaryota; kingdom Metazoa; phylum Chordata; class Mammalia; order Rodentia; family Sciuridae; genus Callospermophilus; species Callospermophilus lateralis. The sequence goes on along the minus strand of NC_135310.1, from coordinate 60,608,107 downwards.
TCAGATTCAACATAGGATGTATAAATCCACAAAGGAGCATCACTTTCTCACTAACCAAAAAGAAAGAGAAGCCAGACAAAAATTACAAAACCTTAACATTTCAAAGAGTCTAATCCCTGAACATAGAGTGCTAAATTTCCTAAAGTATCCTTTGGTTCTTTCTTACATGTCTGTGCCTATGATGGTGAGACATATTAATACTTGACTAAAGATTAAATTATCAACATACTTTGTATAAAATAGCAGCCATGAAGTCAAGGTGGGGGCAATGGTATTTTAGAATATGTTGTATATGTGATATTTTAGGTGAGCCTCTTAAGAAGAACTGAGGTGATGGGTGAAATAAATTCCGAAAGCTAAGGAAAGAAGAGATATGTGAACTATTTTAACTTCATAGAACACAACAATAAGAAGCGGTCAGCTCAGAAAATAAAGAAAACAGCTGAGAGATTAACGCATTCTTGAAGGCCCAAAGTGGGCTAGGGTGAAAATTTCGAATAGTGGGCAACTTCAAGCACAAGTGACAGTAATCATTCTATAATTCTTTATTTTGAGAGTCCATGGTGTACTCGTGAGAAAAATTGAGGTGAGGGAAGGAAATCTGAGATTGCCCCACTTGTAGTACTCAGGCGTGAATCCCTGTCACTTATTGAACTTTTTGTTTTATGAACCAAAAGCTATAAGCTACTGGGTGACAGGCAAAAATCCCTTGCTTCTACTCCTAGGCAAAGATAAATGGTAGAAGAGGAAACTGATTCTCAGGAAGAGGCAATAAACTGCCCCTTTCTTACTGTAAGCTTTGCTTCTAAAAATAAGTAACAGGAGACTCCTGCTGGATCAGGGTAGACCTACCAGCCCCAGGCAGGGGCACCCTGGAAGTATAGAGGCAAATTTGCCCTGTAAGTGAGGTTGGCTTCTGTTGGTGGAAGGGAAGGAAACTCCAAATCAGAAATCTCACAAATACAGTTTAACTGTCATAAAAGAGAGCAGGCCTGCTGAGAAAGAGCCATGATTACGATCCACATAGAGAGGACTTCTCTAAGATGGTAGCTGGAACATAAAAACTTGGAGATACCTCTTGTTTCTACCGTATGTCTCATATAAGCAATAGCAAGATGGTGCTGGAAGATAGACAATAGCATGAAGATTCCCTCTGTGTGCAAGTATGTGAGGTCTGCTGAAAGCTGAATGTGGAACAAGAATAAGTTCACCCAAACACAGTAGGCTTATGCTGAGCCAAAAAAGTAGCAGCATCTCACTGTGGGGGATTGGGAAACCTGTAATGCACTAAAGAAAACTGCAGCCACAATAAAACCAAACCCAGCTCCACTATTCTTTAGTTTGACTCAGCTTCCCAGGATAACATGCATCCCCAGAGGCATGCATCTTTCTTAGGAATGAGCACAATTTATCTCAGCCTTTATTATTCTCTTTTCTATAAAGCTGGAATTCAATAAAAATTTATAACATACACACACACACACACACACACACACACACACACTCACACAACAGCAGGGTAATAAAGCAAGCCTTTGCTTTGTCAAGAAATGTAATAGATAATAGAACCAGACACCAAGATGATTTAAATATTAGAAAGAGCAGACTTTAAATTGGCTATCATTAACATACTAAATAAGCCAGCGGAAATAAAGAACAATGTATTTGAAAAATCACCATAGAATTCAGCAGAGAGATGGAAGCCATAAAAAGCAACCAAATGGAAAACCTAGAATTAAAAACTATGATATCAGAAATGAAGGCTCTATTAGAATACAGGACACGAGGGAAGACAGAATCAATAAACTTAAAGATTAATAGAAAGTATTCAAAATCCAAACAAAAAAGAAAAAAAAAAACAAGTGCAAAATAAGAACAAAAGAATAGCAAAGAATCTAATCCCTGAACATAGAGTGCTAAATTTCCTTAAGTATCTTTCGGTTCTTGCTGACATGTTTGTGCTTATGATGGTGAGACATACAGATACTTGATTAAAGATTAAATTATCAACATACTTTGCATAAAATAGCAGCCATGAAGTCAAGATGGGGGCAATGGTATTTTAGAGCATGTCGTATATGTGATATTTTAGGTGAGCCTTTTAAGAAGAAGGGGAGTGCCCTTCATTTTCTTTCTTTGCTCTACTGACTGGTTTAGATGTGAATATCATATTGATCATGTTAAAGCAACCATTTTTATAAAATCTTGAGTCTTTAGCACCATGGGTTTATCATATCATCTTGGCCTATTTATCTTCAGCTTATAATCTGAGAGACAAATAAACATATTTTTTCAAAACACTATAATTTTTGATGCTATTACAGTAGTAAAACATTTTCTACTGAATATAAAACCTCAGCTAGTGAAAGTTTAAAATAAAATTTGGAGTTACTTTACGATTTCTAAATATAAAACTAACACAATTAGTATAATGTCACACAGAAAATATCAAGAGAATACCAGGATATATTATTAAACATGAGAAAAATGTTTAAATTTGGATAATACAGATGAAGATGATAGTATAAAATATTTAACACCAAACTTTTTGCCTCCTGACCACATTCAGGAAAACATCAGAAACTAATCAACTAGAAGAACAATATTGGTCCCTCGCTAAAATAATTAAGCTAGAAGAAAAATCACTTTTCATAATTTTGCATTTTCTAAAACCAAAACATAAGTACTATGATAAATAACATGTTTAGATACAGAATAAAGTTGTGTATTTATAACACTAGACAACAACAGCTAAAGATATACAATTTGACAGTGTATTAATTGCATCAAAAATTTCATTCTCTAAAGTCCTGAGTAACTTGAAAATAATTTCTGTTTGCAGATATGAACATTATCCAAAATTATATAAGGCTTCTGTAAAACATAAAAACCATCAAGTGATCCAAATATTAACCCTTATAACATTTTAAAATTAATTTATGATTCAGATTTAAACAATTGTCATATATATAAAATAACCAGTAAAACTAATTTCTAATTTTACCCTCATTTTCTTCATTCAACTGTCCACTCACTCAAAATACAATTATGTCTGTTCAAGATGTACAAAACTCTACATTGCAAGATACAATATTCTCTATAAAATTTTTCTGGCAGTGTTGATGACTGGTGAATTAAATCTAAATATAGGACACAATAAATTAGCTAATTAAAACAAGAGTACAAAAAACTGCTTTGCACTATAAAAGAAATCAGTAACATTTCTTTTCTAACCAGTGTCTATCACGAAAGGCATCAACATTGAGTAGAATTGCATTTTCATAGAATCTAAGATTTGAAGAGGATTTTGGAATACTCAACAAGGTCAGATCATAAAGTCTTGGAATATAAGTACAGTACTTTTGTAAATAAACTAAATATAAGCAAAAAAGGGGGGTGCATTTATTTAGGCATCAAGAAACAGGTTCTATTTCTTGTCCTTTCAGTATTTGATTCTGAGTGTAAGAAAACTAATTTGCCTTGATTTTCTCATTTATAAAAGGAAAATAAATTCTAAAGATCCAATTTTATCCCTTCTCTTTCATAACAAAGTTTTATTCTTGTATATCTTTGGATCATATGCCAGTGCTTTATCCCTTGTACTGATCCATTGATACTAAAGATTCTCCATCTTTCCTATATTGCCAACAGTTACATTGCAATATTGACATGCATAAGAGTGACTTTCATTATTCAAATATTCTTTTTTTCTTTCATTGTTTTTCTTTCTTTCTTTTTTCTTTTTCTCTTCTTCTTCTTCTTCTTCTTTTTTTTTTTTTTTTTCATGCCTCAAATACCTTCTGAATGTCAGTGAGTTACCAACAGTCATCTGTTCTTTGAAGCTTTGTGCCTTTGGGGATGTTGAACTGAATATTTGCTCCTCTAGAAAATAAACAATGAAGATTCAGGAGACAGCTGGCCAAGATTAAGAGCAATCTCAAAACACTTCACAGAACAAACTTAAAGGTACAAAAGTTTTCGCTATCACCATGCCTCCCCTGACAGCCCACAGTTGTTCCTCAGTAACTTTAAGGCATTCTGATTATAAAATGTCACAACCACAACATGTCCATTGATTGAACCTTATCCTTCTCTTGGTACATTCTCAGGATGTTTATGGCTGTCACTCTGGGGACACTCATAGAAACATGAAGTGCCACAACAGCCAATGTTATTCCTTTAGAAGTAAAGGATTTTGTTTCAAGAATCATAAAACTTTTATATAAAAGGCACAGAGTTGGCAAATTATATTACTTTACCTTCAGACATAGCACAACACAGCTACAGAGAGATTTGGCAACTTATCAAGAGCAGGCCAGTATTACAGTGGGGAGTAAATCAAACCCAAATTATATAATAGAAATGTTGTATTATTCCAAAACAATATTGCACAAATAAATGTCAATCTAACTGTAAAATTACAGTGTGAAGATGCTTATTTTTCAGAAACTTAAAACCTGGAAAAGGTTTGCAATCCCTTTGTGAAATTCATATTCTCTTGAAATACAAGAAGACATTGATGACTTGAATGTTTTAAAAGAGATATTCATCTGTTTTTAAACTTATAAGTTTACATGCCACCTTATTCCACAAAGGATTTGAAGCATTATACAGAATAAAAAGGGTGTGAAGAGAGAAGAAAGCAAATAAATTTAACTAAAATGAAAATGGTATTGTATTAGCTAACTTTTCATTACTATCACAAAATACCAGAGGCAGGGTATTTATGAAAAATAAAGGTTTATTTAGCCATAGTCTTGGATTTCAAACCAATATGAGACAGCCTTGTTGTACTTGCCTATGATTACAGTAGAAGTTAGCATCCCTTCATGGCAGGAGTGTATGTAGGGGCAAGTGATCACATCTCAAACCAGAAAGCATAGAGATCTGGGTGAGACTACATTTTCCCTTTTTATAATAATCTTCTCATGAGAACAAATCAAGTTTACATGAGAAAAATACTTCCCTTCCCTTTCAAGGGAACATCTCTAATCACTTAAACACTACACATTTGACCCCACCTCTTAAAGGTTCATACTATCTTTCAATATTGCCATCCTTGGGACCAAATTCCCAACACATAGACCCTTAGAAGACATCCAAATCCAAATCACTGCAGTGGTCAAACACTAAAGTAAAGTAGAAGTACATACATAACAGTGTATGGCAAAATGCCCCCATAACTATGGTTGGAAAAGTAGAAAGGAAATCACAAACAACTGTAAAATTACTTATTTCATAAGATACACATATAGTATTGGTTTAAGAAAAGCATAACTTGTGCCTCACATGGAGGTTGAAAAATGATTTCCCTTTTTTATTAAATCTATTCCATGCTTGATGAAGTGGAAAAAATTCTTACACAAACTACATTATACAATATCCAGTATCTTGTGACAGTTTTTTGCAGGCCATAACATCAGAATTCACCTTAGGAATAGATTATAAATTCTACAGTGGGACAGTAATGGGAGATGATAAGGTGTACAAATGATGTCTTCTCTTTATATAGCTTTAAAACTCTGTAATTGTTTTAGTTCCACATAATGATAAAGGTTTCTATCTATCTAAAATAGGAATTCTTATTCTGAGACCTGAAAATGGGCTTCAGGAGGGAGGTCCACAAATTGCTAAGTTGAATGAACATTTGGTGTGTTTGTACATTTGGGGGGGGTAGAATAAGTCATAACTTCCACTATATTCTCAAAAAACACTTATTCTCAAAAAATCCCAAATATTCAGTTGCAACTGATATAGAAAATGATCTTGGTGAGGTATTTATCTTGTAGCTAATATATAATAATAAGACCCTGTCTCAAAATAAATACAAAACAGGGTTGGGGATGTGGTTCAATTCTTAAGCACACCTGGGTTAAATCCAAAGTACTAAAAAAAGAAAAAGAAAAAGAAAGTCATGAAGATTGGAATAGTAAAAAGATAATGTCTTAAACTACAAAGAAATGCTTGCATGAACTATATTATACAATATACAGTATCCTGTGACAGTTTCTTATAGGTCATAACATCAAATACACCTTAGAAACTGCTTACAAACTCTGTAGTAGGACTGTAATGGGAGATGATAGGTCCAAATTCTTAAACTATTTGTGGGTGAGAACACAGATAAATGGGGAAAATAAATAATATTCCTACCTCATCAGTTAAAAGTCAAAAAGCTATTATAAGTGTGAATCTTATAACATGTAGCAAGTGGTATAAATGTATTTATTATCATTCTAATTACTAATGGAACTTCTCTTATTATTATGAATTCCACATTTTATGGAGAAGCTGAATAAATGCATAGAATTTCGAAATATTCCATTTTTAAAATACCTTTATTTGGGGCTAAGTGTATAGTTCAGTGGTAAAGTGTGTACTTAGCATGTACAAAACCTTCAGTTAAAACACCAGCACATTTTTTTTAAAAGAGCTTTATTTTCCTTTCATCAAGCAAATAAAAATTATACATAATATAGCATACCTACAATATGTTTGGTCTAGTATATAATTTACACAGGAGAATTTTCTGCATACCAAATCACTCCAACTTTAAAATTTTAAAACTATACTCATTTATTATTGTCACCAAGGTTGTAAGTCAACCACAAGGACCTTCTCATCTGAGCCAGGCTTGGCTGATTTGGGCTAAACTTATTCATGTTTCTGAAGTCATCAGCAAGTTAGCTGAGACTGGCATATCTCACATATTATAATTAATTATCCATTGAGCCAAGGTTACCTGGGCTAGATGTAGCACATTATCCAAAAAGGTAGTTTTTCATATGGTGACTCAAGAAGTTCATAAGAAGAAAACAAAAACTTGCAAGTTTTCTTCAAATCTAAGCTTGAAATTGGCACAATACCACATATACCATATATACTTAGGCAAACCAAGTCATAAGCTTGAACTAATTCAAAGAGTAAAGAAAATGAGGAGAGCTGCAAGACCACATTTCAAAAGGTGTGAGGATACAGACAGGAAACATCCAACTATTTTTGTAATGTACTGCACTATTAATAAATTAAACATGCTCCACAATGACTATAAGAAATTTTGAAAAAATATTACACAATAGACTAAATAGAACTAACCTACTATTTAAATTAGCTAAAATATCTTAGTTTTAGTGTAAGAAATATCCATCTTTTTTAAGGTGTAGGTGTTACATTAGGTACCACAACCAACTTTCAGTTCCCATATGACCACAGCAAGTAAACAAATATTTATTTTTTTTTAAATACTGTGTTTCGCCATCATAGTAATTCACATGGCTAATTCTAAAGGGTTTTCTGGGAGCTGATGTCATGTAGACATTAAGAATGATAATAAATGACTATATATCCATGTCATATTATACTCTGAAGTAATTAAAAATCATGGTGTTGAATTACAAATATTTATGATATATTGTTGAGTGGGAAAAGTCTGTTTAATAAAATAAAATTTAAGTGGGATTTCATTTTCATAAAAAAAAAAAGAATGAAGACTGAAATCATACTGGCTAAATTCAAATCCTGCTATTTATTAGCTTCGGAACCTTCAGTATGTTACAGAATATTTCTGAATGCTTTTTATGAGTAAAGGCAGCATGATAAAAATACCTATCTCACAGGGAATTTTATAAAAAGTGTATTAAATTGTCAAAGTAAACCTCATGCATAGAACAAGCTGCACAGTAAATTATTAGAGAAATGTTGAATGTTTTATGGAAAATATTAAAATCTTATAATACAAATAAAAATATCCAAACATGCTATAAAATGTTATTTGAAATTTATCATAATAAAGTTCTCACCAATCTCAAGTAATATGAAAATTAATATTCTGAATGACTTATAGAACCAGCTTATCTCATTCTTACCTTATAACCTACTCCCATCTATGAGGTATAGGACAATAAACACTAAATAGATTTACATGCCACACAGGATGGCAAAGACTATAGTAGTGAACTTTCTGTTTATACAAAGAGTGAAAAGAAAAACAGAAAAGAAATCTTGAAAGAAAGTCATTAATTTCGTTGCTTCAAAAATACAATGAAGAAAGTGAAAATGAAATCTCTTGTGCTTACTAAAAATACTGAGTTTTCCTGAAAAGACAGGCAAATCTAGAAAACAATAATAGAGATGTGCTTAGTCATGTTAGAGTCCCCTTGAGCCACAGAATTGTAGAAAAGTTTACGTGGTAATAACTTTGATGAATGGACGAGGGCTGAATTAAAGCAGAATGAGAATAAGAAATATCTAGGGGACATAGTTTTCAGTGAGGGCTGGCATTTTCATAGACTTTCCAGAAATCTCACCAGATTGGCACAATATAATCCTAGAACAAAAAACAATGAATGGATTTAGCAGGGGAACTAGAAGAGTAGTCCTTGTGAAGATTACCAGAATTTTCTCTATAGAAAACATCTACTCACTGGAGAAAAGAATTTTTCAAAGACTTATTAAACTTGGAGAAAGGGAATTTCTCCCAAACCAGTCCTTTTGAGCTTTTCTATTTCACCGATGTCCAGTAGTAATCAGAGAAGTATACAATAAAAGGTTACAGTACAGTTCAGAGATACAGGCCAACTTAAAGATTAAGATTTAATTGGGAAATTATAAAACACTGCTATGTTGCCACAGTTCACCACCACCACTATAGGACTCCAATATATTGATAGTTCATTACATTGAAACAGGTTTAAAATACAACTGATTCATCAAAAGAATTTATGGAAGACTAAGATGAAAATAGGACACAAAAAACAAAGACATTAGAAGTACATGAGGTCATAGGACCTATAATTATTGCAAACAAACCCAAACTTCTATTCTGATTTATATAAATCCCCACAAGAAACTTCTCATCTGTAATGAATAATACTAATTGACAGTACATGTCCATCTTTCCACAACAGCACCACCAACAACAACAAAATTTATGAGATATACCAAAGGCAAGAAAAACAGTCTGAAGAGACAAAGCAAGCATCAGAATCAGGCTCAGATATGATACAGATTTTATAATTAACATGCAGGGAATTTTAAATTAACATGATAAATGTTTTAAGGGCTTTAATCGAAAACTTGTAGTGACGGATAACTAATATTAGCAAAGAGATGGAAGTTCTAAGAATGAATCAAAAGGAAGTGCTACAAATCAAAAGCTCTGCATCATGAAGGAAGAATGTCTTTGACGAGCTCATTAGAAGACTAGACAAAACCAAGAAAGAAGCAAGGAGCTTGAGGAGGAATTATTAGATCTTTCCAAATTGAAATACAAAGAGAAAAAATAAAATTAAACACAATATCTGCAAGGAAATTTCAAAGACGTGACATATAATTAATTGGAAAAAAAAGAAAATGAAACAGAAAAAAATATTTGCAATAGTAACAGCTAACACTCCAAAAATTAATAACAAACACCAAACCACAAACCCATGAAGTTCAGAGAACTGCAAACAGAATTCCAAAAAATACACCTAAGAATGTCAACCTCAAACTCCAGAAAAGCAAAGCAAGGAGAAAATCTTGAAAGAAGTCTGAGGAAGAAAACCTCTAGTCAATAGAAGAAAAAACTAAAAATTACAGTGGATTTCTCATTATCAATAGTACACCATAATAAGCATGTAGTAAAATATTTAAATTATCAAAAGCAAAGAAAGTGAAAATATGATAAGGTACATCCAATGAAATTATGCTTTTCAAGTAAAGGTAAATTGAAGATTCTGTTTTGAAAATGAATACAGCAAATACTATTAGCATACTAGCCCTGTAAGAAATGTTGGAATTTTTTTTTCAGACAGAAGTAAAATTATAAAGGCCAGAAACCTGTAACTGCATAATAAAGGAAGAAATTAATTAAAGAAAAACATTTATTTTTCTTATTCTTAATTTAACCCAAAAGATAAGCTTATTTCAAATAATAAAAGTAATAATACACTGTATAACTATATTTGGATACATGAAATGAATGAAGGCTATATCACAAGGAATGGGAGGGAGATATTGTAAGGTACCTGGAGGGTGTAAAAAGCATAATAGTTTGATTTGAAGATGAACTTGGAATAGTTAAATTTTTATATTAAAAATTCAAGGAACAACCAAAACATTTTTTAATTGCTACTTCAAAAAAGGAGATAATTATTGGCACCAAAACAGATAGTAGACCAATGGTACAGAATAGAGGACATAGAGACTAACTAACAAAATTACAATTATCTTATATTAGACAAAGGTGCCAAAAACATGCATTGGAGAAAAGATAGAATTTTCAACAAATGGTGGTAGGAAAACTGGAAATCCATATGCAACAAAATAAGATTAAACCCCTATCTCTCACCATGCACAAAACTCAACTCAAAGTGGGTCAAGGACCTAGGAATTAAAACAGAGACTCTGCATCTAATAGAAGAAAAAGTAGGCCCTAATCTTCATCATGTGGGATTAGGCCCCAACTTCCTTAATAAGACACCCATAGCACAAGAATTAAAACCAAGAATCAATAAATGGGATAGAATTAAACTAAAAAGTTTCTTCTCAGCAAAAGAAACAATCTGTGAGGTGTACAGAGAGCCTACATCATGGGAGCAAATCTTTACGCCACACACATCAGATAGAGCACTAATCTCTAGGGTATATACAGAACTCAAAAAGCTAAGAACCAAAAAAACAAATAACCCAATCAACAAATGGGCCAAAGGCCTGAACGACACTTCTCAGAAGAGGATACACAATCAATCAACAAATATATGAAAAAATGTTCATCATCTTTAGCAATTTAGAGAAATGCAAATCAAAAGTACTCTAAGATATCATCTCACTCCAGTCAGAATGTTAACTATTATGAAGACAATAATAAGTGTTGGTGAGGATGTAGGGAAAAGGTACACTCATACATTGCTGGTGTGACTACAAATTGGTGCAGCCAATGTGGAAAGCATTATGGAGATTCCTTGCAAATCTGGGAATGGAACCACATTTGACCCAGCTATACTTCTTCTCGCACTATACCCAAAGGACTTAAAAACAGCATACTACAGGGACACAGCCACGTCAATGTTTATAGCAGCATAATTCACAAAAGCTAAACTGTGGAGCCAACTGAGATGCCCTTCAGTGGATGAATAGATTAAAAAAAAAAAACGTGGCATATATACACAATGGAATTTTACTCATCAATAAAAAAGAATAAAATCATGGCATTTGCAGGTAAATGGAGAGCGTTGGAAAAGATAATGCTAAGTGAAGTTAGCCAATCCCCAAAAAACAAATGCCAAATGATATAAGGAGGCTGACTCATAGTGGGGTAGGAAGGGGAGCATGGGAGAAATAGATGAATTCTAGATGGAGCAGAAGGGTGGGAGGAAAAGAGAAGGGGTAAGGGATTAGCAAGGGTGGTGGAAAGTGATGAACATCATTATCCAAAGTACATGTATGAAGACACGAATCGGTGTCAACATAGTTTATATACAACCAGAGATATGAAAAGTTGTGCTGTATATGTGTAATAAGAATTGTACTGCATTCTGCTGTCATTCATTTTTTAAAAAATCAATTTAAAAAAAGAAAAGAAGGAGATAATATAGAAACATATAAAATAACCAATTAAATCAGAAAATTTAATTGGTAGATTATAGAATGTTTTTACCCTGCCATACTTCGCCAGGATACCAACAGGGCTCCAAAGTATTAATAATGGGTTACATTTGAAACAGGTGTAAAACACAATTGTTTCAGAAAAATCAGGACATAAAAACAAGAACACTGGAAGTACTTGAAGTCATAGAACATATAAATATAGCAAACTCAACCCAAAGATGCACTGGCAGGAAATAGAAAACAATTACAAATATGTTAAATACTAACCCAAATATATCAACAATCATTTAAATGAAAATAGTTCAAATATATAATTGAAATGTTTAAATTTATAATTAAAAGACAGAGTTTCAGAGTTAAAACAAAAAAGGCTCAATTTTATATTGACTACAAGTAAACTACTTTAAACAGAAAGGCTCAAATGAATTAAAATAAAGGAGGGAGGAAGATATGCCATGCTAAAATTCATAGAAAGAAAGAAAGAAAGAAAGAAAGAAAGAAAGAAAGAAAGAAAGAAAGAAAGAAAGGCAGGAAGGCTATATTAACTTTAAATAAAGACTTCAATATGAGAGAAATTATGAGGAATAGATCTGGGCCCAGCATAATGATAAATGGTTCAATTTTCTAAGAATATATATCCTCCTAAATAAGAATGGAGGAAAATAAAACACTCCAAAGGACCTATGCAAAAAAATTATTTGAAAAGATGAATAAAAATGATAAACAATTAACTAAACTAACCAAAAGAGAGAGAAAACCCAAATCAACTTAATAAAAGATGAAAAAAGGTGATATGAGGACTGAAACTACTGAACTCTAAATCATTAGACACTATTTTGAAAATTTATATTCCAATAATCTGTAAAATCTACAAGATCTTGACAAATTTCTAGATACAAATGAACTACCCAAAATGAACCATGAGGTTGTAAAAAAACCTAAACAGACCAGTATTAAGGAGAAGTAATTAAAGCCTTCAAACAAAGAAAAAAAAAAAAGCCCAGGAACAGATGAATTCTCAGACAAGTTCCACCAGATCTTTAAAGGAGAATCAGTATCAATCCTCCTCAAATTGTCCTATGAAACAGAAAGGAGGGTACACTCTTAAATTTGCTCTCTGAGGCCCGAGTCACCCTGATACCAAAACTAGACAAAGAAACATCAAGGAAAGAAATTTTCAGACCTATAACCCTGATGGATACAGATAGAGAAATCCTTAATAAAATATTAGCAACTCACATTCAAAACATATTAAGAAGATAGTACTTAATCAACTGGATTTCATCCCAGGAATGCAAGGTTGATTCAACATAGGCAAATCAGTAAGTGTAATTCACCACATGAATAGAAATAAGGACAAAAATCACATGATCATCTCAATAGATGCAGAAAAAGAATTCAACAAACCCAGTACCCATTCATGTTAAAACATGGAGAAACTAGGAATAGAAGAATTTACCTCAAACTTATGAAGGCTATGTATGGCAAGTCCCCAAGGCAACATCATACTGAATGGAAAAAAAAAAAAAAAAAAAAAAACAACTTAAAGCATTTTCTATAAAATCAGGAATAAAACAAGGATGTCCATTCTCACTCCTACTATTGAAACCCTAGTGACAGCAATCAAACCAGGGAAGGAAATGAAAGGAATAAAATAGGAAAAGAAGTCAAATTATCTCTGTTTACAGGTAACATGAGTCTTTATCTAGAAGAACCAAAAACACTTCCAGAAGTTTTCTAAAGCTGATAAATTCAACAAAGTAGCAGGATATGAGATTGATGTATGAAAATCAATAGCTTTTCTATATTCCAATGATGAATCTGCTGATAACAAAAACAGGAAAACTATCCTAGAACTTAAGAAAAAAAAAACTTGGGGATAAATCTAACCAAGGAGATGAAAGACCTCTATAATGGAAACTATAAAACATTGAAAAAAAGAAATTGAAGAAGATCTTTAAAGATGGAAGCACCTTTCATGTTCTTGGATAGGCAGAATTAATATTGTCAAAATGATTACATTACCAAAAGCATTATACAGATCAAATTCAGTCTCTATCAAAATATCAATGACATTCTTTATGATAATAAAAAAGCAGTCCTAATTAATTTGGAAAAGAAAAGACTTAGAATAGCCAAAGTAATCTGAGCAAGAAGAGCATAATAATACTAAAGAGATAATAATACCTGATCCCAAAATATGCTACAGAGATACAGTAACAAAAACAGCACAGTATTGGTATCAAAATAAGAAATGAAGAACAGTGGAATAGAAGACATTGAGACAAATCCACAGAGATGCTGTCATTTGACACTTTACAAAGGCACCAAAAAATGAATGTTAGAGAAAAGACAGCCTTTTAAACAAATGATGCTTGGAAAACTGGATATCCATTTGCAGAAGAATGAAATTATATTCCTACCTTTCTTTCTGCACAAAAGTCAATTTGAAGTAAATCAAAGACCTGAGAATTATAAGAGAATCTTTGCAACTACTAGAAGGAAATATAGGCTTTACACTCCAATACAATGGCAAGCAGCACCTTCATTAATAAGACCCCAAAGGTTTAATAAATAAAACCAAGAATCAATAAGTGAAATGGTATCATATTAAGAACCTTCTGCACAACAAAGGAAACAATTAAGAGCATTAAGATATAGTCTATAGAATGACATAAAAATCTTTGCCAGTTAATTCTTCAATAGGAGATTGACATTCAAAATATATAAAGAACTCAAAAACCTTAACTTTAAAAAAGTAATAGCCCAATCAATAAATTGGCAAAAGAAATAAACATACATTTCTCAAAAGAAGAAAATCAAATGGACAACAAGTATACGCAAAAATGTCAACCATCCCATCCCTAGCAATCAGGGAAATGCAAATCAAAACTACATAAAGCCAGGCACAGTGGTGCACACTTGTAATTCCAGCGACTAGGAAGGCTGAGACAGGAGGATCACAAGTTCAAAGCTAACCTCAGCAAAGATGAGGCACTAAGCAATGCAGTGAGACCCTGTCTCTAAATAAAATACAAAATAGGGCTGGGGATGTGTCTCAGTGGTTGAGTGCCCCTGAGTTCAATTCACTGTATGAAAAAAAAAATACATTGAAATTTTCTTTCACCCCATTTAGAATGGCAATCATCAAGAATACAAATAAAAAATAAATGCTGGCAAGGATATGGGGGGGAAGAAGAGGTACATGCTACATTACTGGTGGGACTGCAAAGTAGTACAACCACTTTGGAAAGCCATATGGAGATTCCTCAAAAAACACTGGGAATAAAGCCACCATAATACCCAGCAATCCCATTCATCAATTTTTCTTCCAAAGAACTAAAATCAGCATACTACAATAATAATGGCATATCAAAATTTATAGTAGTGTAATTCAAAATAGCAAAGTTATAGAACCAGCCCAGGTCCCATCAACAGATGATGGATAAAGAAAATGCTGCATGTATGAACAATGGAGTTTTACTCAGCTATCAAGAAGAATGAAATGATGGCATTTTCTGGCAAATGGGAAGAACTAGAGAACATCCCATTAAGTGAAATAAACTAGACTCAGAAAATCAATAGTCTCGCATTTTTACCCATATGCAGAAGCTAGAGAAAAAAAGAAGAAAAAAAAAACGAAGGGGAAATGTCACAAAAACACAAGTGAGATCAATGGAGGTGAGGCAGTGAATAGAGAGGGAACGAGAAGGGACAAGAAAAGGGAAGAAGTGTGAAATAAAATTAATCAAAATATATATATATATATATATATATATATATATATATATATGTATATATCTCACAGTGAATTTCAGCCTCATGTGCATCTGTAAAGAATCAATTAAAAAACAATTAATAAATAACAGGAAGACCAGTGGAGTAAAGGAAGGGAAACTAATAGAAGAGGGAAGAGGAGTGGGAAAGAAGTACTGGGAACTGAAATTGGCAAAGTATTTTATATGTCAAAATAAACCCCACTATTATGTATAACAATAATAAACTAATATAATACTTAAAAACTATATGCACCTAAAAGCAGAACATTCAAATACATTATAGAACAGAAAAGAGAAATATACAAATACAGTATTAAATTGATGATTTTAGTAAATGGTAGATTAAGCTGGCAGAAAATCAATAAGGATACAGTTCATCAAAAGAGCACTGTCAATCAGCTTAGTCTGATTGGCATATATAGACTACTCCTTCCAACAATATCAGCATATGCACACTTCTTAGTCGTTTCACCCCTCATGTCCCATATTCTGATTACAGGTCAGACCTTATAAAATATTAAAGAATAATAGTGAAACAAAGTATCTTCTGAGACCATGTAGAATTAAACTTGAAGTAAATTAAACTAGAAATAAACAGAAAAATTACTAAAAAATATTTAGAAACAAAACAATATACATCTACATATATATGGGCAAAGAAAAGTTTTCAAGGAAATGATTTTTGAAATGAAAGAAAATGAACATACATCTTTTTATAATTTGTGCAATGGTTCTCTTTTATTTAATGGAAATCCATAGCAATAAATGCATATGTCGGAAAAGAATGAAGATCCAAAATCAAAGACCTAAGTTTCACTTTAGTTTATTAAATCAAGAAGAGCAATTTAAGCTTAAAGGAAACAAAAATAAGGTACCTTACAAATTAGTGCAGAAATCAATAAAATGTGAAGTAGAAAAACATTAGAGAAAATCAACAAAACCATAAGCTGGTTGTTTGTTGCTGAGGTTTATTTTGTTTGTTTGTTTTGTTTGTTTTTTGTTTTAATGATCAATAAGAGAAGTATCTAGATACGCTAAGCAGGAAAAAAAAAGAGCACACACTAATTACCAATATGAAATGAAAAAAGAGTGCAAAATATGTACTACTTATCAACCAGAAGTGAGGACCCTCAACCCTCACCCACTATATCTTTGGCTGTGCCAGTTTCTCCCACTTGCAGGAATCTGGTGAGGCAAAACAAAAGCACATCAAATTACATGAAGTAGATTTATCTCTCACATATGAAAAAAGGAACGATGAAAGACTAGGATTCATGGTAAATTCCTCAAGTTTTAAGAAACTTGCCCAGATGGATAGTGTCAACTACATGTGTCCCAGAGACACTGCAGCTGACAGACCCCACAAAGTAACCTGCCCTGAATTTTATATGTGTGTGTGCGTGTGTGTGTGTATACCACAGTGAATTTCATCTTCATGTGTATCTGTAAAGAATCACTGTAGAATATCCTGTTCTAGGAGTGAGAGGAAAAGAGCCCAGGCTGATCCATTTAGATCTTCCTTCTCTCAGGATACCGCATTCCCTGAGATACATTATTCAGTTTTTGGGGGGTTTTGATACCTTAAATGAGAAAGTGGGGAGAATTGGGCTGTTAATAGAAATAAATTGTTCAATTATTATAGAAATTAGGGAAAGGAGAAAAATCTCCTATGCAGAATAATTTTATCTTAAATGAAATATACTCAGGCTACTGTTGTGGCTTAGTGGTAGTGTTTGCGTAGCATGTGTGATGCACTGAGTTTGATCCTCAGCATCACATAAAAATGAGTAACTAAAATAAAGGTATTATGTATCTGCAACTAAAAAAAACAATTAAAAAAATTAAGTATTCTTAACTCATACTCCTTAAATATGAGCTGTATATAGTGACTTTCTTCTAAAAGCATAGTATGAAAAGGGGTAAGAAATTATGAATTTACACTGTAGAAATATGAAAAGCACCATGTTAACCAGGTAATCCAGATCAATATCAACAGTCATAAGACACGTTAACAGGATGGACTTGATGTGATGTGATAAAAAGGACACTTCACCTCTACAATTTTCCTCCTAAAAATTCAATGTTCTTGTCTAATTGTGAGGAAAAACACTGGACAAATTCCCAAGAGGGCCATCCTACAATATGCCTTATCAAACTATCAAGATCATCAAAAACAAAGGAAGAAATTGTCACAGCCAAGAAAAACATAAGGAGACATGGTGGTAAAATGTAATATACAATCTCGATGGAATCTGAGAAAAGAAATGGACACTAGGTAAAAACTAAGAAAATGTGTATAAAGTATGTCTTTTTGTTGATAATAAAACTTTTCATTTGACTTCTTAAATGGAATTACTCTAGATCATGTACTGTGTATATACTAAAAGGGTCTAAGGACAGATGTAAGCAAGAAAGCCATTTACAAAAAGATAGAAATTGTAGAGATCTGACCACTGAAAGTGGACAAAAATGATCAGGTTGGAGTATATTTTGTAGATAGAGCCAACAGGATGAAAAAAAAATGGGAAGACTGAGTTGTCATTAACAAAGCTGGACAATACTATGAGTTCATAAATGAAATATAATTCAGTCATAAAAAGGAGTAGACCAACACTGATTATAGATGAATCTTGGAAACATTGTACCAAAGGAAAGGAGCCAGACACAGGAGGCCAGACACTATGAATTACATTTATATGAAATGTCTAGAATAGACAAATCCATAGAGAAAATACGTAGATTAGGGGTTGTTCATGGGGAATGACTTTTAATAAATACAGTATATGTTTGGGTTATGATAAATATGTCCTAAAATTATAAAAATTATGGTTTTAAATCTTTAGTTTGGGATCTATGTTTGATAAGTGGATTTTTTTTTTATTGGTTGTTCAAAACATTACAAAGCTCATGATATATTTTTAATAAAGGAGTTGAGACTAAAGGGAGGAGAAGCGGTATGGGGGTAGGAATGATAGTAGAATGAACTGGACATTATTACCATATGTGCATATATGATTACATGACCGGGGTAACTCTACATCATGAACAACCAGAAGAATAAAAAGTTAAACTCCATTTACGTATGACGTGTCAAAAATGCATTCTACTGTCCTGTATAACTAATTAGAACAATTTTAAAAATTAAATTAAAAAACGGGAGCTGGGGATGCAAGCAGAGATATTGAAAAGACATAAGCATGATGAAATGTAAAAAGCAACAAGGAAAAACCCTTACTACCTCCAAATCTAAAGGCAAAAGAGATGCAGATATGACATCTGCCTTCATAGTGATGCAAGGAAAGCAGAGTCCTCAGAGTAGAGACAATTTACAGACAGCCAACACAAGAAAGTGTAGGTGATTTCAAAGAAGAAAAACATTCAGGAATGACTGCCCAAGGCACAAATGTTCCAAGATTTGAGACAAGGAATTGCACAGAGCTCTGTAGAAACTGGGGTATGCTGGATGAGGGATAACATGAAACCTCTACCTGAAATTCACAAAGCTAGGGTAGGCCTGAACAGTGAGGGCACATGGGTAGGGACACTGTCTTCTCACCTATGTGTAGAGCATCAGGGTTCCCTCAACACTTATACTAGTGGTGTTGTTCAGTTTTTTAACCGATATTTTTAATCATTC
The DNA here is from genome assembly GCF_048772815.1 of Callospermophilus lateralis. Taxonomy (NCBI): domain Eukaryota; kingdom Metazoa; phylum Chordata; class Mammalia; order Rodentia; family Sciuridae; genus Callospermophilus; species Callospermophilus lateralis. The sequence goes on along the minus strand of NC_135310.1, from coordinate 60,589,102 downwards.
ACACATTTGAAAGAATATTAGAGTCTGAGCTATATAGGAATTGGCCAAAACGACTCCAGGATTACATATTAAAATTAAGCCTCTTATTAATTAGCATCTGGGCTTCTGTGATCTCATTCAGCAGAGTCCTGTTAGCCAATAACATTTTAGAATCTGCTTTCAAAAATAAATTGTATTTTTAACGCTATCATCCCTTCCTCAAAAAGAGGAAGAATATTTGTTTTCAGATCAGACACCTGCTGCTTCCAATTTAGATACTGGGTAAACTATCAGGAGCAAAAACAGCAAAGTGAAATGTGCTGTGTTCTAACCTCCCTAATTAACAAAGTCAGTTCTAAACAACCTTATTCTGGGGCTCCTTTTCTTCTCTGAGCTGACCAGGGGAGACCTTCAAGGCAAAATGTGTGAGCCGCTAAAGAAAATCTCAAACAACAGATAAACACTAAAGTCTTTGAAGAAACTGTGAACACCCTCTGGGGAGAAAATTAGACTTGTGAACTTAAAAAAAATGGCACACAAACATTTTAACACAAAACCAAAGACAGAGGTCAACAGGGATATTTCCAACTGAAGATTGCCTGTTGAGGAAGAAATTAGTTTTGAACATCAAAATAAATGAACAAAGGGAGCAGAAAACAACATTAAATTAGGGTCCTTTCCTCAAGAAAAAATTCCCCTCACCCTCCCCCCACCACAAGCACACTAATCAAGCCTTATTATTGAAAAGAAAATCTCTTTCCAAAGAAGAAAATCTAATTCTAAGAAATCATCATAAAAAAAAAAAAAGAGTTGTTTTTATGAAGACCTCCATAGTCTTACTAGCTTTAATAAAGTAGCTAATTTGGGCTGGTGTCTTGTTTTTAAATAGATATGATTTATTATTTTATAAATTATTATCTTGAGTTATTAATTTATTGTTTTCTTACTCCATTTTTAGACTTAAATATGAAAGTAAAACCTTTCAGATGAAGCAGGATTTTTTTTCCCCTCTTTTAGTTAAGATAAAGGGCTTTAGATTTAGGGCTGCTGCAGTCTCAACAAACCCAGAATGTGTATAGAGGAGACATTCAAAGCCAAGTGTTCCCTTTCCATTTCCACAGATATCCTCTAAACCCCTGCAAGCTGCTGCTCTGTTGGTTTGTCCATGAGTCATAAAAACCCTTTCTGCCTTGTTTATAGAGATGGTCTTAAATGTTCTTGCTTTAGAAGCCATGTATTAATTTTCTGGGACTTCCCCAACAAAATATGACAGATTGGATGTCTTAAATAATAGAATCTCTTTCTCTTACAGTTCTAGAGGCTGGAAGCCTGGGAACAAGGCATTGACAGGGGTGGGTCCTTCTGTGGACTATGTCAGGAAGAGCTAGCTAGTCCATGTCTCTCGAGTTGGCTTCCAGAAGGCTGTCCTTTATCAGAATTGTCACATCATTTTCCCTTTGCATGTGTCTGTGTCCAAATTTCCTCTTTTTATAAGGATATAGTCATTTTTAATTAGGGCCCCTCACAATTAGGACTTCAATGCATGGATTTTGGAGAAACACAATTCAGCCCACAAAAACCCTATTAAAGAAGCATGAAATACATGTACAACCTCTCCCTTTTACCCTTTTAAGTTAACATTGAATTTGTTTTCATTGTTTGACTGATGTAGTTTCTACTATGTTTAAATACTGATATTGTCTATATAAAACTTAACATAATTCATAAATAATACAATGAATTATTTGTAAATATAATCATTTATTTTTAAAATGAATGAACAACTTATTTTAAAAGAAATAATGTATTGCTCTTATTTCTTATTGCAACTAGACTAATATTCTGCTACTCTCAAAGAATTTTGACCAAATTTACACTTATTCATTGATGTATTTATTGATTTTCATATATATGTGAGAACATATAGCCTTAAGAGGCCCTAAACAATTTTCTTGTGCTTTGAGTTATTGCAACAATTTATAATGGTGATGATATAATAAAATAATAGCTAGCAGTATATAGCACTTACTAATGCCACACTCTGTTCTAAGGACTTCATAAATATTGACTCATTTACCCTCACAAAAACCCTTAGAAGTCAATACTAATTTTTTCTGACATAGTTGAAGAGACTTCAGCATAGTTTGAATTTAACAACCGAACCAGGATTCAAACGGAGGCAGGCCACCTCAGCAAACTACACTCCTCCACTATTCTACAGTTCCTCACAATTACTCAAAACAACATAAATATATTGCATGTTTGATATCATAATACTAAGTCTAAGAAGTCAAGTATTATTAGAAAATGTATGCCTTAAGGAAGGATCAACAGCATTTTTGTTTTGATACTTTTATAAAGGAGGTTTCTCTGGTACTGGTATTTAATTTTTTTTTTTCTTTTCTCACCATCCAGAATATTTCAGGTTGGGAGGGAGGTATGACATTCTTTTGCAAAATGGAAAAAAGGACAACAGCATGAGGCCCTCTGCTTCAGGCACTATGTTGGGAAAGAGAACATGAAGAAGTTGGAGATCTGGAAATGGCCATTCTTAAATGCATGTGTGTCCTTCACCATTAAAGTTTTTGTGTGTGAAGGGTGTACCTACTCCACAAGAAGACCCCTGGATTAGCAGAAACCATAAGTAATTCTCTTCTGCCTGCCCTCCAGTGTGGATCTACCCTGGTTTTGCCTCCTTTATAGAGCCATCTTGGGACAATGCAGGAGGACTGTTGGCAAAGCAAGGCCATCGGGCACTCTGTTTATCAATCATGTGCTGCTTCAAATAAAAGGGAAGTCAGCACAGTAAAATAACTCAAAGGGGACAAGAATGAAGGCAAGGGCAATTGAGAGGGCAGAGGGGAGCTTCCATGTTGCCAAACACCTGAAAGTACTAGAAAGGTAAAATGCCCAGAGAGGGCAAGAAAGCGCTTACCCTTTTCCCCATATATCTCTTCTAGCTGGTCATTTGTATATTTTGTTAACACTATTTATAATAAACTAGTAAATGTAAAAATAATAAAGCAGGGTAGAGAATGAGAGGTTTAAAGTTTGTTTTGTCACTTCTAGTAGCCAGGATTGGACTATTTGTTCTTTTTCCTTACCTTGGGTGTACAAGAAATAAAATAAGATAATGAAACCTTGATCCTAAAGTCTGAAGTTACCATTAGCAAACAAGTTTATTCCTCAATCAAACAAGCCAAGATTAGGGTTTAATGATGCCTCCAACAATAAGCTTGTAACTGATCCTCTATTCATCAATGAGGACAATAATCGTACTTATTTCCATATTTTGGTAAAGTTTACCTCTGCTCTGCACAATTGTTAGCACCCTCTAGATGTTCAGTCAGTCCTAGTAATCATTATAGTCCCTGGGTCTACCTATTGAAGTCCGACATGGATTTCTAGTCCCATTCATAGAACAGCTTTCCTTGAGAGCTGCTACCAAGTTGGCTAAGTCCCTTAGGTCCAAGCTAATCAATCCAATCTATGTAAATCAGCAGGACTTATTTATAGCTTTGCTGTGGGAGTGATTCCCTCACCTTGCTAATCCCATCAGTGGCCAGGGAAGTGTATTATGAAGCACAAGTTTAATTTTTTGAGGGGAGGGGTGGTTTGGTGAGGGGTATTGGGGATTAAACTCAGGGGCACTCAACCACTAAAACACATCCCCAGCCCTATTTGTTTTTTTTAATTTAGAGACAGGGTCTCACTGAGTTGCTTAGCACATTGCCATTGTTGAGGCTGGCTTTGAACTCATGATCTTCCTAACTCAGCCTCCAGAGCCACTAGGATTACAGACATGTGACACTGGCCCGGCTTAAGTCTCAAACATGTATATTTTGATCGGCAGATCTGAGCTGGGACCTAAGAACACACACTTTTAATATTCTTAACATCTATCTGATTCTTCAATCAGTCACACTGAAGAATCTGGACAACATAATATTCAATAATTTATGCAATCCTAACCTTAGATAAAATAAATTTTTTTGGTATTTTAAATGTCTCCTTTGTTCACTTGTGCATGCATTGGGAGAGTTATCAAGTGAACAGGAAAAGATTTACAGTTTGAGGATTTTGTGTCTATATGAGGTGGTAGTGAGTTTTATTTCTCACACAATGTTCATCTGTATTTAAAACTTCCTGAGTTACAGGGGTACATGTCTGTTATACTAGCTACTGGAGAGTATGAGGAAGAAGGATCTCAAGTTTGAAGCCAGTCTCAGCAACTTAGCAAGAGCCTATCTCAATAGGTTAAAGAAATCTAAATGAAAAAGTTGAGGACATAGCACAATGACAAAACTCCACTGGGTTCAAGTAATACACACACACACACACACACACACACACACACACATCTCCTGAACTAATTGATTTAAACGGAAAGTTATGGAGCTATCAGGTTTATCTCTAAAAAGAAAGTCTGTGCTTTTCATCATTTGGCACAAACCACCTTTAATGTCAACAGATACAATAATCCTAAGAGATATTTCAATAGGGTCCTCCTAAAGCTAAAAATTCAACAAAGGCATTATTGAAAATAGACTACTCTTCATCCAACTTATATACTAAATAAATGCAGTGGGGAGAAGGAAAAAGCAAGTCTGAATAAGAGGATGAAGCAGACAGAAATACTTTTTTTCATAATACCTAAAAATGCTATTTGTCAAATTTGTGCTTTAAATGATTTTGATGAGGCAAATATTTATTGCCTCACTATACCTCACAATCTGGAAGCTATATGGAGCACAAGAGTCACCTCAATTACTAGCAATGTTTTGATAGTAAGACCACTTACAAATTCGTAATAAATATTGCAAAAAAACAATTCTGAGAATACCATTTTACAAATGATGTGAATTTAATAAAATAAAACACTAATATAAAGTTAGTAGCACTCATGTCCTTGTTCATATGTTAATTGTTTTTCCAGGTACTCTTTTGGTCATGGTCATACTTGGAGTAAATGAAGTCAAGTGCAATAATAGGAAATGAAAGTAAAATGTCAAAGTGCAAATATAAAGTCACAAATTTTCTATGTGTTTTATTAAATTTAATTCTGCTGATATTATCTAGTTTAGTCTTTAGGCTTATTTAAAAATCCAAATCTTAAAAAATGTTCAAATTTCACTTAAAAGAAAAGCATTCCACAATGGGCACTTGACATATTACAAGGTTCTTGTCAATTAAAAAAAAAAAAAAAAAGACATTCGGCTTTTTCCCTCCACAATCTCGTAAAAACCTTTGTACAAATATTAGGTGCACAAAAATGAACTAAAATTATTTAACATAGAGTGCTTACTAGAAATTCAGATGCTATCATTTTTCTCTGCCCCTTGAAAATTCTCTTAAAATTAAACATGGATTTTGACATAAATATGATATAACCAGATTCCTCCCAGAGAATGTCAAAAGATAATTTTCAATTTTGATTCTCTTCCTTACTTATCTTTATTTCGATGACCAATGCCCTAAGCTTATTTTTGATTATATGTTTTCTTCCATATCATATTTCAAAAAGCTTCTTTTTATGACCTCCTGGAATATTGCAGGGCAGATTCAAACATGTCCCAAGCAGGCACTGAAATTTTAATGCATTTTTATGGGAATCAGTTTCAGCTCCTGTAATACAACATTTATTTGTCCAGAAGGATGTTAGTGGAATACCTTTCTATTTAAAATTCAATAGGAAAATTGCTCTTACTCTAAAGGTAGATAGAATCATTTTCATTTTTCTATTTAATTAATAGTTTATTAGTGTCATATAAGTATATGTTGTACATTTGATCTCCACTGGGAATAAATCCATCATGTTAACTAATCTAACAATAATGTCCAAATGGACTCTTCATTAATGCAAGTTTTTTCTGAAGTTCAAAATATTATTACAACTTTCATAAATGCTTTCTTGACAGATATTAAAATGCTTGACATGGTCATTTATAATTCTAATCACACTACTTGATAAGCAAGCAGCATAGACAATAAATATATACTGAATCAATATGTTGCAATTATTTTCTCTTCTGTGAAAGATAGTTACAATGAAATTCTAGCGTTAACTTTTTTCAGTATAGAGGCAAATGCAGTAATTAATTTTCAAATTGTGCAAAGTAAAATGGAGGTGTCAGGATGAAAAAAAACCCATGATCTGAATTCTTCAGCTCAGTCCAGTAAAGATTTACATGAATAAACTATATAATTAAGTTACTTAACAATATGACTTTATACAGGTGGCCAGTTTTAGTTTCAGCAACACATGTATTGATTTCTAATTCACTTGATAAAAGGTAAAATTATTCTTGTCCTATCTTAACTTCAACAAATCATTCATGAGGCTGGGTAGTTCACTCCCCCACTTGTTTATTTTCAACACAATAAAGGAAATATATATATATATACACACACACACACACACACACACACACACACACACACAATGGAGTCTTATTTAGCCATAAGGAAAAATAAAATTATGGCATTTGCAGAGAAATGGATGGAACTGATACCATCCCATTAAGCAAAGTAAGTCAAACTCAGATGTTAATGGTTGTTATGGTGAGGTGTCCCCCAAAAACTCAAGTGACAATGCAAGAAGATTCAGAGGAGAAATGATTGGGTTGTGAGTCTTAACCCAATCAGTGAATTAATTCCCTGATGGGGATTAACTGAAGTGCTAGAGTCTGGCTGGAGGAGGTGGAAATAGGGGACATGGCTTTGGGGTATATATTTGTATCTGGCAAGTGGAGACTCTCTCTCTCTCTGCTTTCTGATCATCACGTGAGCTGGTTCCCTCTGCCACACTCTTCTGCCATGATGTTTTGCCTTCCCTCGGAAGATTAGTATAGAAAAGAGACTAAAGGGTGGGAAGGAGGGGAATGACAGGGAATGATACTGGCCAAATTATATTTTTATATTGTGTGCATAAACAAATATATAATGACAAATCCCATTATCATTTATAACCATAATGCACCAATTTTTAAAAATGTAGGGAAAAAACTGAAATAAAGGTCTTAAATTATTTAGAAAAAAGTCAGAAGATAGATTGCTCTGCCAAATTACAATGACTCTCCTGTGTTTGTATCTCAGCACTTAAAAAATTCTAAACATGCATTTTTTCCTCAGATTATGACATTATTTATTCTTTATGACCAATTTTGCTCTTTATAGCCACCAAATAGAGAGACATGTTTCTAGCCTAATGATTTTCCCCACAACAGTCTGCCAAGAGTTTAAAGGTGTTATATTTTAATTGATTTAAATATATTTTGACAAATAAAATGATATATAATTAGGCACCTACCACTGAAATATCATCAACAAATTGGTTTACTAATCTCATAAACCAAATATCAACTAGAAACTTTTCAATGTATTTGCCAGGTGAATTGCATTGTTACAAAAACAAATATAAATCTAGTTATGTGAATATCATTGTTAAAAGAGAAAAATTCAGAAGCAGATATCAGACCTTTATATTCCTGACCAATTAGAGTTAACAGCAATGTATTATATGATTCAATTTGCTAAGAGTATAGATTTTAAATGCTCTCACTACAAAGAAATAAAAGCATGTAAGATGGACTGGGGAAGTGGCTCTAGCGGTAGCTCGCTGGCCTGGCATGCGTGCGGCCCGGGTTCGATCCTCAGCACCACATACCAACAAAGATGTTGTGTCCGCCAAATACTAAAAAATAAATATTAAAATTCTCTCTCTTTCTCCCTCTCTCTTTAAAAAAAAAAAAAAAGCATGTAAGATGATGGATATGTTAACTAGACTAATTTAATCATTATAGAATGTATATATGTATCACAATATCACCTCAAACCCCATAAATACATTTAGTTATCATTTCCCAATTTGAAAAATAAAAAAATTAAAAGTATAAATTAAACTAACGAACAAAGGAATATAAAATAAATAAGCTTTACTAATATAAAATATTTCAAATATTTGTCATGAAATATTTAAATCAATTAAGAAAAATCTAAAGAATTACACTTACAAACATAGATAATAAATTATTTTTTAAAAGTACAAATATTAATTTGGTGTGAAGATGGACTTTCTAAAGTGATTTCACAAATAAATAATGAAATTATAAACCACTTGGATAAAATGAATTTTAAAAAAATATATGGGTTTTTAAATTTGTTTTTAATCAAACCCAGGAGATTAAAGTAAGGAGTGCTTAACCATTGCACTACATTCCCAGCCTTTTACTTTGTATTTTGAGACAGGGTCTCACTACGTTGCCTCGGGCTTCGATAAATTGCTGAGGCTGGCCTCAAACTTGTTATCTTCTTTCCTCAGTTTCCCACGTGGCTGGGATAACAGGTGTGTACCACCATGTCTGGCTAAAACTGAAAATTTTATGGTCAAATACAATTTGATTTTCCAGAATTTTACCTGGTTTATTTTAATACATCAATAAGAGAGGCTAGCCAAAATTTTGGTAAGGATGTAAGGAAGTCAGAATTATTTATTCTATTTTATTTATTGTAAGGTAGGTAATAAGAAAAATAAGGAAAAGCTTATTATTTATTTCAATGACCCTATTCATGTTGTGTTTATAAACAAGTCATTGCAAAATTCTAAAAATTCAACAGTGATAAAATAATTAGGTAAATGATGGAACATCTTTATGGTAGAATTATTTGTAGCCAGAAGTGATAGAAAATTTGTCATACTAGTCCGCAAGGAGGTGCTGGGAAGGTGGTATAGAATATTTCCTTTTATTTTATCCCTTAATAATCCATCCTCCACATTTTCCCTTTGTTGATATTCCTGCTCAAATGCTGTCTTGCTTCCCTCTGTGTGATACTCTTACCATTATTGCTTCTACTATAACAGAATAATGGAAGTTTTTCTTTGAAAACTCTGTGAAAATAGAGTAGGTCAACTCTGGTCCCCACAGCTCAGGAAGTGGGTGATACCATCATTATGGAACCTTAGGCAGTTCAGGCATAGTAGAGGCTGCAGCTGAGAAAGAAGTTGGGCTCCAGTCAGAGGATGAGCTCCAGAGGGAGTAAACATAAGGATAAATCTTTGGAAGCAGGGACCAAGGCAGAAACCCCTGCTATCACTGGATTTTTATCCAAATGTTACTTAGCTGTGTGAATATAGTTTGTTAACTTATGATTTTTGTCTTACTTTAGAAAATTACCTAGAAATATTTCACTTATTCAGTATTTTTCTGTCTATGCCTAATGTGTTCTGCCTCAGAAAGACATTTGTAGTTTTTCAAGTCTAGGGATATTCAAACATTTGAATATTTGCATTTTTACAAATGGACATGGAAAATTGGTCAGTAGAAAAGTATTATAGTAGTAGAAGTTGTAGAAGATATAGGGATGAAACAATATTTGTCATCAATTAAGGAGAGAAAGTTATGCGTTATAATGATATTCCTATTAACTAATTATTATGGTTTTCTATTTAGCATAGGAGTCTTGAAGATAAAAATTTTTTAAAATCCCTAGTATATTTTTCTATTGCTTCTTACCTGATTACATTAAAGCATATAATAAAACTTCTCTCATATAAGATGACACTTTCTGATAGTACCATAAGTTGCTCTTGGAAACAAAGCATGGCACAGAATAAAATGGACATAATATAATGTTAGAAGGGAAAGAAAAACATGTAATTAAGAAAAAGTATGTTTTCTTTCAGGGTACAAAAAAATGTGAAAAAATATGAAAATGCTTGTGAAATTTTTTGAAGTCCAACTTCAGTTATAGAGTTTTCTGTAGAAATAAGGGCAGTTTTCACCAAGTCTTATTCTTTGTCTGAGGTACAACCCTTATAATTTCTCCTAGAAGGTGAAGAAAAGGGATTGGTGCATCCCAAATGGAACTGAGTTGCTCAAAGGATAATTGCACTGAATGAAGCTAAGCAGGTAAGGAAAACTTTATTCAGGTCTGTTGTTATTGGAAAGAGAGATTGAATTCAACTCCTTAGAACAAAAGGCAGATTTTAAGTGCTGGGATGAGCTATTGGAAACGTTTAGGAACTTCAGGGGCAATTTTGGTGATTAGGTCATTCATGTTTGCTACTTGGAGCTTATGAAAGTTATATTCCTAGACCCCCACAGACATTGCAAAGTAAGGGTGCTATCTTTCTTCATGATCAAATATCATGAAGATGGTTCACAGGACCTTGAGAAAGATAGTGTTGGGATATGGAAGATTCATAACTCAAAGGAGCAAATAATTTGTAATCATCAGTTTTATAAATTTAACCTGTACAAAAGGGAGTTCAAAGGTCTTGAATTAGGAAAAAGAAAAAAAAACTGTCTAACATCTGGTCAAGTTGAGGGGAAGGTTAAATTGACTCATTATCTGTCTCTTGTGACTTTCCAACACATGAGTACTCATCATGTCATTTTATTGTGGTGGAGAAATTATCCACAGAAGACAGACAAGCATAGAGTTAGAGGTGAAATGTGTTGGCATGCGCTGTACAGTGGCCCTAACTTCTTCCTAAAGCTTCCCAAATTTATTAAGAATCAATGTCATGAGTCAAATTTAACTGCAGTCTCTATAAAGCATCCAAAATAATGGAAATCAAGAGTGTTTCTGGTTCATCTCAAAACGTCCTCCAACAAATATTTTGTTTTGTTTTCTAAATCAATAGCTAAAATTAGGGGCCTGAGAAACAAAGTGGTTTTTGTTTTGTTTTTACTTGTATGGTTTCTGATTAATGGCAGAGAAACTTATAATTTTTTAACTTATTTGATTTTGACCTCAGATTCTTTTAATGACTTTAATAAACTGTCCTGAAAATATTCTTTCTCTTCAAATTGTTACTGAGAACCTTGCCTACTTGTTTCATCTAAGGATCCTCTTATTAAATGTATTATTAGTATTTAGTGCTAGGATGAAAAACCTGGTTCCTAACTAATTGTTTGGTTTTCTATTTTCTAATACAGAAACTTTTGCAATGCAGAGACAACACAATTAAATAAATAGCTACTCTTTCCTTTCTTGATTAGGGTTTATGGGTAGGAATTTCATTGGGAGCATTTGTGATGGTGTATCCTAGACCAAAATTACTTCATTCTATGCCTATTTCCTCTTGTCTAAAATGAGATCACTGTCATCAACAGATCTTACCTGACAGGATTATTGTGACAATAATATGAGATAATGCACGTAAATCTTCAAACATGGTAAGCTGGCACAATATAAATTGACACTTGGTGAGCTCATATAGATAACATCATTTTCTTTTCTCTTTCTCCCTCTCCTTCCTTATTTTACAGCTTTCTTCCTCTCCCTTTCTCTTTCTCTTTCTCTCTCTCTCCCTCTCCCCTTCTCCCTCCCCACCCACTCTGTTTCATTCCACATCAGCTGTGCAGTCTCTCACACAGAGTACTTAGAATAGTGCTGTACTCAGAGCAATTGCTAAGTGTCCCTGTTGGTATTATTATTTTTTGTTCACAGAAATGGAATTGCCTGTTTGGACTTGGGTTTTATTCCTCATATCCTATGGATTCTTTATTGTATGTTCTTCAGGCATTTCATAAGAGTTCAAAATAAAATAAATATAAAATAAAATATATAGGAGAAGATATATCTCCAAAAATAACAGCATGAGATACGTGGTACTAAAAACCTCAGAGGCCCTGCTCTTTTGAAGTTCACACAGTACAAAGATAAGCTGATAAAACTAAACACAGCATCATGCCCCTAACACATAAATACTAAGGTTCTGGAATATTTTCAGGAAACAAATTTCATAAGAAATAATGCAAAAATTTATTATGAAGCTTTGATAATAGAATGTGTTCATGTGTTCAGTATTCTCTAAGCTATATTGAATAATATGAATGTATGAAATGAAGAAGAAAGGATGAAAAAATATGAGAGAACAATGGTATTTTATGAATAATGAATAAAACAGAGAAGATATAGATTCTAATTACATCCCTGCCAATGGGTGATTTGTTATGAATTCTCAGGCAAAACACTTTCTCTCTTTATAATTTATTTTTGTGTCAAACAATGATAACAACACCTGTTTTGCTTACCTAAAGGGATCTTGTGAAGATCAAGTGAGACAATGAATTTGAAAACCTTGGTAATACACCATACAAACATATGCATCATACTAACGTAACTAGTAGTATAATTAGAAGATTTCATTTTCAAAATGTAAGAAATTAGTCGCACTATCTTAAAACTCTACAACTTTAAAGCAAACAGATGGATAAGAATAGCTCTTACATTCCAAGTTTAGTGTGTTGTTTTCTTGTACATATGCCTGAAAATAATACCACAAAACAAATTGCTGAAATAAAATATCATGTGCCCAAAGAGTAAAGCAATACAAAAGGGCTTACTATCAAAGAAATAAAAAGAGGAAGAATATAAACTAAATAAAACATGAATGTATTTATCAAATTTATTTATGAATATACTGCAATTGTAAACAATCAGAGGAAGTATAGGGTTAAAATTCTCTGGGCCAGCTACTTGACGTTATCAATGCAATTAACCTAATCATTCTGTCTTCTATATATCTGATCTTTAATCGCTTCCATAAATGTGTTCCTTTCTCATTGCTATAATGGCCTTTCTACTTTAGATGATGAGAAAGTTCATAAATGCTTTAATTTCTACTTTCAGATGGAAAGATCACTCACCTAATAGGCTGTTTTTTTTAAGTATCTCTTAATTGCAACTGGTTCTTGCATATAATTTTCATTCCATCAGTTTCTTTTTTTCTCAATTGCTCTTTAGTTATGTTCTAAGGACTTTATCATCTCATAATCAATTTTATGATATGAGCAGTTATGATCCTTTGATATCTTTAAAAATAGTGGCAGTAGATTTTCTGCTGACAAACTGCTAGAAACTGTGAAAATTGTTGAAATTTTAAAATATTTTTAAAATTATTTTGAAAAATTATTTCTATAACAAGAAAAATACCAGTCAACTAAGGCACATGATTAGTGGCTTAGTTTTATATCCAAGAATGATAGAAAAGGGCCGGGAGAGAAAAGGATAGAAAAGGGCTGTTTGCGTGACTTTTGATAATCAGATTCTATTGTCATTCATAAATTACAAAATCAAGTCTTATAAACAATGTGAGTATTGGTAAAATTATGACAGAAGAAAGATGAGACAGAAAAGGTAACAGGGCACATTTATGAAATATAAAAGAGACTAACAGAACCAGGTTACAAAACCTACTAGTTTTTTTTATATTCTAACACAGCATAAGCAAGTATAGTTCATGCACTGGAAGAGAGAACCTGTAAAAGTTTAGTAGTATAGGTGTAACATTCTATCCCAAAGATGTTAATAAATCTTATAAATAACTTTTTCATCAGCAACATTCATGTTGCCTCATGCCTCTGAACTGTGAACTCACTATGGGATGGAAGTTAATACATGCAAGTGAAAATTATGCAACATGCTGCAGATTTGAGCAATAGATTTCTTTTTTTCACATGACAAGAAGAAACAAATCAAAATCAGAATACTTGTTTCTGACAAGTATTTAACACATGCATGTTTGTTTGTGAGGGTGCTAGAATACCAAGCAGTAAGATTTAAAAGAATATTGTCCCTTCCACTTCCTTTCAAACTAACCCTTCTCTTGGACCACCCCTTGCTCAGAAAACAAATAAAAGTTGCAATTATTTCAGGAAATTTGATTAAGGCTTTATTCACATATTAACCCAAATAGAAAAGTATAAATAAAACAAGAGAGAAAGAAAGAAAAAGAAAAATCTGTGCAAGAGGTGAGAATGTATGGTTTATAAAGAATCCAGGAGGACATTCACTCATATGTATGTTGTAACAATGACTATGAAAGAAATGAGGGAATTGTTAGCACTTACTGGGTAGAAGCCAAAAGCTTACCATATGCCATGGGCTATGCAAAGTGTGCTGTTCTACGAGACCCATGTAAATAATGACTATGGCATATAGCTTATATTTTAAATTAGGCCACTCCAAAACTAACCTCCAAGTATTATTAAAATCCATGTAAAGTTATTTATTTGGTACAATGATAAACAAATGGACAGAACTATCATTCATGTGGATATTATGTTCCAGTTTTTTTTAAAACAGTGTTAAGTTTCTAAAAATTAAATAATAAATAAATACCTATTGCTTCTTGATCCCCTTTTTCATTAAGCCAGGAACTTAGTTATAACTCCACAAGTGAGGTATATTATCCCTTTTAGGTCACATGGGACCTGTTTTTTAGTTCTCTCAATCTAATGGATTTCTAGTAGCCCTCCTAAGCACCTAACTATAGACAAAGTGAATTAGGCAATAGGGAAAATCCAGCTCATTAGGATCCAATGTGCTGTACTCAGAATTAAATTAAAGAGTCTCACCTCATCAAACTCAAGAATTTGCCATAACATAGACACCGATGAATAAAGGCCATTGTTTCACAATGGAAGATGGCTCTGTCTTTTGGGTTCTGAATGTATAACCTCCTTCTTTGATGTTTCTGGTCAATGCTCAAGTTCAACAGAGTTTTCCAAAGGTTATATTGCAGAGTTTTATATAGGTATCCTGGGATTGGGCTGCTCAATATATTACAACTTATTTCTTGCCACGTTTCGTCCAAATGCTTCTCCAAGTGAACCTCTGTGCTTAGACTATAAAACAACCAAAGCAATGCAAAGGCTAAGACAACAGCAGAAGTGAATCAGGGCATAAGACAGAGATGTTAAATTAGAGCTTGTCCAATGTTCCATTTTTTTCTTGAAATAAATTTACATTGTTAAAATTCTGAAAAATGGGAATGATTTTTAAAAAATTTACCTTGAAGTTATTAACAAAAAAAAATTGATAATTAAGGCCACTGTAGGTAATCAACAAACTTAAGAGAGAAGATGATTTGGGGAAATTTTCAGAATGGTTTGTTAAAATTAAAAGTTCTTATACCATATCACAAGAGAATTCAAGAAAGTAGATCTCTTTTTTGAAAAGTAGAAGACTTGGAATAAAACAATGATTCTCCCTGTGGAGTGATTTTTGAAACTTAAATTTATTTTTTAACTGATACATGATAATTCTTTATATTCATGAGGTACTACATGATATTTCTATACATGTATACGAAGTATATTGTTTGTAAGCGTATTTATCTCCATTTATCATTTCTTTATGGTGAAAACATTCAGAATTCTCTCTTCTGTTTTTCTGAAATATGCAGTACAGTTTCAATACCTATAAGTACCCTACTATGCAATAATACACCAAAACTACTTGTTCCTAACTATAACTTAGTACCCATTAATCAGCCTCTCCCGTTTACCCTTCCCTCTACTCTCCCCAAACTCTGTTAACCACTATTCTACTCTCTATTTTAGATCAACTTTTTAAAAAAAACTTTCAGTTGTAGATTGATACAATACCTTTGTTTTATTTATTTATTTATCTATTTATTTATTTGCTTGTTTGTTTATTTATTATTTATTTATTTATTGTAGTGCTGAGGATCGAATCCAGTCCCTCACACATGGAGGCAAGCACTCTACCACTGAACTACAACCCACAGCCCCTAGATCCACTTTTAAATTCCACATGAGTGAGTTCATGCAGTACTTGTCTTTCTGTATCTGATTTATATCACTTAATGTGATGATCTCAAGTTTCATCCATGCTATTACAAACGCAGGATCTCATATTTTTAAAAGACTGAAAAGTATTGCATTGTATTTTCTTTATCCATTCATCAGCTGATTGACACTTTGGTTGCTCCAATTTCTTGGCTATTGAGAATATGAGAATACAGGTGTCTCTCCCATATATTGATTTTATTTCCTTTTCATATATATCCAGGGATGGGATGAATAGATCATATGGGAGTTCTAGATTTAATTTTTTAGGACCCTCCATACTATTTTCCATAATGGCTATACTAATTTATATTGCCACCAACAGTATGCAAGGGTTCCCTTTTCTCCACATTCTTGTCAGCACTCATCATCTTTATTCTTTGTGGTAATAGTCATCCTTACTGAAGTGAGATGTGAAGTGACTTTCTGAATAAAAAATTAGGCTTATTTTCTTAGATTCCACAAGCAAAATTAGAACAATTCGCAGACAATGTCAGCATCATTTTCCAAATATTTGAACACCAGATTTTGTTTTTAAAGCACAGAATCAAAGTTCTACAAAATATGCTTTTAGAATGCCACTTTGGAGGCTGGGAATATAGTTTAGTTGGTAGAGTGCCTGCCTCGCATGCACAAGGCACTGAGTTCAATACCCAACACCACCAAAAAAAAAAAAAAAAAAAAAGAGAATGCTGCTTTTGAAAGACACCTGTGGTTTGTCCATTCAAGTACAAAATATACTTTTAATTTTAAAACATTGTTTACAAATATCAGCAAATCATGTTTTGAATTTCCTATTTAACTTCTGTTTACTGAACCTCATTAACCCTTTGCCAGTATAATAGGTTTAGTAGGATGAATATTAGTAAAAATCACATGATATCTGCAATGATACTTTATGAAGCATGTCAATATGCTTTCCTCTATACCTAAACTCTCAAATCAAATGCTTGGGCTTGTCTGTTTATCTATTAATTTGATGGTCCATCTGCTTTTATTTTCCATTTCCACATTAGTTGTTCTTTACCTTTTATAGAGAGTATGGAAACTAACCACAAAACTTGGTAGAACATAATTAAGCAAGAGTTAACCAAGGAAATCTTATATCAGGAAGACAAACACATAAACTTGAGAGTATCTTAAACTCATTAAATATAGTTATTCCAATGAATAAAACTATTTTGCTGGCTATGAATTCTGTACCTGGGTCAATATGATATAAATTTCAAATTTATAATTGGTAAAATCATTGAACCAAATGTATTATCTGTGATCCTTGCTTTTTATCTTTTTGTTTGTTCCAATAATCTTTAGCTATATGCTGTATGCTAAATTGTTTCTAGTATAGAGTATTGATTACTTAAAAAAGGTACTTGTTATTATTGGAGAAAATACTGTTTTGACTCATAATTCTGAATGAAGTCTACTTTAAATATGTTTAGTCAATTCCAAATAAGAGAAGCAGCCTTTTATAATCTGCCAAATTCTAGAAGCTGATGGTTTCCTTTTACCAGGAAATTGCTTCTCCTTATATTCTGGTGGCATATGGCATTCTTTTTCTCTCTATTCTGTATTCTCTAATTACTTGTCTCACTGTTCTGTCCACATTGTGCCAATGAAAAGTGTATTTTGTACTAATTTGTGGAAGAAGAATAGACACTTTCAGATTATATTAATTAATGCTGAAAATAATATGTGGAAAATGAATACTCCAATATTTCCTTTGTAAGACAGCATCCTTAGCAGCTCATATCTTTTATTTGTTGATGATTTCATATCCAGTATTTACAGTAGGATGCAAATGGACATTAGGTCAGCCATTGTAGTAGCAAGGACTCCTCTAAAATTACTTCCTGGTGTTCGGATTTGTTTCAGCTCAGTGCATGATAAAATATTTGAGTTTCTTATTAGGGAACCATTATTGTACAAGTAATGTAGTTCATGTAATTTAGAAGAAAATAAAGGAAATGGTGAATCATTTAAAAATTGAAAATAAGAGAAAGTAAAATCATATAAACAGATCCTTAGTATAGCCTGGCATCCAAGATAGACATGGCCACATTTTGAAATGCTCTATATCATTCAATCCACTTGCACTTATTGAGCATCTAGTATGTGCCAGGAACAACATTTAGGTACTGTGCCTAGAATGCAAAAATATGTAAGACATATCCCTGATCTCAGGAACTACAAAAAAGGAGAAAAATGAGTGCACAAAATAATTTAATAATAACAGTAATAAATATATACATAAGAAATAAGTTTCAGGCAGGGAAAGGAAGGTGACATCTCAACTATGTGTTCAAGGATGAACAGTAATTTTCCAAATGTGTAATGTTAAGGAAAGATAATTCTTCAAGAGAAACTTGTATGCAAAAAGGATTAGAAGTACTAAAAAAAAAAAATTAAGGAACTCTCCTGGAAATTCTGAGCAGCTTGCTATGGCTTGACTTTAAGCATCCTGTGATAAAAGGTGAGGGTTAAAACGAAGACAGAAACTAAGTCATAAGGGTCATGAGACACAAAGGGCCACATGATAGAAGGAATAGTCATTCATCTTTTGTCTGATGAAAGAGGAATATATTGAAGGTTTTGCAAACAGGATGGCAATTCATGAAAGAGGTGAGGAGAAAAGATAGAATTGAAAAGTTGAAGGAGCTGCCACAAATGGATGATGAAATTTTCAACCACAGAAGACTAAGTTGTGGGACAAATTCCCAGATATGCCATAGAACTGCATATGGGTTAGCCAGTATCCCATCTCTGAGTTATGATTATCAGATCATCCTGATATTCCACATTGACAGGTTTTTTTTTCATACCTGTAAAAATTGTACAAGATACAAGAACTCTAGGTGTAAATTCTGGTGCATGCTGACCCTACTGTGTTATTTTTAAAAACTTTCAACAGAATAATAGCATATATTGCCAGAAGAAAATCTCTTCAAAGTTTTAACAAAGGGCAAACAGGCACATGCTATGGAAGAAATGGTGAAGTAAGAACTTTTTAGGCTATCCTTATTTCTATGACTGCAACAAGTATCTCATTCCAATCAAAGATTGTTCCCACAAACAAGCTTTATATTAGCCAGGGGAATGAAAGCTTAGACAGAACTCCAAGAAAATGACCATTTTATTTCTTCGTTTCTCCTTTTATTGAACACCAAAAAAGATATTGTAAGTAGTCACTACAATCTAGGCTGTCACAGCACCTCTACTACAAAAACAAAGTATTTTTCAATATTGTCCTCTTCAGAGTAAATAGAAATAGCACCTTATTTTGCTTGCTGGGCTTTTACCCATAGCTTGTCAGTTTTGTATCAAAAGAAAAATATCCCTTTTATTGCATGAAATAATCAAGAGAGCTAAACAGACACCACACTATATTTTCCACTGTGTAAAATAATCCAGAAAGTTATGCAGTAAATCAAATGGTTTACTATTGTGCTGTGCACAATGACCTATGAATTTTTCTTTTTTTTTCCCAACAATATATCACAACAGAAATGCATTCTTTTCCAACACAGCTTCAAAATCACACACTTAAGTTTTATTTACACAATAGAAAAATCTGAATAAATGGAAAATTTCAGTTATAGGCAAAAATGAGGTTAAAATGCAATTGGGCTTCATTCTTTATGAAAACAAAAAGGCAAATTGTGGGAAAATATGAAATTAATGGAGTCTACTTGATGTTTCACATCTAAGCTACTTAGGGCAATGTATGAATAAAAGAATAGAACACTACAACCTTAAATTTCAATCTTTCCAAAAACTAAAATATTTCCCATGTATGTAGAGAAATAAAAATAAACTGTTTACTTATCACAGGTTAAGTTATAAGAACATTTTTTTCCCATATTGCTATTTGTAATTCTGAAAATCATCAACTAAAATAAAAGGGAAAATCATTTCTTTAGTCCAGGTTTCTTATCTTCACCCTGGAGGACTAATTAATAGCTACTTTCTCACCAATCTATGAAGCAAAGCATGTTAAGTCTATTAATAGGAGCAATTTCAGAGCATTGAGGATGTGTGTGTGTGTGTGTGTGTGTGTGTGCATTGTTCATTATTATGCACTTCCATGAGCTGCCCTTAATTGAGTCATCTATTTAACATATTTTTACCAAACATTTACTACTTATTATGCACTTCTAATTTGGGGCATTCACATAAATTTAGTGCTAGCCACAGAATATCTAGTGAGTAATATTTGTATTAGGAAGCAACACCACCCAAATTAGCATGTAGAACAATTTCATCCTCACATCATCTAGGCCCTACATATTCTGGTATATTTTTTAAGTGTCTTTTCTTTAGAGCTTAACAGCAATAGTGACCTTCACAGAAAGCAAGTTACTACCATGATTCAGTAAATTCTAGCCAAATTAAAGTAGCTCGATGAGGTTTATCCTTTCAATCTAAACAGTTTTAGTTGCCATGTGAGATACGAAGGTGAACTCATGGACTCTACGCTTAACAGCTTGGATTTTTGTTGGAATGCAAGTAATCAGAAAGGAAAAATGCAAAATATTGTGATAGTTTTTTAAATCATTATTTATAAGCAAGGATTTCAGAAACACAGAAGAGGTAAATCTCCAGAGTATGTTTGACAAGAAGTTTTTGTAGAAGTGGGCCTTGGAAATAGATGAGTGATTATCTGATAGAACTGGGAGGAAACCATTCTAGATTGAAGGGTACTTTGTCCTTTCACAGCATCACATTGATAACAGTGATGAGAATCAGGGCCTAGAGTCCTGTTTCCCTGATGCTGAAGATTGAACACCCAAGAAATGCCAAGGTACGAGCAAAAAGTTTAAAAGAAAGAGCAGAGAGAGACCAACTCTTTCACAGAGGCAGAAGAGAGGGTCAAGTTGTAAGTTGGTGCCCAAGGGAGTGTCCTGCCCCTTTTGTACATTTCAGATTCATGCCCCCTTCACCTCTTATGCTGCCTATAAAAGTTGGCCCAAAAGGAGGAGTGATCCAAGGGTGAGCAGGAAACCACTCAGGGGTACCAGCAGGACGGGAGCAATCCAGAGGGCATTCATTAACAGCTGCTCTCAGAGAGAAACAATTCCCTGGAGGCAGGGAATCTTGGAAACAGGTCAAGAGACAGGGGAAAAAGTGTCCTGAAGGTATTAACATTTCATTTCCTTTCTTTTCCCCCATTTTCCCAGTCCAACCCAATCATTCATTACCTATGCTGACTGCCCTTTTGCCTCCCCCTCTGGCCTCAATATCTGCAGACACAAGGTGCTTATTGTCTCACTGCTAGCAAAGCTAACTTTTGTCATTGGGTTAAGATGGTATCTCTCATGAGTCTCCACTATAATGTTAATTCATAGTTATTTCCACTTATAAGTTTTTTCTTATTATCTACTAATGGATAAGAGATAACATTTGTAAATATTAATATTTAATGGAACTACTTTGAGACTATATATTCTCTTTTAATTAATTTCTTCTTGTTTTTTTTTTTTTTTTTTGGTACTGGGAATTAAACCCAGGTGCCACTCTACCACAGAGCTACATTCCCTTTGCTTTTTATTTTTTATTTTAAAACAGGGTCTCACTAAATTGCCAAGGTGGTTACCCTCAAACTTGTGATGCTCTTGCCTCAGTATCCCGAGTTGCTTGGCATTACAGTTGTGTGCCGCCACACCAGGCTTCTCATTGAATTCTTGTATCTGATAGTATTAATTAATTATTTGTGCCTCAAACAATTTTCACTATGATTGTCAAATGGTGATTTTATTACTTTAACAACTTTTCTGTATTTATTAGTTAATACTTGAAGGTAGGACTTTCCTTTCTTTCCCATTTATATATTTATTCACATCAGTTTAGACTCAGTTCTTCCTATTGTATACAATAAATTCTAATCAATTATATAAAAAATTCCCAAAGATGACTAGTAGGAACATTAATCCTTTGGTGTTTTGACATGCCCTCATCATTTTCTGAGAACTTCCCAAATTTTTGGTCTGACAAGAATTTTTCAAAATCCTGTGTGCACCAGGCCAGAAATCAGTCATTTCTTCAAAGCTACATTTCCTGTTAGTAGATGACCTGTACTTAGAATTGAGTGCTATGTGTCAAGCACATTATTTATTTATTTATTTGTTTGTTTGTTTATTTATTAGGTTTTTTAATTATACATGACATCTGAATCATTCTGATATAATTATAGAAACATGGAATACATCTTATTCCAGATAGAATCTTGTTCTGATTGATGTGTATGATGGTAGAATTCACTGTGCTATTTTCATATATGTACATGGGAACATTAAGTCAGATTTATTCCACTGTCTTTCCTAAGGATGTTTTTATTATTGTTCATGCTATTGTTTGTAAGTCTTCCACCAGACACATAATCAAATTTATACCTATCCACATATATAAAGAAGCATATCAATAATATAATACCAAATATGTATTATAGATTTGTGTATGGTGTGTGTGTATAATATGGGTTCATACTTCTACCTCTAATTTTTAAATACTTATTCTATCCTTTCCTTTCCTCTATCTGTATGGAAATTCCTGAGAAGGCCAGCTACTATTATACTCAACATATCAACTTATTTGCTCAGTACCCAAAAGCTTTACCAGGCAGCCAACACCTTGGTCCTGTACTTCCTAAGGAATCTGTCAGTGTGATAAGTCTCCTTCTAGGGCCCTAATTCTTTCACCTTGTTGAGGTTGTACAGGCCATGGAAATCCTGCCCTCTCTCCAAGAAATATAATAGTTTGCAAGATTCATTAATTTAAAATGTCTAAATAAGTCTTTAATATATAAATTTCATACCTATCTTATTTAAGAAACTTTGGCCAATGCAATTACTTTCCACTAAGAAACAAGCCTTAGACATAGAATAGAATTAAAATTGCTTGACCATAAATCTAGAAAACCATGATTAACCAGGAAGTGAGATGACCACTTTTTAGCATCTCTTAAGCTCCAGTTACTCTATCTGTAAGTTGGAGAGTAGTATATACAAACTTGTCTCTGAATTTCTATGAGTTAGTCTTAAAAGGAATAAGGGTTTGTTCTCTGGGGAAGTGGGGAGAAAAAGAAAGACAAAGAAAGAAAGAAAGAAAGAAAGAAAGAAAGAAAGAAAGAAAGAAAGAAAGAAAGAAAGAAAGAAAGGAGGGAGGGAGGGAGGGAGGGAGGGAGGGAGGGAAGGAAGGAAGAAAGAAAGAAATGGTTTTGAAGTCACTACCCCTACTTCAACCAGAGGAGTATTCACAGGTCAGTTTATGTATTAGATTTCATTTTACTTGAGAGTCCCAGTATTAGAATCAAATGTTTGAAGCCACATACGTACTGTTGTCATTCTTTGTATATTAGACAGGCTTGTTTAAAGCCCTCCTTTCATTAATTAAATCTTCTCCATGGTGCCTAGCTATGAGGTTCAGTGGAAAAGCATGCATTAACTTCAGACTGTCACAAGAAGAACACCTACTTCACTGCATAATTGTGCAAATTTAAATAAGATGATGTATGTTGTGTCCACAGAGGGGTTTTAGAGTAGGCAATCAATAAATGTAATTATTTCCTTCTTTTTCTACCACACTGGTGAGCATCTAGTTAGTTCTTAATTGGTATTTGTTAAGGTGAATTATATATCAGCATTTTGCCACATACTACAAACCCGTCTTGATTTCAGGTAGCTTTTGTTGAAGATTCACAACCAATTCATTTTGACTAATATCTCCAAACAAGTTGGTTGATTTACAATTTGATTCTAATAAGTAGTTCTTTGTAGTAGCAGGAGTGTGGAAAGAGAGGAAAATATCCAGAAAATCTGAAATTAAAATTATTCACTGAGAACTAAAATAAATGAGGGAAAAATCAACATATAATGAATAAGATTCATCACTTTAAATAATATTAGTAACTAAAACTATTGAGTACTTTTTTCTACATCAGGTAGTTTACAAAATTCTTCATAAATAATCCTATGAAGTAGATGCTGTTATCAATATTACTCTACAGATGAGAAAAATGTGGCTTAGGAATGTAATTTCTCCAAAGTACACAAAAAAGGAGCACCCAGGTTGAAACCCTGGCAATCACATTTCAATCTGTAGAGTTAACAGATTTATTTACCACACCCTAACCTCATGAAGCTATCTGGTGTGCCAAATGCTATAGGAAGTGCCAGAGCTCTAGCAGAGGATTATGCATGTTTTCCTTCTCCCCTAGGATGAGACTAAAAACATAAATACAAATGATAAACCCATTGGTTATATATATGTAATCAACTAACTTATCAGTTGCACAATATTCAGTCCAGACAAAAAGCATGAATGATATGTAACTAAACTTAATAAAGCAGGATGGATACACAATTAAACTAGAAGAGGGTAAACTCAAGAGTGAAAGGAAAGCGAGAAACCAAGAGACAGGTGAGCGACAAATGAAGACAGAGACCAAGCAGAGATACACAGGAGAGTTTATTTGTCAGAGCTGACAAATAAAGGCCCATCTCTCCATAGACAGAGAGAGGCAAACAGGCTTGGGGTTCAGGACTTTTATGGGGCAGGCTCAGGGATTAGAGCCGGGAGGGTCCTAATGTAGTGGTTAGGGGTTGGGTTGGTATGAGGGAGTGGTGAGCCTTTCTCAGAAATGCCTTTGGACTGGAAAGCGAAATTTTTCTTAAAATGGAAGCTGTCACTTAAGATCTCCATCCAGATGCTAAACAAGGACCTTACAAAGAGTAATACTTTCTGGTTGGTCCTAAGTCTTAGGGGAAGAGATAACAAACCCATCCAGGTTTCCTGGGCAGGCAGCTCTAAAATGTAGATGGATGTGGTGGTAGACATCAGAGCTCAATGTGACTTCAAGAATACATATCCTCCCTATGATTTCCCCTCAAGTTACCTTTTCTAATTATAAATGATTAAATGAGAGTAAATAAGAAGAGGTAGGTCAGTGTGGAAAAATCCACCAAGCTTAGTCAATTGTCTGTGAACTATGCAACAAACAAAAAATTTTGTTATGCAAAGATAGAAAACAAACTGAAATATGGTAATTCCACAGCACGCAGAAACTCTTTGGCTTGAGGCCTTTCCTAGGTGTGAAGATACTGGCTCCTAAGGTGTGGGTTGGGGGGAGGATAGTCAGTAGTTAATGAATGTTTAGGTCAGTAAGATGGGGTGATTCAAAGGAAATAAAATGCTAATACCTCCAGAGTACTTCCCTCTCCTCTAACCTGTTGCCAAGGTTACTTGCCTGGGAGTTGTTAATGAATGCTCCCTGGTCTGCTTCCTTTCTTCTTGTACCCTTGGAAGTCTCCCTTCCCATCCATTAACCAGGTAGGCAAGATAAGGGGAGAAGCGGGGATGAGAACAAGGAAATTTGAAATCTATAAAAGGGGCAGGACACCCCCACTCCCTGGGGCAATTAACTTGGACCCTCTCCTCTGCAGAGGAGCCTCTGTCCCTCTCTCTGTGTTCTATCCTTTAAATTAAACATTTTGCTCTTACTTTGGTGTTTCTCTGGTGTTCAGTCTTCAACATGGCAGGAATGAGACTCAAACCTAATTCTCAACCAGTATCACTATTAGTGTAGCATTTCTCTTTTTGCTCATTACTTACCTTTCTCCAAAACATTAGGGACATTTGCTACTGGGTTGCACCCAGTAATAATAGTTGTTCTCACTAGTTCCTGCTAATTAAACATTTGATCAGAATCTCTGTCAAGTACTTTATAAACACACATGATTGCACACATACATGCACACATGCATGTGTATACACATACACACACACACACATACACACACACATTTTGGCTTGATTCTCACTTCCTGACAATAATATCTGTTGAAGTATTATTCAGCAACCTTAAATTATAATCCCACACACCAAAAAAATTCACTTTTATGATAAATTAATGAAGTGATGTGTTAGAAGTTTACCAAAAATATGAATCATCTCTTCTACTATCTTTTAGAAAACAAAAAGAAAAAACAAACTTTGCAAAATTCACTCTACAACCTTGTCTACTTGGTTAATATCTTCAAGGCATTTATCAAGACCAGCACTATTCAATCAGAACTGTTCATGCCCTGCTAATGGGCTAGGCTTCTATTTAACTTGTGGCTACAACATACTAATGGCATTAAATAGACATGCTGATTTGCCTGGGGATAATATAATCCAGTTTAAAATCAACAAAATAAAAACTTTCTTAAGTCGTTGATTGAATTTAATATTCACTCTAAAGTACACAGTTCAGTATATTTTCTTATGAAATATTATTTTTTTCATATAGATTTTTAAACGCCAAGTTTTTTATCCAATTCTATTTATACTGATCTCTATATTTTTGGACATTTAATCTCTGTGGAGCATTTATATTCAACTTTTAAGAAAAATGTTCTTCTAACTTGTCCATTTTTTAGTAATGTCTTACCCAGGTAATAAAATGGCTCACACAAACACAAGGATGTTTTGTGTTACTTCCTGGGAAGTGACTTAATACTAAAGAAAACAGAGGAAAAAAATGAGTAATCACATCTAAAAATTTTCCTATCAATCAAAGCAAAAAATAATTAAAACTATAAAAAGAGAAAATGCATTTCTATTTCTTCATAGACTACATATAGTTATTTCTAGTTCAAAGAAACATATGAGAGATGTGATTGTTAAATAGATTGATATTTTTACAAACAGTCCTATTCATAGGCTCTAAAAAAGAAATTGATTATATAAAAATTAGATTTCAATTATATTAATTTTTAGTATTAGTAAATATTAACTAAAAATCTTAAATATAATTAACCTCCTCACTGTATGACTGATGTGCATGACCACTTGGATGTGAATTAGCATGAATCTTGATAACATCGATTGATTCCTCTGAAGTAAATGCAGCAAGATAATTCAGTAATGGATAGAATCTGGATTAATATGATAAATGACTCATCAAAAACTGAATATTTTTGGTAAATCAACAATTGAAACATTTTTCCAAATCCAAATTAAAATGAAATTGAAAAATAAAAAGAAACCCAGTCATAAAAGAAACAATTCAAAAATTTAAAAAATAGAGCATAACGACAAAGACACTGATTCACTAATTTTCCTTACATAAAAGAAAATGCCTTAAGAAATAAAAAATGTATATGTTCTCTTTTTAACACTTCTGAAAATAACACCATTCTTCATGATAGGAAGCTAATTTTTAATCATAAGAGTAATTACTAAACTGAAATAGAAAAACAAATATGGATAACATAGTCTCCATGGTTACAACCAATTGTGTGTTGACAGAAGTTCCCAAATGTAAGGTTTTATAACTACACCTGAGCCACCTAAAGCATTTTTTTAAAATGCAATTATTTGCCTCTCTCTATTAAAACAGAACTCATGTACTGCTCAAAATTCTTCATCAGTGATTATCATACTTGCTAGTACTGAGTACCACCGAACAAATTTCAATATTTCTTCCCCCCATTTACTTACCTATAAAGCAATCAAGGGAATAAATATTAATAAAAATATTGGAGACAATAGAAAGAAATCAAGAGAGATTATAAATAATAATGATCATAACTGT
Organism: Callospermophilus lateralis; assembly: GCF_048772815.1. Taxonomy (NCBI): domain Eukaryota; kingdom Metazoa; phylum Chordata; class Mammalia; order Rodentia; family Sciuridae; genus Callospermophilus; species Callospermophilus lateralis. Next base: position 60,561,949 of record NC_135310.1, on the reverse strand, counting down.
AATACTCAACAGATACAAAGATCACTAGGTCTGTATTAGTACAGGCATTGCAGGTGGGCAGGATGTCAATGGCTTATTAATCATGGGATTGGTTTTACTGTGGAACTGGGTTATTTTTGAAGAGTATATATGCATCTTCATTGCTGCTTAGGAAAAAGTGACAGTTGGAAAATACAACAGCAAGAAACATACAGAAAATTTTGACAGAAAAGAAGAAATGAGGAAAATAAGCTGGTTCATTCCAACATGGAAATGGTAATGCAGTTTTTTTTATTCTCTGAAAGAAGCTATTACAACAGGGGACTGGAAGTATTGGAAAGCAAGAGCATAAAAGTATGCATAATACATCCAAAAGATAATTGTAAAAACAGTGGAAAACCTGAGGTTATCCTAAGAGTGTAACAGTTTGGTCCATTTTATGCTTTGAATATAGACCTTGCTGCTCAGCCAGGGGGTTATTTTTAAAAGAACACGTTTCTCTTCCTCTCTCCCTTCACTTCCCTAATCTCTCCCAGTACCTAATCTAAGGAAAGCTGATTACCTTTCTTCTGCATCCTAGTCAGATTTATCTGTCCTTGAGCTCACACCCACCACATGAACAAAGTAATTCAGACTTTGATACCAGAAAATTTTACAAATGATTTTTCCCAAATTAACAAGTGAATTAGAAGTAAAGGACAAAGAACAGGTGGAATATAGACTTTGCATCCCCTCTTTAAATGCCCCCTGTTACTGCTGAGGGGCTGAATCACAGCCTCTGGGACAGGAGTCCTCTGTGCTCCCCTTTGCTAGCAAAGCAATAAAACTTCCTTTTCCTTTTTCTCAAAACAGTGTCCTCATTATTGGATTGGCATCAGGGACAAGGATTAAGCTTTCAATAACAAGAGGAATAATGAAAGGAAAGAAGAGGGGGTATTCTCACTAGAGGTAATAGAGAGGTCTAGAGCATTTAACTGAAGCATTAAAAAACAGATATGACATATTTTATAATCTGGGCAGGGAAGTAGAATGTTTAAATCAACTCCTTTCCAGTTACATAGATTTCATTATTCTATATTGTCATGTTAAAGCCCACGTATGACAATACACACTATGTCCCAAAACTGCCATCCAGACCTCCTCTTTGTATTGTTGGTTGGTTGATCCTTCTCAATCTGAGCCTTCCTGCAAAGGCAGTTCTCTTTGATGTCAGCAACAAATCACAATTTTATAATTAATAGGATTCCAGATCAGAGGTTTCAAGAACTTGAGGAAGTTGGGACATAAGAACAGAATTGCTCATCTAGAAATCTTAGATTCCATCCTAAAGGAAACACTATGCCCCATTTCTTTACAAGAAAGTGCAGAGAACACACCTTCAGGGAGAGTCACAGGTAAGAGTAGGGCAAAAGCATGACCTCTCTCTAATCTTTCTGCAGAATATAATTTCTTGTACACCAAAGGAAAATACTATCCCACCACTTTTTAGATTGTAAATGTTTCCATGATGTAATGAATTCTGAGAAGTGTAAGATTTTGCTTGTTTTATAAATCAGGAAAAGTATTCCAGTGTCTGTTCTTTTCTTCTCATTGATGACCATATGCTGCCATTTGATGTTTATGTTACCAAACATTCAGTCCTTGTGAAGCATGCGGAAGCAAGCATATAAAGCAGGATTTATTTTTAAAAGGGGTAATATAGACTTCTCCCGGGGCAGGAGGCTGACAGAGGCTGTAGCTGGTATCCTGGTATCCCAAGAAGTGAGAGCATTTTGTCTCTGTTATACATCCTAGATTCGCTTTGTTCTGCTCTCTTTCCCCTTATTTCTCTCCTTCCTGTGTATGTGACTAGGCCCAGGAGATGCTCCTGGCCAAAAGGTGAGAAGCACCTTTTGGTGCTTGGCCAAAAGGGCTGGAGGGGCCAAGGTGGTGTGATTCCCACAGGAAGGAGGCCAAGGGGGCATTAATTAACAACTTTTATAACTCCCTGTAGGAAAGGAGGATCCCTGGTTCAGGATACCTTAGCAACAGTGTTGAAGCAGGGGCAAGTTTCTTGATAAGGGTGGAGGAAGGGCTTTGAAAGCATTAAAATTTCAATTCCTCAGGGAAAGTCTCCAACTTCCCAGACCCAAATTGGCCTCCATTTTTTTTTTGGTTATTTATCTATACTGCCTGCCTGTCTTTGGCTTCACTTGCCCCCAGTGTAAATCCAATAACAAGGATACAGTTTTGAGAAAAAAAGAAAAGAAGGTTTATCACTTTGCTAGCATAGGAGAAACACAGGGGCCTCCTGTCCTAGGGGCTGTAACTCTGCCCATCAGCAGGAACAGGGAGCATTTAAAGAGGGGATTCAAAGGCTATATTCCATGTGATCTCTGTTGGAGTTGTAATTCACCTGTTAATTTGGGAGACAGTCATTTCTGAGATCTTCCAGTAGCAACCCCAAAGTCTGGATTACTTCATTCCTATGGTGGGTGTATTCTGAAGGACATATAAATCTCCCTAAAATGGAGAAGAAAGGTAATCCTGTTTCCCCTGAGATTAAGGAGAGGAAGAGATTACAGAGGACCATGGAGAGAGGAAAAGAAAGAAACATGTCCATTTTAAAAATCAGTTATAATGGCAGAGCAGCAAGGGCTATATTCAAAGCATAAAGTGGACCGCTGTTACACTTATGCTGGAAATGCATTCCTTGTAACGTTCGCTTTCCATGAGAAATCATTAGAGCTTCTATGTAAAATTCTACCTGAATTACAAACATGCATTTTACATGTTGCTAAAAACAAATGCCATGTTTTTTCCCAGTTTTTCTTGATAAAGAGTTAATATTAACAAAGCCTCAATCATGGACCATTATTCACTCAACATTTTTTTAAAAGCATCTATATGTGTTAGATGTTATTAACACATGCCAAATGCTAGTTATAATGATCCCATTAAATCAGATGTGATGAATAGTTCATGAAATCAGACTTTATGTTATTTCTGGGCTTCTGTTTGTATTCTTTCTGGAAATAATGGTCCAAAGCCTGATCTGCCTGGGGGCTTTACTGCTTCTTTCCCCACAGGTTTCTTTGATTCTAGCTCCAGGGAACTGAATTTTTCTGTTCTCACACTGAAGAGAGAAAAGGTCATCTTAAAATCACTAAGAGGCCCTTGTTTCTTTGCCTTCTTAAACCCGAGGTTGAAAATGGAATAAGAAATCTTTAAGAGAAGAGATCTTAACCTAAAAGCTATTCAAGGCCCCTCCCACATTTCATTCATTGTGTTCATTGTGCTGGTGGCCAACGTTTGCTATCCTACTTTCATTGTAATTATAGTATCTCCAGCAGTTTGGGGAATGTAGCTGCTGTACAGTATCAAAAGGAGTCAATTAAGATGATTTTTAAAAGTTGCTAGTGCAGCAGGGGTTCTTTGTTTACTGCTGTCAACCCAATAACAAATGAAGATTACATAGTGGTTTATCTGGGCAAGATGATGCTGAGAGTTGGAAATCTTCATTTTAACAAGCAGGCTTTCTGGAGTACCTAGCTGGTCAGGAATTGTAGATCAGACTATCAGAATTCAGGATGGAGGATAAACAGAAACTATGCTTCTGGACAAAAGGCAAAGAGCTAATAAACTTTATGTATTTTATTGGAGACTGAGAAAGTATTTGCCTCAAATTTGGCATGCACAGGGGCTGGGGATATAGCTGAGTTGGTAGAGTGCTTGCCATTCATGTAAAAGGCCCTGGGTTCAATCCCGGCACCAAAAAAAAAAAAAAAAAAAAATCAAAACTCGATATGCACATTGCCAGACTCTGAAGAAAAGTAAATGATGGCAAACAGACTACCATGATAGAAATAAAACTAAAACCCTAATCAGAATGAAAAAAAAAAAAATTCACTAGTGTGAATTTCCAAGGAATTATATAAAAAATATGTGATCACTCTTTTGATAGCTAACAAATTAGTGGAAAATGAAAAGACTTGAAGAAATACCCCCCACACACACCCACACACACACTAAAAGGTGAAAAACTGCAAGGAGAGACCAAACAGACAGTGAGAATGAGGAATATTTGGAAGAGATTTTAATCAATACACAAAATATAAAAATTGAAATGTGTACCTACTATTTTTTATTACTGGAACACCCAGAAAACATCAGCAGTGAAATCCTTGATATTAATTACACCTAAAATGTTAGTATACCAGGTAATATTATTACAACAAAAGTAATAATGAATATTTTGTATATAATGTGTTAAATGAATGGGATAAGGAATTCAATCAGGCTTTCCTGATGGACTCTCCAGGATAAAATGAACTTTGGAATCATCTCCTTCAGCCACCCTTACTTACACTTCACTCAAGCTCCAGGGGTCATGATCACTGACTGCTGACAAGAAACCAAGATGGCAATTTTACAGGATTCCTGCACTTGGCCCCAAATTATAATTAGAAATTTGATTTTCATTAGTTATATTAAAGTCCCTTAGATACACAATCCCTTTCCCAACTTTATTGGAAAAATATAATTAAAACAAAAATCTTTTCCTAACTCAGAAATCCTCTCCACAAAGACAGTGAAAAGAGAAAACACTTTTTATTATTGAATAAGCATTAAACCAAAATGTGATGTGCCTCACAGGCAATTCACTAAAAGATTATAAAGACAGAAAGAAATTCTGCCCTTTTATATAACCAAGCAGAAATGATCCAGCACATACAAGATCTTGAAATAAATAATAACTAGTCCTTAAGTAAGAAGACCTGATTGCAACATTGTCAAACATAGTTTACTCTGACTTTACCTGGTTGAGGAGGTGACCATCTCTGTTGGCTAATTGGCTTTATCCAGAGGGAAGAATAAGTCTTGGAGCAACTTGGAGCAAGTTACCCAGAGAAAGTGAGAGATACCAGGGCTATTTCCTTGATGTTTACATTTCAAACAGATAGCTCCCAGGTGCAGGAGAAAGACATTACCAGGTCATGAAGCTGACAAAAGTCTCCTGTACTCTTCAAAAGGATGTGCATGCATTTTCAAAGAGAAGATAAACTACTTACAAGTGTTTTAAAGTAAATGCCCTCAAATAAAGTAGGAGAAGAAAATCTTATTAAACTTTCTATATTTAAATTTGTAATTATCCTTACACCCTCTGCTTGCCTAACTTTTCCTATAATATCCAAATCAGTCTAGCTCTCCCTCTGCAGAGCTCCCAACAATTCTTTGTAGTGTTTGGTGTTGCCTGAATTGCATGATAAGAGAGAATCCACAAGCTTCACATTTTTTTTTGTTACCAAAATGTTTGAATACGCTGTTTTTAAATGGGTAAAGGATTCCCAGCTTTCAATATTTTCTCTTTTTGTGTGGTCAGAAAACTCCTCTGTGTGTATAAGCATCTGCTGGAATTCTCTGCTCTTTTCCCAGCATATTTCTGATAATGTTACCTTCTTCATATCCTTCTATTTGGGAAGATCCTTGTTTTCTCAATACCCCATTTTTTCAGGTCCAACATTTCTAAATAATTGTTTCCAATTTTCAGCCCATCATTCCAAACACTCCCTTTAATAATTAATCTGCCTCTGGTCTATGAAATCCACTCAGGTATGCCACCTGTTTTTAAAAGTTTTGTTCACATCCATTTTTACCTAGCTGCCAAAATGGTGGATAACAAGAAATAGCTATACTGATTCATTGCCTGGTTTCATAATCACTTAACATCTTCTGAATGTAGGGTTTTCAGTTCTTTTCATTTCTCTAATTACTCAGATGGCCAAACTCTGGATCTAGATTTCTATCTCTGAAAAATATAAGTTATACGTCAATCTCTTATATTCCTCTGCCAGATGTTTTATCTTCCTATACTCTTGTCTTCATCCTCCAGAATCTTGATTGAGCCTTGTGGCTTTAGTTTATCTGCTCTACTGGCTTTTTCTCTGGATTTTCAATGCAAACAAAACCCTAATTTTTTTTGTCACTCCCTAAGAGCCTTCAAACAAGCAACAATTATTTTTAATCTTCTGATTATTCTGCTTAAAACAACTTAAGAATCCTCACTTCAGGCAAAATGCAAATCAAAGTTCCCATTACATCACCTCACCCCAGAAAGAATGTCTATTATTAAAAAGACTAAAGAAGTCCTGGCAAAGGTGTAAAGAAAAGAAAACCTTGCATGCTGTGGGAATATAAATTAATATGACCATTATGGAAAATAATCTTGAATTTTTTCAAACCTAAAAATATAATTTCCTTAAATTCCAGCAACCCCACTCTTAACTCTTTATCCAAAGGAAATTCAATCAGGATTGTTACAGAGGCCTAATCCAGAGGCCTGATTCTTGGGATCCAATAGATTAGGTCTGGCCACTTACTACAAAAATCAAACAGAAAATGTAATGATGAACAGCATCAAATAACTTTAATTGGAGTTGACACACAGAAAGATAGGAAGTCCCAGGTCCTTAGCCCTTTCTTTGAGGAGCTGACAATGACTTTAAGGTTTTATAAAAAGGGGAATGAGGACAGGAGTTCAGGGGTTTGCATAGATGGAGGCATTTATTTGGTGTGGTCTGTTCATCATTATCTCAAGATTAATCAGGCAGGCCTAGTCCTGATAAGAAAGTTCCTCTTGCCTGGCAGGGAGATTCAACTCATCACAAGTTGTTTATTGGATCAAAGCTTATTTCTGAAATGCAAGGTGATCCTAAGGAAAGATGATGGAAATCAAATGGAGGCAGAGATATCATGTCTTTAATTTGGCTTTTATCTACCCATTGAATATTTTCAGGCTATCAGGTCCTTGCTTAGCATCTGGATGGCCATCTTCAGTGACAGCCACTATTTTAAGGAAAAAGTTTGACTCTCCCTCCCAAGGGCATTTCTGAGAAAGGCTCACCACTCCCCCATACCAAGCAACTCCTAACCACCTGCATTAGAACCTGCCTGGCTCAGATCCCTGAATCTGCCCCATAAAATTCAGAACCCAAGCCTATTTTGCCTCTCTCCTCTATAGAGAGATGGCCTTTATTTGTCAGCTTTTATTGGAGAAGGGGGTTACATAGTTGCCATCCTTCAGCAGAATAGAGCTGTTGTTTCCAACTTTCAAGGACCAGTTGGAGTTATTTTATCTCTCCTTTACTATACCAGATTGATTGACATTAAAATAGCTTTCCTCCTGTACATACAGACAAAGTCCACCTTTTTTTGGCCATAAGAAGATCAAGGTCCCTCAATTCTGCAGAACCACAGCAGCTAAAGAATCAAGCTGATGAGGCTTGGGTAGTAGCTCAGTGGTAGAGTGTTCTCCTAGCACGTGGGAGGCCCTGGGTTCAATCCTCAGCCCCACATAAAAAAATAAATAAATAAAATGAAGGTGTTGTGTCCAACTACAACTAAAAAATAAATACTAAAAAATAACTAAGCTGGGATTGTGTGGTTTGTCAGAATGAGGAAGGAGGGCAAAAATGAAAAAGAGAAGGATGGTACTCATGGTTTTGCAGTGTCCTTTTCAGAGACCAAAGGAAGATTGGGGGTTCTGGCATTGGATAAACACAGCTTTAGAGGGCCTGTGTGTGTCACTGTATAAAAGGGAGGAGAAAACTGTTTTAAATGGGAGTTACAAACCCAATATGGGATGCCCTCAAGGTGGGCTGCCAAGGGAGTGGTAAGAAAGACCCAATAGGGTCCAATTCATTTTGCAGAGAGTTGAGAGGAGTACAGGGGCCTCTTGGAGGGGGAGTGTTTAAAAGTATCAGATCCAAGCTCTGAGGAATCCTGCCATACCTGGAAAGGAGAGAATTTATTCCTTAGTAGAGGGCATTTGTATATTAGCGATAAGTCCTTTTCTATCAACCATAATGGCTTTGTGTGTAGGGGTCAGGAGGAGGCCTAGCTACGTTACCATTGTCAAGAAAAGCTGTACCTTGGCTGGAGAAATCCTATAGCAAGGGCAGAAAGGAAGTTAAGAAGTTTACAGGTGTCCTGATGACTAACCTCAAAGGAGGGACTGCAAAGAAGGAGGTCATCAACATACTGTAGCACCATAGACTGAGTGGGATGTATGAATGCTAGGTTCTTAGCCAAGGCCTGTCCAAAGATATAAGGGCTGTCTCAGAACCCTTGGGGAAGAACTGTCCATGTCAGCTGAGTGGAGTTATATGACTCAGAGTCTGTCCATGTAAAGGTAAAAATGTCTTGAGAATCAGAATGGAGAATAGAGAAGAAGGCATCTTTCAGGTCTAGGACTGAGAAGTAAGAGATCCCAGAAGGAATGGTGGAGAGAAGGGTATAAGGATTGGTTACCATGGGATGGATTAGGACAAATACAGAGTTGATGCAATGGAGGTCTTGGACCAAGCAATAGGAACCATTAGGTTTTCTTATTGCCAAGATGGGGGTGTTATAAAGGAAATGAGTAGGTCTAAGGAATCCCTTTTCAAGAGGTCTTGACTGTAAGCCTAAGAGCTTTTTTGTCAAGAGAGCAGGTATTGTGATTGGGCCAGAAAATGGAGGGGGTTTTTGAGACAGATGTGAATGGGCTCATGGTGTAAGGTAATAGAGAACTTAAAACATCCTGGACAGTAGGGTCCACCTCAGAAGTGGGTAATGGGAAGGCACTGGGAGATGAAATAGGAGATGGTCCTAAGGTAAGGGTGAGTATCAGGGGAGCGGCAGGCAAGTCTGGACGGAAGCATATATGAGGGGAGAAGAAAAGCATAGCTCCGAATTTTGTGAGGATTTACCTTCCCATAAGGGGAACAGGGCACTGTAGAATGACCAAAAAGGAGTGGGTAAAAATTAAAGAGCCAAAATTGTAAACAAGGCTAGGTATCTGTAAGGGTTGGTAAGGTTTACCCTCTACCCTGACAATAGAGGTCATAAAATGAGCAGTTGGCCCCCAGAACTCCCAGACTGAGTATGTAGTATGGTGTCTAGGAGGAAGGAGACAGGCCTACCTAAAATACACAGAGTTAGCCTGGGTTTCCGCAGAGTGATAGTAGTGGTCAAGTGATAGGGACCTGGGTCTCATCAGTCTTCTGCAGTCAGTCCTAAGAGTTTGAAAGGGGTACTAGAAAGGTTGGATGGCCAGGGACCACTATGGGTCAGAGACAGTCAATGGCCCAGTGTCCTTCCTGAAGGCGTTTAGGACAAGGGCCCAGAGGCTTGCAAGACTTGGGGCATGTAAGAGTCCAGTGACCCCTCTGATCACATTTAAAACAGGGTCCTGGTAGTCCTGAGGGACCCTTCCACAGGACAGTGGAACCAGAGACAAATGCTGAGGCTAGACAGATGGCTTGAGCAAGAATCTGATATTTCTGCTTCCAGGTCTTCTTGTCCCTTCTGATATATACCTTAAAGTCCACTCCCAGAACCTCAGCTGGGAGAATTAGGGGTCCCCTCTCGAGGTACCTTAGTTTGGCCTTAATATCAGAGAAACTCTGGGAGAGAGTTGTCATTAGTAGTTGTCTCCCATCTGACGTCTCAGGGTCCAGATTAGTGTGTTGTGATAAAGCCCTAGACAGGTGATCTAAAAATGCTCAAGGGTTTTCATTTTTATCTTGGATGACTTCCTAGAGCTTTTCATAATTCATAGTTTTATGGGCTCCCTTTCTAAGTCCTGCCATGATGCAAGTAATGAATTGGTTTCTACTACTCACTCTTCTAGGTGAATTATAATCCCAATTGGCATCCCAATTAGGGATTGCTTCAGTAACAATCAGATGGGCAAGGGAAGTCCGATGTACCTCCTCAGCATAATTTCTAGCTTGCTCCCAAACTCACCTGTGCTACTTGGCAAGAGGGTATTAGACAAAGATCATATGGTCATAGTAGAAGGTCAAATCATATGATTGGGTCAGATATTGAAACTCTTTGATATATGTGGTGGGACTTGAAGTATAGGACCCAAGCCGCTTTTCTATGTGCGAAAGATCTGACAAAGAGAAAGACACATGATCCTGGATTACACCATCTCCCCCAGCTACCTTGCACAGAGGATACAGAGATGAGGATTGGATAGCCACAGTCTGTGCGTGTGTGGCAGGAAGAGAGAAGGGAAGAGGGGCCAAGGGGACAGTTGTTGCTATGGCTTCATCACAAATAGAATTGTGGTATGGCAAGGGGCTCATCTGCTGAATCAAAGGAGGAGAAGTCTTGGGTAGGATCTTCTGTCTCTTTGGAAACAGGCATAGAGGCAGTGAGAGGTAAGAGGACTTGTGCAGAAGAGCAAGAGTTGCAGAGAGAGCTCTTAGAATGTAGAGAGGACCAGGCCTGAACATATGGTATCTCTTTGCATTTTCCCAAACACTCACAATAATTGAAAAGATCCCTGATAATATTAGGATCTAGAGCACTGTTAACCAGCCATTCAGAGTTGTTATCCAAAGGATATTGAGGCCAGATCTGATTGTACAAATGGATAAGTTTTGAGGGTTTAGGTCTTGGGTGAGAGAGACCCTAGGTTAGCCAGGAGGCAACCTAGGGGACTATAGGAGGGATTGGATAAGGAGCCACCCATGGTAAGATGTAGTAGGTGAGTTTAGAGGTGCAGCATCCCCCAGTCTCTAGTATCACCTAGTCGAGAGGGCAGTTACACATAGGGGGTCATCACCACCACTGAATAAGCATCATGGGGGCAGGAGCCTGTAAAGGCACTTGGCCGCCTGGCCAGGACTATGTAGCAGGGGCAGAAGCCCATAGAAGGGGCAAAAGCCCACAGAGATGAACTCAAGGCCAAGAGGAAGTCTCACCAGGAACAACTCCCAATCACCCTCAGTGTTTTGTTTTGTTTTGTTTTGTTTTTCTCAAAATCCAGGACACAAATAAAAGACCCTATAGACTCTGTCAACAGTAGGGATCAGCCATAGCTGTGAGAGCTGTGGTTGGGGATACCCCCCACCACATGGTAAACCTGGGAATGCTGGACATGTGATATAAAAGCCACATGGTCTCACTCATATGTGGAACTTAAAAATGTTTATAACCTCATAGAAATTGAAGTAGAATTGTATTTACCAAGTCTGGGAAGAGTATGGAAGAGGAAACGGGATGAGAAAAGGTTGGTTCATGGGGAATAAGTTATAGTTAGATATGAGCAAGAAGTTATTATGGGCACAGTAGGGTACCTGTAGATAGCAATAATGTGCTGTACATCTCAAAAAGCTATAAGAAAATATTTTGAATGTTTTACTATAAATAAATGATATATGAGGAAACAGATTTAATTTCATTTAAACATTATAAAATGTATGCATGTACAAAATATCATAATACTCCATTACTATGTATCATTTTTTTTTTGTATCCATTAAGACATAAATCTAAAAGAAGAAAATGAATTTCATGTTGGATCTGGCTACCTTTTCCAACTTCATTTCCACCAACTTCCCTTACACTCTATTTATATCAGAATATTTATTCAGATATACAAATTGTTTTTATTATCCCCATGATGTTATCTATTATTTTGTTTATGGGTAGACTGTTATATCCTTTCTTAAATCTTATTTTTCTTTCAGTTCTATTTGATCATGCCATGATATTTAATGTGTATCGGAATCATCATGTCCTCCATCAATTCTCTTTTCTATTTTCTTCCCATCCTGTATTTTCCTTCCTTACTTCTTTCTTTTTCTTTCTTTCTTTTCCTTCCTTCCTTCCTTCCTTCCTTCCTTCCTTCCTTCCTTCCTTCCTTCCTTCCTTCCTTCCCTTATTTCTTTCTGCCCAGAGATTAAACTCAAGGGTGCTTAACTGAGGTGCCCAATTTTATTATTTATTTGTTTAATTTTTATTTCATTTCATTTTTTTAAGACAGAGTCTTGCTAAGTTGCTGAGGCTGGCTTTGAACCTGAGATTGTCCTACTTTAACCTCCCAAACTTGTGGGATTACAGGGTGTGTGCCACCAAAGGGGCCTGTAATAATCTTTTAAACACCCTACTACAAATACATCAAACATTGCTTAAGATTTATTGTTTTCACTTTAGAAATAAATTCATCTCATACAAACTAATGCCTACCTATTTTTTTTCAGAAATATTCATTTTATACAATTTTATAAAACTTTTCATTCAAATTAGTTTATTTATTGATTAGAAACATAACCATTACATTTATACTTTGCTCACAATTCTTTATTCCATGTTTTTTCTCTTTCTAAACCCAAAAGGTGATTCAAAATTCTCTTCATCTCCTATCCTTTCTTGTTCACTGTAACATAATGTGATTTTTCCTTTGTGATTTACAATTTGGTAAAACTTACATTTCTTTGTTCTTGTGCATTGTTGTATACATAATTACCATCTCATGGGGAATAAAGCCCACATTTCATGAAAGGCATAGTTTATTTTAGGTATAAGTGGATCATTTTCATTCTATTGTTTTATATCATTAACTAAGAGAAGTAAAGATGTGCATGAAATATTGAGGGAGGTCAGCTTGGCAATTTGGAAAACACCACTATACAGGAAACACCTGAGGGTTCACTAAGGCTATAAGAAGATTCTGATGGAAGGAGCTGAGAAAAATGAGTTTTAATTGTGTCTATGAAAATAATGTGTTATGCTTTGCTAAGTGACACTAATTTTAACCTGAACACAGCTTTCACTTACAGGTAACTTAGAATTGCTTTTCTTTTCTTTTATTTTCTTTCTCCCCACTCCCTTCCGTAGGAAGTGGTGCTTTACCACTTAACCAATATCGCCAGTCTATTTTTTTTTTTTTGAGGTGAGCTGACTCCCAAAGTGCCACTTTTCAACTTTTTAAAAAAGTTGTTCTAATTATGTATACCATTATAGCAGAATACATTTTGATTCATTGTACACAAATGGAGCACAGCTTTTCATTTCTCTGGTTGTACACGATGTAGGGTCTCACCACATGTGTAATCATACACGTACCTAGGGTAAAGATGTTTCTTTATTCCATTATCTTTTCTATTCCCATGCCCTCTCAACCCTACTCCCCTTTCCTCCCTCTCCTTTGCCCAAATTTTCTCCCTTCTCCTCACACACCCCCAATGGGTCAGCATCCACTGTCATAGAGAACATTCAGCATTTGTTTTTTTGGGATTGGCTTACTGTGCTTAGCATGATTTTCTCCAACTCCATCCATTTACCTGAAAATGCCATAATTTTATTCTGCTTTAATGCTGAGTAATGTACCACAATTTCTTTATCCACTCATCTATTGAAGGGTATCTAGGTTGCTTCCACAGTTTAGCAACTGTGAATTGTGCTGCAATTGAACTGGCTATATTACTGTAGTATGCTGTTTTTAAGTCCTTTGTGTATACACCAAGGAATGGGATAGCTGGGTCAAACGGTGGTTCCATTCCAAGTTTTCTAAGAAATCTCCATAATTCTTTCCAGATTAGTTGCACCAATTTGCATTCCCACCAGCAATGTATAAGTGTACCTTTCCCCCCACATCCTCAACAACATTTATTGATGCAGGTATTATTGATAACTGCCATTCTGACTGGTGTAAAATGAAATCTTGGTTTCCATTTCTCTAATTACTAGAGATATTGAACATTTTTTCATATGTTTGTTGATTGATTGCATATCTTCTTCTGAGATGTGTCTGTTCAGCTCCTTAGCCAATTTATTGATTAGGCAGTTTGGTTTCTTGATGTTAAGTTTTTTGAGTTCTTTATCTATCTTGAAGATTAGTGCTCTAATCTGACACATGTGTGGCAAAAATTTGTTCCCATTCTTTAAGCTCTCTCTTCACCTCATTGATCATTTCTCTTGCTGAAAAGAAGCATTTTAGTTTGAATCCATCCCATTTATTGATCCTTGATTTTATTTCATGTGCTTTAGGGTCTTGTTAATGAAGTCGGAACTACCCCATTCACAATAGCCTCAAAAAAAAAAAAAAAAGATACTTTGGAATCAACTTAACAAAAGAGGTGAAAGATCTATATAATAAAAAATTACAGAGCCCTAAAGAAAGAAGTCAAAGAAGACTTTAGAAGATGGAAAGATCTTCCATATTCTTGGATAGGCAAAATCAATATTGTCATAATGGCCATACTACCCAAAGCGCTATGCAGATTCAATGCAATTCCAATTAAAATCCTAATGTCATTCCTTATAGAAATAGTAAAAGCAATCATGAAATTCATTTTGAAAAATAAGAGACCTAGAATTGCCAAAGCAATTCTTAGCAAGAAGAGTGAAACATCACAATACCAGACCTTAAACCATACTATAAAGCCAGAGTAACAAATAGAACATGGTATTGGCACCAAAATAGACTGATAGACCAATGGTACACAATAGAAGACACAGAGACAATCCTGTATAAATACAGTTACCTCATACTAGACAAAGGCTCTAAAAACATATATTGGAGAAAAGATAGCCTCTTCAGCAAATGGTGCTGGGAAAACTGGAAATCCATATGCAGCAAAATGAAAGTGAACTCCTATCTCTCACTATGCACAAAATTCAACTCAAAGTGGATCAAGAACCTAGGAATTAGACCAGAGATTCTACACCTAATAGATGAAAAAGTAGACCCAAATCTTCATCATGTCAGATTAGTTCCCAATCCTTCTTATTTTTTCATTTTGAGACAGGGTCTCGCTAATATACTCAGGGTCTTGCTCAATAGCTGAAACTGGCTTTGAACTTGTAATCCTCCAGTCTCAGCCTACTCAACCACTGGGATTACAAGCATGTGCCACTGCATCTAGCAGCATTGATTTTTTCTTTAATATGGAATATTCTTTGAGTAAATGTAGCCTCTTGGATTTTAATTATTGTTTTAGAAAGTCATGAAACTCAATGCTTGGTATCATTATGTAGTCATGCTATTAATTCTCATCTAATCTTCTGGGGCTTTTTTTCTTTTTAAAAATGGATATATCCTACTCATTACTTCATAAAATCCCTACATTCTCCACTTATCTCCAAAGCACCCTTGTTTTCTTAGCTCATATGGCAATAAATTCATCCCCCTCTCTTCTGTCCTCTTTCAAAGGAATAAGGATACCACTACTTTCTTAGGCTAATTTGAACTTTGGCTTTGTCAAAAAATCCCTTGACTTATGTAACCCTTTTTTTGTTGTTTGTTTTTAGAATTCTGCCTGCTTCCTGACATCTCTCTGAAAATACTATCTTATACATATCTCTAAAAGAAAGATCCTCATCTTCCTGATATCCTCATTTATCCAGCATTCTGCTGTGCCATTTCTTATTGCTCTCTTCCCAAACCATAGGCCATCCATCAGCAAATAAAACTTTTTTAGCTTAGTATTATGTTCTCTTTTTTTATTATAAGACACACATATCAACCAACAAAATCCTTAAAGTATTATTCTCTCAATATCTTTCTCCCAAAAGCATCAAGAAAGAAGTCCATACAATCTGTACTTCAAACTTAATACAGGATGTGTGTTTTGACTGCCCTGAGTGGCTATGTGATTGAATTGAGTCATGTGACCTACCTGAGTTTTCCTCTTTTAAACATGAATTTATTTTTATGGTTCATAGAATTATAAAATAAAAATAGAAAGAATAACCTCTTCAATATCAGTCTGTTTGCAAATAAATTATTTGTAGCCAATATCTCTTTAATATAATCTCCCGTGTTCAACAATCTGTTGTTGCTGCTGCACAATTGCACCCTGGCAATTTCATTCAGAGGTGTGTTATTTATAGTCATTTAAGAAGCATACTATTTTCCCTGCCAACTATTATACAATTAGTTACTTGGTCTAAATGATTTCCCCTTTCTCTTTTCAGAAACAGTCTGACTTTTGACTCACTACAAAAAAAAATTTTAAACAGTTTTCTTTTTTTACTCCTCTAGCCAGCCTCTCTTCCAACCCATCTCCATTGCTATCTTTTTTGTTAATTACAAAATCTCTTCATTACAGTCCTCCAATTGCTTCCCAATGGTAGCCAAATTAAACTAAAATTCATCATTCCTTTAATATGATATGACATTCAGGTTCATATTCTGCTATTAATTTTTTACTGCAGCTAAATTGAATTATTTACCCTCCTTTGGATTTATCCCTTGCATTTTAGCCTCTGGGTCTTTTCTCCAGCATTCATTTCCCTCTGGAATGTCTTCTCATCTATTCTACTTGTGAAAACTCTGCCACATTCTGATATTAGCAGCATCTTCTTTTTAGCCAGAAAATGATATTATTTCATGATGAACACATTGATACCATTTATCCCTTTTGAAACCCAACTACTCAGACAGCACTACAGGATTAAAAGTGAATAATCTATACCTCTCATTACCACATATAAATAAATATATTACAAGAGGGATTACTTATATATTTAGTATCCTTCAGAGTAGATGTAAATATTTTCCAACAAATGAACACCAAATAAGCATAAGACCTGCTGCTCAATAGAAGTAGAGATGCAGATATAGTACAGAGATTGATAATAGTCACAGAGAAAGTCAAAGACATGTAGATATCCATTTTTCCAGTTAACTTATATTAATCTCTATAAGCACTTTCTCCTACAATGTCTCCAATAAATATAAAGTCTTACAATGACCTGCCTCAGAGAGCCTACATTTCAGATTTTAAGTTGTTTTCATGGAAATAACTTTATATTTTACAAATGATTTTGTCCAAGCCATTTGTTTTATAGATGAAGAAACAGATACTCAGAAACGTTAAGGGACTTTTCAATCTGCTTCTCTATATTTCTGCTCAGTTAAGCATTTCCGTTTGTTCTATACCTAAGTCTTTTTAGGATAGGACCTGCTAATTAGATAATTAGGACATATTCCTCAAATTAGAATGTTCTCTAATTGGCAGATAAACAGAAAATTGTCTCCTCTTTACTTTTCAACTTTACTAAACAATTTTTTTTTTAATTTTCTCATAGACAATCAGGAGATGTGGGGGATAATTAAGTAAACAGGATGAATCATAAGGTCCTACTCTCTTTTCAGCTGTGAGTAAATTAGTTTCGTAAAATTTTAGCTATTTTCTTGAAATAATTAAAAGATCTACAAATCAGCTATTTAACTGATAGAATAATGTAATCCCTCAGAAAAGTTACAACTGTCTTGGTCAAATTCAATGGAAAAGACTGACGTGGAAACAGGTTAGGTTTTTGCCAGTGGATAAAGGGGACAGTATATTGGGTGGCACATTCTTTTCTTCTTGGTGGTAGCAATCTCCAGCAGAGGATTACCCTGATATTTAGGATAGGAAGATCTTTAAAGTTAGGTAAAAGCTTTGAGAAGTCACCCAATTGAAATGAACTGATAGGAACTGAGAGAGACACAATTAGAACTCAAGTGTGCCAGAGATGCGGGTGGGTATGCTTCAAGTACTCAAGGAAAGAAATAAAAATCAGTTTTATAAGAAACTGGGAGAAATAAAAGCTAGCAGAGTCAATTGACCAGAAACTGTGAAGGATAGATGACACTGTAAACTAGAACACTGGGAATGGAATTAGCTGCATTTTTCCAGACCTGTTTGTCAGTGCTGGGACAATGCTCCGCTTTACCTGGCTATCCAGAGACTGATCCCTCCAAAATGGGCAGTAGATTCTAAGTGCTACTGATCAGTAGCCATAATACCAAAAATTATAGGCAATAGCTTGAAAATATAAAGGAAATATTAAAATAATCAATTCAATAAATGAAAATATATATTCAGATATTTAAAATCATAAAAGTCAAAATTATTATGTTACTTATGCTACCTGTATTCTACTGTAGGTGTCTTTTTTTGTTTCAATAATATAACTTTATTTCTTAATACAACTTCATTTTTTATTTTAAAAAAAATTACATCTTGTGCTTCATGAAAAGTTCCTATATGAAGAGGTGGCCTGGGCATAACTCACAGAATATCTGAGACAAATAGTTTACGGCAACAGTAAGAGCAAAATGAAGAAATTGTAATGGGTAGCTGAATTCACCATGGCCAGAGGTGAAAGCCACCATCACAGCCAGTTTACTGTTTATTTACTTCAATGTCAAAATGCCACCTCCACAATAGTAATCACCTAACACATATTTCTGATTAATTGAATTACAAATGTTGTCCATTTATATTTGTTGTTGTTGTTTTGGTAAAGTTTGTGGATCTGATAGGTATGGGTTTGAACCCAAGGTATACCCCTTACCATTTATATGACTCTGGGGATATTAGCTATATTTCTTAAGACTTCAGCTTCTTATCTGCACATGAAAATTAAGATTTACTTCATTAATGTATTTTGAAATTTTAAGAGTATTAAATGTTTCATTTATTAACTTATACTCTAGCATGAAATTCCATAACACTCTGTTTGAATTGGAGAGGTTAATCATAGAAAACATAAATATCTATTTATATCATCACAGTCAATGGCTTCTAAAACTGTTTACCAGACACATATTAGATTGTGACGCTGTATGGCATTGCAGAA
Organism: Callospermophilus lateralis; assembly: GCF_048772815.1. Taxonomy (NCBI): domain Eukaryota; kingdom Metazoa; phylum Chordata; class Mammalia; order Rodentia; family Sciuridae; genus Callospermophilus; species Callospermophilus lateralis. The sequence goes on along the minus strand of NC_135310.1, from coordinate 60,543,580 downwards.
ACCCAAGTTGCTTTTTACTGTTTGGGTGGTAATTTTCTTTAAAACCTTTTCTTGGCGCGAAAACAAACTGTCTTTTCTGACTGGACACCCTCGTCAAGGGAAAAGATTGACTGTCTCATCAGGCAGCACACCCCTGACTGTTTTAAGTACAAATCCTCCTGGAGAACTCTTAGTTTTGCTCACTGAACCACAAAATTAAAGTACCATGGAAGAAATCCAGAATAGCTACAATGCCAAAATATGTATCTCACAATACCAAAAGGCTTCAAAATTACTGTATTTACAAAAGGGTTTAACAGATGAAGTAAATTAAAGTTTTATAGCCTAAGAAAGGAGAAACAATTTAAGTTAACTAGCACTTTTCTACTGTTCTAAACCTTTTTAATGGGTGCTGAGGGAATTTGCACTTGCTGAAGTAGATCAGTGAAATGATAATTTGTCTTTGAATAGAGCACTTTATCCCATTAATTTCTGCCATTATGGTTGGAGATAAGATGTAAGCCAATGACTAACTGAAAATTAAGGCCCAAAAAAAGAAAAGAAGCAAAGAATAGCTTGTGTCACATTGTTCAAAATGTATAGTAAAATAAATTTCATGGAACCATTTATTATAATAATTTAGTGTCATTTATATGAACTTAATTGCATTTGATTTGTCTTTATAGGTATTACAAATTAGTCTCTTTAAAAAGCACATTTCATTATTTTTTCATAGTTAACCAAAGTGATCTAGAGCAGATAAAATAAAAATAAAAACAGATTAAAAGTGCAAATAAAGCCAGTTATAAGACCTTGATCTGGATATATTAAATACTTATTTTTAAAAATTATAGCAATCCCTCTCATAGTAGCCTATATTTAGTGCTAAAAACCACAATTTTTCAATGCCATGTGAAAAACAATTGTAACAAAGGACAAAATATCTAGAACACTAACCTGGACATATGACATTCTGAAATTCAAATATTTGCTGAAAGTAAATGAGTAATATTTTTTAGGAATATTTTTATGTAACATTTTAAATTTTCATTGACATATAAAAAGCATAAAATAATAAAAGCACATAAATCTTAAGAGGATCTCATCAATGTAATCGATTTATGATATACAACTTACCAAATGCATTTTCTTCTTTTTTAAATACAGGTTAACCAATACAATTAATTGAGAGTTTATTATTTACATGAATTTCTTAATATATACAAATATTTTAGAATTATTACCTTTTCTTTCTGCTTTGACACATCCTGTCTCTTTTTCTATGTTTGCATGGGGAATGCTTAACTCATGAACTTTCATCTTTTTTTCTTTCATAATAAAATGTTTTAAAACAGCACATTTTCATCTCTTATTACTTTAAAAGCATACCTTAAATTTTGTATCTAAACCTCTATTCATTAAATCCTAAATTTGCTTCTTTATGATTTATTTGATGAATATATTATTTAGAACATGTTTGATTCTTCTTCTAAAACTGATCTCTAATTTTATCACATTATAGTCTGACATTGCATCTATATTAAACCAAATATATGACAGGGTTTTTTTTGTTTTGTTTTGTTTTGGAAAGGGGATATTGGGAATTGAACCCAGGGGCACTTGGTCATTGAGCCACATCCTCAGCCCTTTTTTGTATTTTATTTAGAGACAAGATCTTGCTGAGTTGCTTAGCACCTCTTTGCAGTTGCTGAAGCTGGCTTTGAACTTATGATCCTCCTGTCTCTGCCTCCCTAGCTGTTGGGATTACAGGCATGCCTGGTACATGGTCAATTTTTGTAAATGTCCTAAGAGTACACATAAAGAATGTGGACAATGACTTTGAACAAAAAGCATCAAAATCTATAAACAGCTATTTTGATTTGAGATAGGTTGTAGTATATTGGAATTTTACTTCTAGGAATTCTACTTCACAGAATACATTGTCTATCTCTAATACAACTCAGCAACAGGAGTGAGAAAATTCAAGGAATTGGATATAGAATTATGAAATATAAATTATGTCCCATAATCTCCATTGTATTTCCAGTTTTTCTGCAAAAATAATGTGTTGTTTGTTCAACAAAGAAGAAAAATATGCAAAGTTACTTCTACAATTGAAGCTGGAAAAGTAAGGTTCTTAATGATAAAAACAATAAGTAGGTGATAATATTTTCAGGTCCCAGTAGTAAAAGGATGTAGAAAATGTGTTTAGAAAAGAATTAAGAAAGGTTCTCAAGTTATAGAGGTGAGGGAGGACTGTGCTAGCATTTATTGAGCTAAGGAAAACAAGAGGAAGAACAAATTTTAAGGGAAGAAAGATGGTGGTAAATGCTGAGCTTATCTGTAACAGTCAGATAGTGACTTCAGTAAAATGTGGTAGACCGTAAGTGTCAGGAATAAAGAAAGTGCTAGATTACCCCAGCCTCAGTCTTTGCCCCAAGATACTTAATTTTCATTAAACCATTAATATTCTTCTAACTGTTTCAAAAATAAGCTAAGGGATGTTTGTCCAAGTAGAAGGCCATTGAAAGAGCCTAGTGGCCCATAACACCAGATAAGCAAGCTGATATAATTTTGACATAGAATATTTGACATAGAATAAATAGCACATATTTCAACCATCTAATTCTATAAGTTTTGACAAATGTTTTTACCATGAAACCATCACCACAATTGAGAACAGGAACATATCTACTACCGGCCTTCCGAGTTTTCTTTTGTTCTTTGAAAATGCTATTTCACACACACACACACACACACACACACACACACACACACTCCACACTCTGTATTCCTAGGCAACCAGTAATCTTTCTTTCTAAATTAGAGATTAGTCCATGTTTTCTAGAAATATATTTCTTTCTTCTTTAACTAAGCAAAATTACATTGAGATTCATGCATCCTGTTGGGTGTGTTAATGATCTCTTTGTATTGCCGAGTAGTATTCTACTGTATATCCTGTATATACTGTACCACTATGTGATTATCCATCCACCTGGATTCATCTGACTAGCTTTCAGTTTTTGTCTATCACATGTAAAGCCTGTATAAACATTACTACACAAGTCTTTGTACAAACTTACAGCTTCATTGCTCATAGGAGAAAGAATGTAATAGCTGATTCATTTTTGTAGGAATATGTTTAATCTTTTTATAAAAAAAAAATTCCTGTTTCCCTAAATGTTGATACCATGTTACAAACATAAAAGTATAAGAATTCCAGTTGGTTTGCATCTGAACCAATAATTGGTATGGTTTTGTCTTTTTAAATATTTTGTTGTTCTAACTTGCATTTTATCATATGTTTAACTTGCAGTTCTACACAAACAAATAATATCATGAGTTTATTTGCCAATTTCCATCTACTTTTTTAAGTGTCTGTAAGATATTTTTCAGATATTTAATTGGTTCACTGTTCTCTGTGTTTCTATATACATTTTTTGTCAAATATGTGATTAGCAAATGTGGCCTGTCTTCTCTTACCACTGTCTTGAAGAGCAGAAGTTTTTAATTTTTCTGAAAACCAATTCCAAAGTTTCCTTTGATGCATTATGCTTCAGGGTTGCTTATAAAAAAATACTCTTCTAATCCCAATACACCAAGATTTTTTCATCTATAGACAATTTTAGGTGACACACTTAGGTCTATGATTCATTTAAAATAAATCATTATATATGGCAAAAGATGTGATAGAAGCTCATTGTTTTGCATATGAATATTCAATTGATTCAGCACATGTGTTGGAGATACTATCGTGATAAAAATGACTTATGAATGACTTGCCTTAAAATGACTTAAGCCTGCCTTAAGATGGGGACAAATAAAAAATAATAACCATAAACCCTCAAATGGATTAATATTGAAGTACAGTTGAGAATCTCCTACTTGCTAATCCTTGCAGTAAGACAGATATTCCTTTATATGAAACATAATGAATTCACTTTGTGGCAGCAGAGATCAGATTGAAGAATCCTACCCTATCCCAGGAGTTATTTGATTCTAGAAAGACTAGGGAGTGAATGCCCCTTTCCGACTGTAGTCAGAACATATACGTAGAATTTAGGATACTATGTTTTGTCACACTCAATTTGCAATTTAATTTATCTTCAAAATTAAATTTATTAAGATCCACATCTGATAAAAATCTGATCGTTTATTTGCATTTTGTCATCTATACATTGCAAATCAAATGTCATAATTTGACAAGAAAGAGAGCTCAAATATCAGGAAAGTTGAAGATTGTTTTGATACTCTTTAGTGTTGCCAGAGTGGAAAGTTTGTCCACATGTGATTTCTAGTAGGCTTGAAGTTCATTTATCACATTTAGTGAGATTCTCCTGAGAGATACTGTCATAAGTAAAATAAACCTATGTAAAATTTTAAAGGTAATTATTTCCTCCAAAATCGGAGCTCAATTCTTCCTTAAAGGACATAGGCACAACCTAAAGGTGTGATTAGAATTCCAAGTAATTCAGTCATCTACTCCTAAGACTCAAATGTCCCTGAGAAATCAGTAAAATTGAGGTCTGCACATACCTTAAAGCATGTAGTGTTAATCTGGAATGTATAGTACTACATCCAGAAACTCCTCAAAGAAGCAAAAACCCTCCTAAAAAATACCAAATGTTGTGCTTAGGAAAAAGTGCCTAGGAAAAAATCAGATATTTGGCAAGTCCCCAAGTTAAGAAGGAAGTGTTTAAAGAATATTAACTTGAGGGGACAGTTTTATTATACTGCATCCTTATGTGAGAAGCTTCATTTACAAAAGAATAGTGCCCCATCAAGGAATTCTCATGTTTTTACCTTGTTCTCAGAATCTAAAGTGAAAGGCAATATATTATTTCACATTATTATCGCCTCATAAAAGTAATAATTTCCTTCAGTTGGTATCCTTTGTTATTTCTCTGTTGCAAATCATTTTTATCATTTGTATTTCATGTATACTTTTTGGTGTAATCCCCAAAGTTGACTAACTTTGAATAGTTTCTGTAGCTCATTTGTAATTAAACTGTTTTAAATAAAATCTTTATCTTAATAAAAGCAGAATTGCTCTACAGAGCATACATGTCTGTCCCTCTTTCCAAAGTGCATTTTGGTGAAACAGCTTGGCTAATGACCTATCTAGATATCACTCGGGTTACTCCCCTGGGTTTGAGGCACACTGCCAAGTAAAGAACTTACCATACTTTAGAGGGCCAGCTTGGCCAATTTAGCTCTATTTCAGGAAAAGCAGACCTTAAAGCCTATGATCAAGAAGAAGAGAGCTGCTATAGTGTTCCATCCATGATGCTCTAGGGGAAGGTTGGCAGCAGCTGCCTAGCAAGAGGATACTGCTTTCACTACCCTCACTTCTGTTGGGCAAAAGGAAGTTTTTGGTATAGGACTTCAATAGTGCTCTTTTAAATAAAGGCACTATGGAACTCTGATATATATATATACATGGGGCAAGGCTTTAAACAACCTTATAGTTATCCAAAGCAATACCTGGCTATGAGTCAAGATCATGTGACCAAATAGGATCCAGTATATATGGAAATAACAAGGTAACATAAAGCAAGGGTTAAGCAGTATGCAACATGCCTGAGCTACCTGTATAGGCAAAACATGACCTCTGTGTGCTAAAGATACATTATTCAATGGGTGAGAAAGGAAATGAAAATAAATAACACTGAAGGAAGACTGCTATAATCTCAAGTACTGTAGATGAAGAATTTTTATAAAATACAAAAAAATATAAATGTAGATGATTTTTCAATACTATAAAATAGTTCACTTCCATTGCAGTTAAGATTATAGTCATGCACAGTATGACAAAATTTTGGTCAATAAAGGACCTCATATATGATAGTACTCCCATAAAACTATATTGCTTAGTGATGTTGTAGCCATTTTAGTCTGAGGAATAGTGTTCATGAAATGAAGAAATCACCTAACAGTGAATTTCCCAGAATGTAACTCCATCATTGATACATGACCGTAGTTGTTTGCTGGGCAGCAGCAATAACCTGAACTTCTCTCTAAAGAGAACCTTGATTAAAAACCCCCACCAGAAACATCTCCAGGACATGAACTTCCATAGGAACTCTCTGAAGCCATTCAAATATATAGCATGCCAATGGAGTGTGCCAGCTATTCTCTTTTTCACCTTCCCTTGAGGAAAAATGCACATCTTTTTCATGAGAAATTAGGGGATCCCTGGTAGACTAAATATACTAAATTGTCCATTCGTTGGAGGCCTTGTAATTAAAGTATCCTATGATTTTTTAAATATTTACATGCTATGTCACCTAGTAGTAGTTTCTGAAAAAAATGAGTGAAGGAATGTACCTATGGTTACCCTCCCCAGAGTATGATGTTGCAGAGAGCTGCCAATGTTTAACTAAATTGTGCAGCACTGTTTCTTCTATGTGTGTGCTTGTGGGTGCCCATGCATGCCTATGTGCCTGGGGCTCCCAAGAAAATTAGAATCTCCTGATATAAAAACAGAAAACTGTGTAACTGTGACATGAGAAATGTATGAGTTTATTTCACAATAGTAACCTTTTTACTATCTATATGCATCCCATAACATCATGTTGCATGCCTTAATTATATGCAATATAATTTATTTTTAAAAAGATATGGGTATATTTTATCATGTTCAAAGATCATAGGACTAAGCTATTCATGAGAATTGTATTCACTTAAAAGATTCATAAAAACTGTTTTCAGTAAGGGATCCACGTAGGATCTCACTATAAGTTATCCTTATGTATTTTAGAATCCTATAAAATTAAAACAGTTCATTAAATGAAAGTTATTTCTACCTACTAGGAATATAAACAATGGAGATATTTGTATGGGTTTATACTATGTGATGCACAGAAAATGGCAAATCTATAAAATAATTTAATTCAGATATTATATTTTGGTGTAAAATATTCCAGTCTTAAAGTAAAAAAGTTGAGTGGAGATTTGGGAAGTTTCTTGGCACTTAGGTTATACCACAATTTGCTAAACTGAAGATTAAAATTGGAAAGTACCTATGAGATATTAATCAGAAGTTATTCTGTTATTACAGGTAGCTTTTTCCTTGGATAATGTCATAATTTTGTATAAATATAGAACACTACTAATTTTTAGTGAAAATAAGCATGAATATTTGTCATTTGCATTTTGTTAGAGTTTGAATGTATTTTTAAGCAAACTGTTTAAATTTATGTATCATTACCATTAAGCAAATGTACTGTTCTTGAATCTGATTATTAAATATTAAATACTAGTCTAGTGCAACACTTATCATCATAGAAAATTTGAACTTAACCATAAAGAAGTGATAGTAGCTCTAGCTTAATGCTTACCAAAGGGGCATATAAACTACAGTGAACAATGCAGTGTATGTTGTGATGACTGTTCTCAGCAAGCTGACTGAATATAGACTTGCCTTCCAGAGAGATACTTCAGTTTCAAGTATCCATTTCCCTAATAGAATATGGTAAAGTTTAGACCTCTGATGCATTTAAATTAGTACTGAGATATGCCAAATTTCATGGCATTACTTAGACTTTAAAAAAATGGAATGAAAGTAGTCTGTTACCTATTAGTATCATTTAGTTTTTATCTTAACAAACCTGTAGATTAGTAATGCTCCATCTCATGCACATGAATATCTGTACAAAGACATGATATGGACATAAACAAGGTAGAGAGTCATCCTCTTTTTTAAAAAATTTTTGTTTTAGTTGTCAATGGACATTATGTATATGTGGTGCTGAGGATCGAACCCAGAGCCTCACACATGCTAGGCAAGCACTCTACCACTGAGCCACAACCCCAGCCCTCATCAACTCTTCTACACAGAGGATCATTTGATTTCTGAAATTAAGCCATTGCCTGGTTCTTTCTAGCAGCTATTGTTCTGTGGTGTCTGTGACCCCATCCCTTTTTCTTTCCTCACCATGCCCCCACCAGTGGCCAGTGGGTACAATACATTTCCTTTTCCACTTTGGAGAAAGGGAAGATCTCGTGTTTTGCTACCCTCAGAAACCCTGAATAACACATAACAAAGGCTTGTGTGAATTGTAAAAGCGTGCCTACTCTACTCACTTACCTTGTAGAATTGGTCCATTCTTAAAGATGAATGCTTTGTTGACCTCTCCTTATTTAATTTCTTAGGCTTCCTTTTTCATTTTCAGGCATCTAGTGTTCTTCAATTAAGATTAAATGTTGTAAAATTTGCCCTGCAAGTATTAAAATACAAAAGAATCTTTTTACTTTTTTCTTTTTTTCCTTCAAATGTGTTATGAAAGTGGAGCCCTACGGCCCTAGGATACCAAATAATTTTCAGCAAATGATTCATGTAGTGTATATTAACAGTTGGATGTTATATCCACATTCCGGCAACTTCTAGATGGTGAGGTAGGAAAATGAAGGAAGTGCTGAGTTTAGAGTAGAGGACTCATCAGTGGGTTCAGAGCTCCTGTGGAGCTGGCCACTAGGTCTCAAGCTCATGGGTACAGCTGTTGGCAAGTCTCTGCAATCAGAAGCCATCACTAACAGAAAGATTCTACAGTCATTTTAATCAGTATTTCGCAAAACTAGCAGTCAATGTCCTGAGTGGACACATTTTCCTGGAGATTGCCTCTGTGGCTTTAATATTCTCCTTGAATTGAGGCAGCATGATACAATGTAGCATCAGTGATGATGGAATCAAACCTACTGGTTCTAAACCTAGGTATATTTTGTAATGTTATTCTGATTCTTGATCTGGGGAATAGCATCAGTAATTATTCATAAGGCAGAAATGCAGAAGCCAATGTTCTATGTCTAAAGCACCATTTGAGTGGACTCTTGAATAGTCACATAATATGGAGTTGAGAAATATGGAAGTTTTTAAAATTTAAGCAAATTATGAAATTTGCATGTATTTAATATTTTGTAATGTTTTTAGTTACATGCATATGTAACTTAAGATGTCAAACTATCCTAAAGTCTCCAACAAAAACTAACACCTTTCCTTCTTTTCTCCGCACCCTATTCCATATCAAGAAAAGTTTTCCTCTCTCTTAGCTACTTGTCATATATTTGTATCTTTGCCCCATAATTTTAAAGGAAGATGGTTACATTGCTGTGTCATGATTTTGCATTTTCTGCATTTTCTTTGACCTCCTCTTATTGAAGTTACAGTCCTCCCACACTTAGCTCTCACCCACTTCTCCATCCATCTTTCAAATGTAATTACATTCTAACTTTGGTTAAATCAATATTCAGAATTTATTTTATTACCATTATTACTGTTTACACAATACAGATGAGCTATGATGTGCTGCAGAATTGCATTTCCTGTCTTGAACGATGTTTTATTCACCCTCGGACTCAAATTAACCTGTTTTCCAAATTGTTTGATTTTTTTAGCTCTTATTAATTTACTTCCTTAATGTAAATCTTTCCTCAATTTATTAAAAATCAAGTAACAGCTCAGTTCTTTTCAATCTGGAACCTCATTTCCTGCTCCTATAGAAAACTTACAAAATATTTCAAAAGGTAAAAAAAAAAAAAAAATTAGTATCCATGTACCCACTCCTTAGTTTAAAGAACAAAGGATTATGTCATATGTAAAAGCCCTCATGTTCATTTGCCTGATATGCCCCCACAATCCTACAAAAATTTTACCCCAAATTTAATATTCATGCTTCCTCTTTATTGTTTTATTTATTTATCAATCTATCTATCTAAAATAAACCAAAGCAAACTATATTATGGTTTCGGATAATTTAAACATCTTGTAATGCCACCTTGCTATGCAAATTCTTCCTACTTTTTCACTTGATATTTTCATGTTCATGAGGTCCATTTATGTAGACAAACATAATTGTAATTCACTGACTTTCACTATTCTATAGCATAACCATTATGTTAGTACATGAACAACTACGAGTAGTAAACATAAAACTATTTCACTTTTGCCTTTTAATGTTGCTTTAAATCTTTTGTGTGGTTCTACTACTTCCAAAAACAAAAAAATGAAAAATTCAAATGGAGCCCATGATTTAATGGGTACTCTGAGAACTTTAAGTCATAATCCAGTCTCAATTAACAATTAAAAAGGTCTAGTCATGAGAGTAGAGATGTAGCTCAGTGATAGAATGCTTGCTCAGCATATGGCAGGCCCTGAGCCCAATCCTCAGCATAATAGTAATAGTAGTAGTAGTAGTAGTAGTAGTAGTAGTAGTAATAATAATAATAATAATAATAATAATAATAATGTCTAGCCATGTGTGATCATCAAAGTCCAAATTTGATTTAAAATTTTAGACTTCTACTCTTTATCATTCTATCTTTATACAAAAAAAAAAATGAGCTTGCAGTTATCCAAAATAAAGGGTGTGGCACCTTCTTAGCTTCTCTCAACTCCCAGAAAGGTTCCAGGGAATTGCCAGATCTCATCTCAGTATTTTTGAATAGCCAAGCCAAAGCCAGCAGCTTCAGCCTCTAGATGTCAGATGACTATAGTAGCAGCCCCTGTCTACCTTACCCACAGTTAAGTTACATTTTTTGTTACTTTTATGTATTCTTAAAGCTATTAGAATACCTTACCTGCCTCTCTGTAATAATCATGTGGAGTTTCTTTTTTTTTCTACTTTAATCTATTACTATGAAGAAACACCTTAAAGGTTTTCTAATAATTTTGCATTTTGTGATAAACCCAACTTGTGTGTATTTATGTATATATCTATATACGTAGTTTTCACTTTTACATGATTCTCTCCTTCTAAAACTCTGATTAAAGATATACTGACCATTCTAATTTCATGTTCTTATTTTTCATGGGTTCTACCTTTTTTACTTTAAGTTCTGTATGTCTACAATTTATTAATCCTCTTTTATATTTAGTTTATTCAGCAAACTAAATTTCTAATAAGTTCTCAATATTATTTTTGATTTTTACTTAAATCTTTTTTTTTTCACCTGTGTAGTCTCTTGTTCACTAATTATTACTATAAATTTTCATTTATTTATATATTGAACATATTTACTCCATACTTTCTAATATTCCATCACCAGCTAAGGTGGTTGAGATGCTTCTATACTGTATTTCATGACTGGTACTCATTATAATTTTATGTGTGAATTGAGTTTTTGGTAAGGAATTACCATTCCTTGACTTTAAAGTTTTTCTTTTTTTTCCCCCAGAGAAAACTTGAGTCTAAGGTCCTAAACATTGAGTTAACCTTAGTTCATTTATGCCCACCAATGTATCTGTGCATCAGCCCATTGTATTTTTAGATTTAATATTTCAATTACAAAATTTCACATCTCCATGTTATATTTCTTGAATTGAAATTTTGCTTGTTTGCTTTTTTTTAAAAATCATCCTTTCTTCTCTTCTGGTTATTAATTTTAAGAAAACAAAGATTCAAAACCTGAAAGTAGCAGGAAATAATTTTGCTTATAGGTGAGAAGTATTCTAAATTTCAAGCTGTGTATGGAGGAGAACTAGTATGCTTTCTGATAGCTTGCATGTATTGAGTATAGTTTTATCTAACAATTTTATAATTTTCAAAATTTCCTGCTTCATTTATATCTTACAGGATATTTATCTTAAATTTCTGCACTTGTCATTTTTGTGAAGTTCTAAGTCAAATGTAAAAAAATTAAAGTGTATGTATAGATGCCAAGAAATAGTTGAGTAATCAATATATTATGTCATATTAAACTGCTAATTAAAAATCAAATACAGAAAGTAATGGGCAATATTGATGAAAAACAGAGGTTGCCAGAGATTGAAACACTTAACAAGCATTTTAGCAGTTTTTATGCTGCTGTGACTAAGGACCAGACCAGCACAACTGTAAAGGAGGAAAGGTTTATTTGGTGCTCACAGTTTTAGAGGTCTTAGTCCATAGAAAGCCAGCTCCATTTCTGGGGGAGGGGTTTGAGGTGAGGCAGAACATTATGGCAGAAGATTGTGACAGAGGGAAACAGCTCACATGTTGATCATGGAACATAGAGAGACTAAATGCTCCAAATATAAAATGTATACCCCATAGCCACATCCCCAAATGAACTACTTTCTCTGGCCACACCCTACCTGCCTCCAGCTATACTCAGTTAATCCCATCAGGAACATGTTGAAAACTTTGCTGATTAGGTTAAGTTTGTAACTCCATCATTTCTCCTTCAAAGCTTCTTTCATTGTCTCACATGTGAGATTTTGGCGGAAACCTCACATCCAAACTATAACATTCCATCCCTGGCCTCCAAAAATCTCACACTCATCTGACTAAAATACATTTATTCCATCCTCAAGAATCTTTATAGTCTAAAGAATCCCAAAATTGCCCAAAGTTCAAGTTCAAAGTCTTCTCTGAGGCTTAAGACAATTTTGCATTATGAACTCCTGTAAAATTAAAAGCAATGTATAAGAATCCAATATATGATGGTACAGAGTAAATATTTCCATTCACAAAATTAGGGTCATAGAAATAATGGATAGGACCAAAGCAAGATGGAAATCCAGCTGGGCAAATAAGTCCTATAGCTCCATGTCTGTCATCTGGGGCATATGGCATCATGATGTTCTCTCCAAATGGCATTTGTAGCTCCACTTCTGTGGCTTTGTGGGTTGCAGCCCAAGTAGCCTTTTTGTTGGCTTATCTCTGCTCAGTTCCTGCAGCTTTCCTAGGATGACATCCAACATTATGGCATTTCTTAATCTCAAGGGTCTCCACAACAGCTTTGGCTTCCTCCTCAAATCTCCTCACTTTGCTTTCTAAGGGAGTGCCTGCAAGGACTCCAACCTGGCTTGCCTGGCTGCCAAAGCCTTCCTTGGAAATCTTGGTCAAAGCCTCCATGAACCCTAACTCCAGGATCTTGGTTGACTCAAAGGTCTGCTGCCATTATGAGCCATAGCAGAGCCTCCAGGGATCCTTGCTGCAGCAGTCTCTGAGTGTCTGGATGGCTGAGCATGGTGAAAACTTCCTAGGCCCCCTTGTGCAAGAAGGGTGTCCCACTGGTTTCTTCTCCAAAAGAATTTTTACTTTTACTCCCTTGAGCTTGAGAAGGGTGTGGTCTTGTCTGCTTCTGAGATGCCCTCAAGTCATTTCTCTTATTGTCTCTAGACAAAACCTTTAGCATTTCTTTCATGATGGTAATGTTTTAACTGCAATTTCCTTAGCCCAAGTTTTGTTTTAAATAGCTTTTAGTTGTAGATGGACACAATACCTTTATTTTATTTATTTATTTTTATGTGATGTTGAGGATGGAACCTAGGGCCTCACATGTGCTGGGCAAGTACAGCCCCTGCCCAAGTTCTATTCAGGCCATTTAAGCCTGTTTCCCAAATCTTTCTGCTCTGCTTTCTGCTCCTTAGTATCACAATTACTTGGCTAGAAGCTGCCAGCAATATCCATGTCACTGCCTGAATGTTATGCTGCCTAGAAATTTCTTCTAGTAGATTAAGGAATCCATTGCTTTTAAAAATCAGCCTCACAGAAAGTCTTAGGACATGGGCAAAATGCAGACAACTTCTCAGCCAGAACATAGCACAAATGGCCTCTAATCCAAATACCAATAGTGTCCTCCTTTTTTACTAAACCCTCTTGAGCCCCATTTTCACTGTCCACAATCCTATTGGCATTCAGGTTTTCTGAGCTCCCACCAGAATCAGCCATTAAACTGTACTTACAACAACCTAAAGCATTTCCAGCTCTCACTGCTAAGCATCTCAAAATTTCTCCCACTAATTCCAAAAAGCTCAAAAAGCTTCTGAACCACATGGTCAGGTTAGTCACAGCAATGACCCCACTTCTCAGTACCAATTTCTGTTTTAGTTAGCTTTCTTCACTGTTGTGACTAAAAGGCCCCAACCAGAACAACTCTAAAGGAGGAAAGGTTTATTTGGGGCTTAAGGTTTTGGAAGTCTTAGTCCAAGGATGGCCAGCTCAATTCCTCAGGGCTCCAGGTAAGGCTGAATATCACAGCAGGAGAGGGAGGCAGAGGGAAGCAGTTCACATGTTGATCATTAAGCAGAGAGAGAGACTCCATGTTCCAAATACAAAATATATACCCCATAGCCATGCCCCCAGTGAATCACTTCCTCTGGCAACACCCCACCTGCCTCCAGTTACCATTCAGTTAATCCCATTATGGATTAATTCACTGATTAGGTTGAGGCTATAAACCAATCTAAATCTTCTTACTTTGTCTCACACATGAGTTGTCATTTTGATTTATTATGTATTTATTTTGGTATCAGGGATTGAACTCAGGAGCACTGACCCACTGAGCCACATCCCAAGCCCTTTTTTGTATTTTATTTAAACACAGGGTCTCACTGCATTGCTTAGCACCTCACTAAGTTGCTGAGGCTGGCTTTGAACTCATGATCCTCTTGGCTCAGCCTCTGGAGCCCACTGAGATTACAGGCATGTGCCACTGCACCTATCTCACATGTGAGCTTTAGGGGGACATTTCACATCCACCTTGCACTGGCTATAATTGCAGCATTGTGTGACTTCATGAGTTAAAAGTAAAATTTGCTTTGCTTTTTTAGTCCCTTATAGTCATCAGGAATAACCTGTGATGTTTGTCTAGTTTGTCTCATATTAGAAGTGCTTGAGTTATAAGCTCATTTCATTTGTTATTGAGGATATGCTCTTTTTTCCAAAGGACTTTCCCATTGAAGACTTCATTTTATTTGTAAAATTTCCCTATGTGTCAAGGAAACAATATTGCAATTATTTCACAAATGGGAACACTAATGCATTAAGGGACTGGTAGATTTGACTAAAATCACAAAGCTCCATGCAGCAGAAGTGTGGTGGGAAGGAGTATCAGGATCCCAGGCTCTGGACCAGGCTTCATCTTTGTATGTATCACAGAGATTAAAATTACCTTTGCTTCCTAAAGGCCTTATAACATATTTCTGAGAAGCAAGGACAATAGTATGTAAAATTTGCAAGCACTTTCAAACCCACACTGTACTAGACAAATAGGAGATGATATTATATAATGTAAAAAAAAATCAGGCAATGCAGTTTAGGTTAAATCTACCTCTGTTTCTATGTAAAAGAAGAAATGATGACCATTATATACAACTCTTAGAGAGAAAGGTGACAGAAAAATCTGTTATGATAGGAAAAAGTATTATATTTCCTAAGGAAATATAACATTATTTCCTACTTGAAGAGAAAAGAACTCTTAGAGCAGAATGTAGCAAGAGTGATAAAGTTCAAATCAGGACATTTGGGTTTAAATCCTGCCTTTGGCATCAAGCAACTGTGCAACTTTTCTTAAATTCTTAAAAACTATGGTTCTCAATTTACTTCTATAAAATGAGGTTAAACCAGAAAATATTGAAGGTCTTTTCAGCTCTGACATTCTCTGTTGCTATGATTCTGCTTTCTACGTGGAAGGCTTTTGTGAAACTGCTAAGTAAAGTACCATCTCAGCTGAGTTGTGGGTCCCACAGATGGAAAGTTCTGAAAATGAAATTTTCTAATTAATTGAAAGCTATGTTCATCTAAGTTTCTTATCTTTTCATATTCCTGCTCTTGCTGGTAGCTTGTTTTTGCAGCTTCCTTCCTTAGATTTGTCTTGCACAACTGCCTGCTACCTTTTCCCCATCTTTAAAAATTCCACATTGCCATGGTGTTCAAATTCCCAGCCATAGAGTTTTAGTACTATTGTTTTGTTTATTTGTTTGATTGATGAACTAAATAAACACAACACTTTCAGTACTCTACATCTTCACATCATCAAGAAAACCAATATTAGAACTTGTCTGGAGTCTGGGATAGGCAAATTAATGGCCCCCTCCAAAAGACCATGTTCTAATCAACAGAACCCTACACTGCAAAAAGAGACCTTACAGATGTGACTAAAGTAAGAATCCTGTAAAGGGTGTTAGCCTTGATTATTCAGTTGGGGAGGGAGGCAATGACAAATGTCATCACAATGTTACTTACAGGGAAAACAGAGAGACACAGAGCAGAGTTGGAGTACAAGTGATGGTAGAAGAAGAGGCCAAATAGAGATTTGAAGATGCTGCTCAGCTGATTTTGATGATGGAGCAAGAGACCATGAACTAAGAAATGAAGAAAACCTCTAGAACCTGGGAAAAGCAGGCAAACAGATTCACCAGAGAGTGTCCAGAAGGAACTCACACCTGCTACAACCCTGATTTTAGCACAGTAATACCCTCTCCAAACTTCTAATTTCCAAAGCTAAAAGAGAGTAAATTTGGGGGTTTCTCCAAATTTGTGTTTGTGTTAATTTGGGTTACAGCAATGAAATGAAAATAATACAAAAACACCTTCCATTCTTAATAGTTTAATTTGTTTCTAAACAGAATTTTTACCTGTTAGTTCCTGAAAGATCTTAAGAAAATGTATATATTTTGAAAATTTCCAGATGCTCTAATCCCCAAACTAGGTGCTGAGATAAAATAAATTTAAAGATAAGTGCTTTATATCACATTTCAAACTACAACACAGTTACATTCCCATTAATCTATTGCTAATTGATATCCTCAGGTGATCATAATGAGCTATCTTATAAGAGATTTCTAGACAGTGTTTAAGGTTGCTTACAACCCTGAGATTATATGATTATATTGTAAAAACCAATTAGAAATCAGCCGAAAGTATCAATCTATATCTATTTAGCTGAAGTGTTATCTGTATAACTTTGATTAGCAATATATCATCTTAAATCTGATTATCTAATATGGTATTAAGTTTCTCTGAATAACTGATTATTGATATATGGATATTTCTACAGGTGAGGCTATCTGGTTTAAAGTCTTTTAACTTGAGGAGCAGCATGCCTACCAGTCAGTCACACTCTATGAAACACTCCTATCCTTACAGAAATACTGTGTTTCTAGATTTTCTAAATAATAAAGAATAGGAAGTGGCCAAGATGTAAAAAGTAGAGCCATTCTCTGGTCTTCACAGAGACATAGATAGAGGAAAGCTTAATCCAGTAGCTTTCCTTGAAGATGTAATGAGTCACAGAGATAGAAGAGTTAGCCAGACTAGACAATAGGAAGGGAGAAAAAGAGAAAGAAACATTATAAAGAGAAAGTACTCATGAATAAAGAAAACACAGTGCTTGTAGAGCTTCATAGTACAGTCAAGTATTATTCACAATCAAGGATGTCAGAATCATAGAATTTAGGTCAGAAGGACAGAAGAAATGAAGTTGGAAATGTAAAAAGGACCAATCAGGACTTGATGTATCAGTACTAAGAAATTAGACTATATCCAACAGGACAAAGGAAGCCAATTGAAAAATGAAAACAGAGAAACAACATTGCTACTTTTAACACTTGTGACCCTATGTGGATGATAGGTTTGAGTTAGGTCTCCACGTAGTCATGAATCTAGTTTAGAGACTGTTACAACACTCTGATTAAGAATAATGAGGGCTAATATTTGTAAGCAAAAATACGGAAATGGGAGCAGAACTCCATGGATCAGCAAGCTTTCTTTATTAAACAACGGTGGACTGGCACATTTTTAGAGGAGAAAATGGCAACTGGTTACAAGAGGGGTATGTTTTTTATAAGTTTTAATGAGAGTTAATAATAGCGGAACATTTAGTGTGACTTAATCATTAGAGACTTAGAACATGCTGGCTGGGAAACTAGTTGTGCAGGTTCAAAGTCTAAATCAGGAAACAAATTCAAAACCCATTGTTACTGGGATGAAAGTCCAGAGCCTTCTCCACCCACGACCCATCCTTTCACGCTGGGGGTTGTCATTCCATATCCTTCAAAAGTGACAGGTTTGGAGGAAGGCCTGTTTATTTAATGGACATAAATTGAAATTGACAATGATTCTTCCTTCCAATCATATTATCGCCAAAAAAAAAAAGCAACAGTTCTGAGAACCACCAGATAATAATAGAAAATTATAAATTTCATTTTAAACATATAAAATCCTTTGAATACTTAGAGTAAGAAGAAATGTCAAAAAGTTGACAAAGTTGTTGAAAACATCTTTGCTGAATTATCAGTATATTGAATTATCAGTATATAGATGGGTAAAAGCATTTGGATTTTGGAGACTGTCCTGACTCACTGAAGACCTGTAAAAATAGGAAAAATTATTTAATATTTATGATGTCTAGTTCTTTCATTTGCAAAATTAATATTAAAACTGTTAATTTATAATGTTTTATACAGGATTTGTCTATATAAAGCACTTAGCAAAATATACATCTATAAAAAGCTGAGTGAAAAGTATTTACAAGAAGAGAAAAATGAATGTTTATGAAAGAGAGTGACTGAACAGAACAGAGAAATCTTACATTATGAAAATTGTATGTGGCTTTCTTGTCCTGTGACATAGGACAGATCAAAGGGATTTTTTTCCTCCCAAATTGTTGACCCTTAACACTACGATTCAAAATCAGCAAAATTACATTCAGTGTTTATCCATTCCATAAGTGATAACCTAATAAAATTGTTGGGTAGCCCCAGTTTCTGTCCATTTCAAGTTTGCCTCCCAATTTCCCATTCATTCTGTGATCTCTTTCCCTTAGAATCTTCTCCTTTTATATTCTTATGAGGAAAAATTCCTAGTTGACATAGAAGAGAATAGTTACTCTCATTTAGAGACAGAATAAATTAGGAATTGGTATACCTCCTTTGGATTTGACAAGTAGAAAAATTTGTAACCTGATGACCTCATCTGTTTATCATCTGTTGACTTCAGTTTTCTGCTAGGCAACAATATCAGAAATCAAGAATGAACGTGCATGGATAAATGTTGGTTTGAAAAGTATAATAAATAATGTTTGGAATAGCTTTTAAGAGGGAGGAATAACTTTTAGGAGAAAAACACAAATAACAGCAAATAAAACAAATAATCCAATAAAATAACAATAAATAAAAGAATGAACAGGCCAGGTACAGTGGCACACACTTGTAATTCCCACAACTTGGGAGGCTGAGTCAGGAGTACTGCAAGTTAGAGACCAGCTTTAGCAACTTAGCAAGACCCTGACTCAAAATAAAAATTAAAAAGAACAGGGTAGGTGACTCAGAGGTTAAGTGCCCCTGCTTCAACCACAGTACCAAAAAGAAGAAGAAGAAGAAGAAGAAGAAGAAGAGGAGGAGGAGGAGGAGGAGGAGGAGGAGGAGGAGGAGGAGGAGGAGGAGGAGGAGGAGAAAGAGAGAGAGAGAGAGAGAGAGAGAGAGAGAAAGAAAGAAAGAAAGAAAGAGAGAGAAAAAAGAGAAAAAGAAAAGCTGCTCATTGTTTGAGAGAAGATTGAGGGAATTTGCAATTACTTAACATGAGTTATATGTGAGGTTGATTAGCGTATATCATGGAATAAGAAATCTGGAAATGTTAAGTGGTTTCAGAAGAGTGGGATAAAATGTGGAACCAACATTACAAAACTTCTGAACAAGGATTAGCTCCACAATGGACCGCTGGGAATAACAGAAACAGAGACGTTGGTTTAAGGAGAGTCAAAATGTTAAGACCAAACTGACAGATGAACTGAAATCTTTTAAGATTATGATGGGACTTTGAGAGGAGTGACAGTGTGTGAATAATTAAGAAGTTGGTTGGTAGAGGCAAACAGTACAGCAAGATGAGAAGAACCACAGAGGATAAACATTTTCTGCATAAAGAATGGATGAGTTAAGGAGTAGAAAGCAACAAAAAGGAGTCAAGAGAATACTAACACACACCCCTGGATCTATTGACTGTAGGGGAATCAAAGAAAACAAATCAGAGAAGTGAAAAAAAAAGTAGACACGTTTCTACATTTGATTAGATGAAAATTCGATGCAAATTAAGTAGGTTACATCATCACATAACCCGATATAGCTGTTAGTCATCTGGGATATTTTGGCTTTCGGTGTTTTTTTCCCCTGTTCGGGGAGTGTGTGATTATTTAAGATATGAAAATGATCATTCTTTGTAAAACTCCTCATCCTCAAGACTTTTCTCAAGTTTGAAAAGATTCTGATCACAATACTGATGCTTTTGGCCTCATAGAAATTTAATTTTTTTTATACACTGCCACTCTTTATTATATAATAATGATCTGGAATGCTTGGCCCTTAGCATTTTCTTTTAGAAGCCTCATTTGGATTGATTTAGTGCAGCTGGTTTTTCATTTGCTTATGTTTAAAATACAACTGCACAAATACAGAAAAAAATGTATAGAAAATATTTGAAACTATACTTTAAGACAAACAAATACTTGCTTAATGGCTATGATTATTAAATGGTGAATAAAATATGTAATGATAATAAAAATGGAAAATTCATATTTAAAAATAGGACAAATATATAGAAATTTTTTGTGACAGTATTAATTGTTATAATATTTTTGATCCTTAGATAAAGTATTGGGTTTGAATTAAAACAGAATTCATCAAAACAGAATCAACTTTATAACATAAACCTACCCAATTGCTCTTGGAAGGTTGATACTTATTTAAAAAGGAAATAAAAAAGAACAACTATGTTATTTTAAATTCAAGAAAATTATACATATCACCAAACAATGTCCCGCTTCTTCAGAATGCAAATATAAAATATTCCATATTAAGTGCTGCTTAAAATTCTGAATAAATAGTTATTCCACAAAAAAGCACCACAGATCATAAATTAATCTCTAAACAGCATTTACTGAGTAGTGAATTCAACCAGAACCAAAGGTTTCATTTTATTCAGTGAAGCACACCATTATGTAAAGTTTCTTTTTGGCAAGATTTCATAGCTCTTACTACCCAGGAAATGATCTACCACTTTACATCGAGTGAAATTTAGTAAAGCTAGCCACTTGGTTCTTAAAGATATCTTCCAAAAACCTTGACTCCCTGAAATTAACAATGTTTTTAAGGTTCTGTTGACATATAGTCCCAATGTGAGTCATGCCAATGTTTTTAAAATTTTATAATGGTCTCTGAGTTGCTTTCTTAGCATCATTTTTGGCCTTTTCTTCAATCCATTCCCACAAGATAGCCAGGATAATCTCAAAATGCAGTTCTAGTCATGCAATTCCCCTACTTCTATGTCTGACACAGATATAACCACAGCCCTGTAGGCATTGTCTCTGCCTTTTTTCGCTCACTTGTGAAGTTACTCTGTCTGGCTCTCTGGTCCAACCATTTTTCCTATTTCCACAAGTCTTTACATATGGCTGTCCTTTTTCATGACAGCTCTCTCCTCTGCCTGGCTCTCCCCCCTCTTCACCTTCTTAACTCTTCCTACCTATTCTTTGAGTTTTCTGTTTTAGTCAGCTTTGTGTCACTATAAACAAAAGATCTGAAAAGATCAACATAGAAGAAGAAAATTTTATTTGGAACTCATGGTTTCAGAGGTCTCAGTTCATAGATGGCCAACTGCATCGCTCTGGGTCCAAGGTAAAGCAGAATATCATGGAGGTAGGGTGTAGAAGAGGAAAACAACTCAGGACATGGCAACAAGGAAGCAGAGAGCTGTGCTTATCAGGGACAAAATAGAAACCCCCAAAGGCATGCCCCCAGTGATCCACTTCCCCGAGCCATACCGTACCTGCCTACAGTTACCACCCAGTTATTTCATATGAATGGATTAATCCACTGATTAGGTTAATTAAGTCTCTTATAACTCAATCATTTGATCTCTGGACATTCTTGCTTACCTCACTCTTGAGCATTTGGGGACTCCATATGTCCAAACCATAACAACTTACCTCAGAGTTATTGCCTCAGGAAGTTTTTTCTGACACCCCCTCCCCCAACTCCATCAAACTTACCTAGTTGAATGCTGTGCTTTCCACACTTATGACAGTTTTATTAATGACAATCTCCACAACAAGACTGTTCTATCAGATTAGAGACCATGAATATTGTGCCCATTACTACATTATCTATATCTACATCAGCACCTGACATACCATGTCCTTCACACATTTTGGCTAAATGAATGAAGAAAACTATAGATGAAATGACATTGTACGAAAATTTTCATTTCATCAATCCCTACTTTAAGACTTGTAAAAAAATTAATATTGGTACTTAGGATATTCCTACATTTTTATGAAATCTGAAATTAACTGCAAATAAAGGTTTTGCTTTAGGAAAATTGTAGAAGAATTTTCAATGAGCTAAAGGTTACTGAATGGCCTTCCAATGAACTGCTGATCATTGTTCTCACTAGTATAGTGCCATAGGTTGTAGAAGAGGGTTACCAATGTAAGGCACTCGTCTATGGAAATATCAATGAATTTTGTACCACCAGAGATACAATTAATTTGTGCCATGTAAATAACATGATTCCATATATTTTATTTAATAGATGGCAGCCCATTTAAAAAATGTTTCAGCATTTGTGACTGCTTTATATACACATCTGTTCTTCATATTCTCCATCAAACCAGATATAACATTTAACCAGTTATCTAATTAGAGTTAAATAATATTTATGACATGTATAGCAAGCTAGATAGATAGATATGATAGCCATTATGTGACCCTTTTGAAAATAATCTTTTAGCAGCTGTTTTATGATATTTAAATACAATAACTGCTTTTATTCTAATAATTATTGAAAGCAATAGGTGTTAATTTTGCTTAATTTTTTTATTTGTCTGTTCGTTTTTGGATACTGGAGCACTTTACCACTCAGCTACATCCCCTGTCTTTTTTTTTTTTTTTTTTTTTTTTGAGACAGTGTCTCACTATGTTGCTGATGGTCTTGCTAAGTTGCTAAAGCTGACCTCAAACTGGAAATTCCCCTGTCTCCATTTCCCTCTAAGCTTGGCTGTTTTTTGTTTTGTACAAGAGTATATATTGACAACCCTTAGGTATGTTAAGTGATAGTTATGTATTAAGGATCTAAGAAGTAGGAAGATCACAACGCTTATGATTCTTTTTCCACATTGTTAGGATAATTGATTATAATATATTGTTTTTTCCAAGTGGTTATTTTCTTACTGTTTCAATGAGAGAGAAAGAATCATCTAAATTACTACATTTATCTAAAAAAAATTCAAAATAATTTTAAATTAATTTACCTAATAATTTTATTAAAAATTGAATTGTGGTGTGTATTCTTTTTAAAATAATAATACAAATTTTAGTAAAGGTTTTGATAAACAACTCCTCTTAAAATTTTTGAAAACAATTCAGTTAAAAACATGAAAAAATGAAAAGTAATTACATGAAAATAGAAGAGAGATTTCTGGTCAAAACAAAAACTAATGGTTTTTTGGAGTATATTGTAAAAAGCTAATTTCAAATACAGAACATCTAATGACTACAAATTGTTCATTTTCCTTTCATTTTAAATTAGACTGGACTACAACAAATGACCAACACAAGGTTTTAGTTTTATTTGTAGGCTTAACATTCACAGTGACTTTCACATTTGTTACTATATCTGGTCAGTATTCACAAACAAATTTCTTTTTGAAAAGTAATTATAAAGCTCATTGAGATTTATTTTCCACAAAAAAAACATGTTGAAAATAAATATTTCCACAACATTACAAATGTGTTAAGTTTGTGTGTCTTGACTTATTTTAAGTAAGAAATATAAAGTATATGTATGGACTGTACTTGACAAATGCCCTCCCCCAGAAACCATTGTGTGCACACATGCATGAAGAGGTTCTACATAAGCACTTGTCTACATGGTTAACTCAAGAGTTCAAGGAGAAAACTGTTATTATGTGCCTGTACCTGTGTATTTGTCCTATTTGATATTTTTTTATACTCATATGACTAAAAATTAAATAAAAAGGCTTCTTCTCACATTTATTGAGTGTATTTAGTATAGTTTTGTGCATTCCCAAAGATCATTCATATGCTCAGTAAGATAAGTTAATGAGACTAAATGCTTCAGACCACATGTGAGCTGTTCAGGTTCTGTAAATGACTTGGGAACTGGAGCTCTTCTTCAAAAGAATATATGATAGAAGGAAAATCAATGGAATAGAGGAGGGGAAACAGAAGGAGGCAGGTGGGGAGGGAAAAAGAAAGTACTGGGAACTGAAATGGAGCAAATTATATTCGATGCATGTATGACACATCAAAATGAGCCCTACTATTGTCTATAACTAATAAAAACATTAAAAAATAAAACAGAGGTCCAGAAGAAATTCTCATGGTGGTACAAAACTGTTCAAAAACAAGAAAAGTCATTTTGATTCAGAAATGTCAGTAAACAAAGAGTAATCTAGTCGGAAAAGAAGGTGATGTCTCACTTAAGGGTCATTTCTCTGTGATAAGCAAAGTAATGACCCCTCAAAAAATGTCCATTTTCCACCAGACATAGTGGCATATGCCTGTAATCACAATGACTGGGGAAGCTGAACCAGGAGAATCACAAGTTTGAGTCCAGCCTGGGCAATTTAGAAAGACCCTGTCTCAAAATAGGAAAATAAAAGGACTGAGGATGTAACTTAGTGGCAGAGTGCCCTTGAGTTCAATTCCCAGTACCCTCCCGCCACACACACAAAAGCCCATTTTCCAGTCCCCAAGACCTGTGGGCATATTGTTACATGACATTAGGAACTTTGAAGATGTAATTATGTTTATTAAACTTGAAATAGGGAGATTATCTATATTATACAAGTGAACTCAATTTAATCACAATAGCTTTTAAAAAACTTTCTCTAGCTGGAGGAGAAAGAGATATTGAAGAGGAAGTCAGAGAGATTCAAAACATGAGACAGACCTTGACATGTCCTTCTTGCTGTAGTGAGGATGGGAGAGGGCAACATAAGGAGTAATGCATGTAGCCGTAAGAAGCTGACAGAGAAATACACTTGACATCTAGCAAAGATATGGGAACTGCGATCTTCCAACTGCAAAGGACTAACATTGCCAGGAATCTAAATGAGCGTGGGAGTGGGTTCTCTCTCAGAGCCTCTAGGGAGAAAGGTGAATGCATAGATGCCAACCTGGGAGACTAAGCAATGGACCCAACAGATCAGTGCTATACCCTGATTTCTCACCTACAGAACTTTGCAATAATAAATTTATGTTGTTTTAAATTGCTTTGTTTGTAGTAATTTATTATAGCACAATAGAAAACTAAAACACCCTCCAAAGTAGCAGAAACCAGATTTTAATTTGGAACAATGAAGATAAACACTATTGCTCTGAACAAGCAAAAGAATAATTATAGATTGATTACAAGATAAGTGTAAAAAACAACCAATAAACAAAAGCATCACCAAATGAGAATTTAATAAAAATGAATGCTTTGTATACATAGACCAAAGGAGATCTCCTTAAACAGTTGACAAATGTAAAACTCGCAATTGAAACACTGAACATTTTGATTCTATTAAGACATAAAGGTTTTTGCATATCAAATTGCCATAAAGAGAGACATGCCATATACTAGCCTTCTTCTTTACATCTAAATTATGTCAAAACAAAACAAACAAACAAACCACATTCAAATTAAAGAGACATATATAAACCTAGTAATAAAAAATTGAACAAAATTAACTTGGAAAACTAGAAATGCTACTGCACCATGGATATGAAAACAATGGGATAACATTTTTAATCCACAGATGAACAGGTTTTGAAATTTGAGGAAATACATATTCATATCCACTTATAAGATGATGTGAAATTTCTTTAATCTTTTAACATACAATGTGGCAGTGTGTATTAATTTTCTATGAGCCATTTCTTTGAACAAGAAATTCTACCCTAGATATATAAAAATTTTAATTCCTCTAATGATTGTAAGAAATTAATATTTATTATTATATGCTGATCCTACAGGGCAATGCTTATTGAAGTAATAATACATCTATTCAAAGGACTGCTATGTATCAATAAAAGATAACGTGGCAAACAAATGTATGAATGTATAAGGACATGGAAATATTTCCAAATTTTTTTTAATATTTATTTTTTAGTTGAGGTTGGACACAATATATTTATTTTATTTTTATGTGGTGCTGAGGATTGAACTCAGAGCCTTGCACATGCTGGGTGAGTGCTCTACTACTGAGCCACAATTCCAGCCCTTTCCAAAATTTTTAAGTGCAAAATTTTGTTTTAGAATAACATATACAGTATATTTTATAATATCACTAATTTTACAAGTCTGGAAAATAGAAATATATATTTATATATACCTGTGCACGCAAAACATAGAAAAACAATCTGGAAGATATATGTCTATTAAAGATCACTACTATATTAGAGAAAAAACTCAGATCAGAACATCAGACACTCAGTACTCAAGGGCAACGCCATCATGGAAGCTCTTTGAATAAAATAATCATTAAATTTAGGTACAACTTGAGCAGTGGAGTTTTAAAAATAGAAATGAAAATAAAAAAGTTATGCTGAATCAGTAAACTAGTCTTGTGGTAACTAGTTCTTCACCAGTAAATGGTGACAACCAGAACAAAATTTTATTTCTGGCATTTTCACAAAGAAAAAAAAAAATCCTTAAAGGAATATTGAAAGGCTGCTGCCCAACTCTCTCCCCTACTCCTTGCTTCCATAAATGTGAGTCATTTATGAACCACTGAAACATTGTGATTCTCTTCATAATCTATACAGAGCTCTGAGCACCAAGAGATACCTCGAGGACTTCAAACAGTGGCATCTCAATATCACCCAGCATCTACCTTAGGTAGTCAAGAAATCTGAATGAAAACTCTGTAAGTCTACTAAATTTAAAAACTTTCCTATGCTTGTGGTTTTTATTTTCTATTAACAATTCAGGTATGTTTATTCTTAGGAAGAGAAAAAAACTGGGAAACTAGGAAAACCATCAATCTGAACAGAGTAAGATGTACCAAATTATTAAGTTGGTGGTAGTCACTTTATAAAGCAAAGGCAAGCAGGACACTTTGGAGTCCACTGATATCATAGGTAGAATACTCACTTTCCAAAGAGTTCTACTCTCTAACCAGTGGAAACTGAGTATGTTACTTATATGGCAAAGGAGACTTTGTAGATATGATTAAGGATCTTAAAACAGGAAAATTATCCTGCATCACGCAGATGAGACTAATGTAATCAAAAAGTTCTTTTTTAAGACTGAGGCAGCAAATATATACTGAATGGTGAAAACTAAAAGCTTTCTAAGACTTGGAACAAGACAAAGATGCCCACTTTCACCATTTTATTCAACATAGTTCTGAAGGTCCTTGTCACAGGACAAAAATCAAAACAGAAAAATCATTAGGATTGCTATATGCCAATAACTGACCATTTGTAATAGGAATCAAGGAAGGAAGCCTACTTCCAGTAACTACACAAAGTAAAATACTTAGGAATAAATTTATGAAGAGGTAAAAGATCTCTACAATGAAAATTATAAAACATTAGTGAAAGAAATTGAAGAGGACCCAAAATAAATTGAAAAGAAAACCATGTTAATGAACTAGAAAAGAAATCAATATTTTAAAAATGTCCATACTATTTAAAATGATCTACAAATTCAGTGCAATCCCTATTAAAATACCAATGACATAGTCTCCCTGATATGAGGATGCTAACCCACAACAAGGGGTGGGAGGGGAAGAATAGAAGTTCAGTGAATTAGAGAAAGGGGAATAAAGGGAAGGGAGGGGAGATAGAAACAGGAAAGACAGGGAATGAATCTGATAAAACTTTGCCGACTTAACCACAGTGAATCTCAACATCTTGCACTTGCACAAGACTGGGATCCTAATTATAATAAGATATATTCTGTGTTTGTATAAATATATCAAAATAGTTATTTGTAACTAAAAAGAACAAATAAAAATTTAAAAAAAGAATTAAAACTAAGAGCTCTTGGTGGCATAAAAAAATAAAGGCAGAAAGAAAAGTGTAGCTCCTCCCCTTTTTCTCCAAGTTTATACGACAGTAAATTTAAACCTTGAGTAATATCTGGTACATGCTAATGTTGTCTGCACCACAAAAGGAATAATAGTAAAATCTGAGGACTGCTCAATGCAGAGTCACATTATTAAGAGAAGGTGTATAGAGAGCCACATTTTA
Source organism: Callospermophilus lateralis (assembly GCF_048772815.1). Taxonomy (NCBI): domain Eukaryota; kingdom Metazoa; phylum Chordata; class Mammalia; order Rodentia; family Sciuridae; genus Callospermophilus; species Callospermophilus lateralis. The sequence continues at coordinate 60,515,643 of NC_135310.1, read as the reverse complement.
AAGGAAATCAAAGATATTTATTTTCTACTTTCCTCTGAATTTCTCCGGAGTACCTTTAAAAAGGTGCAGTAATGAAAGATAAATGCTCAAAAATGGGTTCCTATGCATGCTAATGGATAAATAACCAAAGACTAATAAAGATTCAAGAATCATGCCAACTAGATTATTCAGGATTGTTTCTTACTTTGCAAGCAGTGTCCATGCCCAGCTTCTATTACAAATTATGCAATTAAATGGAGCTTTGGAAATGGTATTTGCATCTATCACAGAATGTCTGTTTATTATAATAGTGCAGAAGGAAGTTCCAAGAATTAAGGATCATTTGAGGCCATTTATATAAACTTACTTGTTTGTAGTGATGATGAACATACCTAAAGGACAAGATACTGAACCTCTCCATAAGAACTAATTTAGTAAAATCCAAGTTATTCTAAGTTATGAGGCCTTTAAAATGATCAGTTCTTAACATGAACTTCTTTGAGGGTATTGTAAGTTAATACATTTGATAGTTTTATTTCTGTCACTAAACTTGATAATCAACAACATGGAAAAATATATATTATTCCAAATAAGCCTATAAAAATAAAAATACCAAAAGCCTGTGATGATTTGGATCCTTTTTAAGTACACCAGGATATCTTAAAATTAAAGTTTCTTAATCTACCAGTGAATAGCTCCCAGCTGGTATGTTTCCCATCTAATTGAAATGCATTAGGAGTCAACACTACAAACTTATTTGTAATTAAATTTTGGATTTAGGTTAAATCCACTTGAATCATAAAAGCTGGTGGACAAATCTCTTCACAGAAATAATGCAAATAGAAATATTCACATATTATGAAATGCTAATTTAGGGACACTGGCAACAAATAATAATAGACACACACAAAAATACTTCGAATGTTATAATGAAAAACTCTTATCCAAACTGACATTTACTTTGAGATGAGTTAGTTCTGCAATTTCTTATCCTAAAATATCATTTGTATTATCTAATATAATTCAAAATCCTTTGCCAGCCTATAAGGCTGGGAATAAATTCACACGTTCATTACTTCTTAGGCAGTTTTTGATTAATAATGTCTCTTCTAACATAGCTTTACTGTCTACCTTAAACAAAATGTGGATATTTATAATAAGTACAAGCAAAAAAGAAAGAATATGTCATTTAGTGGAAAGTAAGACTTCGGAAAATTCTTTAAAAGCTAAAATTAAAGCACAAAGTATTTTTACAGTTATTTGTAGGCCTTGATCCCAAGCTTTAGCTGAGGTAGGTCATTGTGAAGGTTTAGCCTTGGGTTTTAATATCCATTGTAAAGGCATTATCCAGGGAAAACAAACTAACCTGACAGAACTTTCAATAAAACTGCTCAACCATGACTTTTTTTTTTAAAGGCTCCTAGCATCTTTTAGGCTATCTCTCTAAGGGGGAAAAAATGCTGATCCCATAAGTTTTAAATAGAAAAAGGCTGAAAAAGCACAATTTTTCATTCAATTTTCTTTTCTTTCTTTATACCTTTAAACCAATATGCAGTTAAAAATAGGGTGTATTTTATTCTCTTTCCTGTTTCCAAAAAGACTCTTAACTAGTAAATTTCAATTCACAGTAACAGAATACTGAAAATTTTAATTATATGCAGGTTTACTTCTTCCTAATAAGATACAGAACAGGTAATAATCCAAGTGCAGTGGTTTAGGCGTGGTTTGGTGGGTTCCATGTCAAGATTTTCTAACTTATTTCTCAGTCATTCCTAGACTCTTGCCTACCACACTCAATCTCAATGTGGCCTGGAAAAGCTCTCCACCATGTCTACAATCCTAACATTAAGAAAATGGCCCAGGAGTCACTAAGTATCAGTTCACACAATATTCCTGTGGTCAGAGCTTAAGGTCACAGATAAATATATTATAAATGAGACAATGTGGACTTTATGATGGTTTTCTTATATCTCATTAAGAATAAGGGATGTGAACAGTAGGCTCAGGTCCATCCTGCCACCAGTAGACACCCGCTGGAGCTCAGGCTCCTGGGCAGAGAACTGATTCTTCCAACCATCAGACTACTGTGGGAGCTCAGGCCCAGTCCAGATCTGCCCACACCGACATATGTGAGACCTAGGCCCAGGGTAAGTCAGAGCTCACCCCCCCTCCCCGCCAGCCCCCGGCCTGGGAAAATGCCCCAAACAAACCAGAATACTACAATAACAGACCCCATGGACAGCAAAATTGATGAAATGTCAGAGAAGGAGTTCAGAAGGTTCATAATTAAAATGATCTGTGAATTAAAGGATGACCTAAATGAGCAAATACAGGCAAAAATTGATCACTCAATTTTTGATAAGAGAGAAAATACAGGTAGCAAAGGATTACTTCAAGAAAGAGATAGCCTCCACAAAATATCAGCTGGAAACACTTGAAATGAAGGATACAATAAACCAAATGAAAAACTCAATAGAAAGCATCACCCACATCTAGATCACTTGAAGAAAGAACATAAGATAATGAAGACAAAGTATACAATTGGAAAATAAAGTTGCATACACAGTGAAGATAGTAAGAAACCATGAACAGAATATCCAAGAATTATGGGACAGCACCAAAGACCAAATATAAGAGTTATTGGGATAGAGGAAGGCACAGAATTTCAAACCAAAGGAATGTACAATCTCTTCAATGAAGTAATAATATCAGAAAATTTCCCAAGCATGAAGAATGAATTGAAAAAGCAAATACAAGAGACTTGCAGGACACAATATATACAAAATTACAACAGATCTACACCAAGGCACATTATAATGAAAATGCCTAGCATACAGAATAAGGATAGAATCTTAAAAGCCACAGAGAGAGGAATCAGATCACATACAGTGGGAGACCAATTCATATCTCAGCTGATTTTTCAACCCAAACCCTCAAAGCCAGGAGATTCTGGAATAACAGATACCAAGCTCTGAAAGAAAATGGATGCCAACCAAGAATCTTATATCTAGCAAAACTAAGCTTTATATTTGATGATTAAATAAAAACCTTCCATGATAAACAAAAGTTAAAAGAATTTGCAACTAGAAAGCCTGTACTATAGAACCTCCTCAGCAAAATATTCCATGAAGAAGAAATAAAAAACAATGATGAAAATCAGCAGAGGGAGATATTAGACTAAAAGAAAAGCCAATCAGAGGTGAAACTAAGTCAAGGTAAATACCAAAAATAAACAAAAATGGCTAGAAATACAAATCATGTCTCATTATAATCCAAAGGAATGCACAATCTCTTCAATGAGGTAATAATGTTAATGTTAATGACCTAAACTCATCAATCAAAAGACATAGATAGCTGATTGGATAAAAAAAAAATACCCAACTATATGCTGTCTCCAGGAGACTCATCTCATAGGAAAAGACACACAGACTGAAGGTGAAAGGTTGGGAAAAATCATACCACTCACAAGGACTGCAGAAGCAAGCAGGGTTTCCATCTTCATATCAAAAAAATAGACTTCAAGCTAAAGTTAACCAAAATGGATAAAAAAGAAACTACATACTGCTCAAGGGAACCATACACCAACAAGACTTAACAATTATAAATATATATCACCCATACAAAGGAGCATCTACGTTCATCAAACAAACTCTTCTCAAGTTCAAGAGTCAAATAGATCAAAACACAATAATTTTGAGTGACTTTAACACACCTCTTTTACCACTGGATTGATCTTCCAAACAAAAGCTGAACAAAGAAACTATAGAACTCAATAATATAATCAATAACTTAGACTTAACTGATATATGTAGAATATTTCATCCTTCAATGAGCGAATACACTTTCTTCTCAGCAGCACATGGATACTTCTCTAAAATAGACCATATATTATGCCGCAAAGCAACTCTTAGCAAATATAAAAAAGTAGAGATAGTACCATGCATTCTATCAGATCATAATGGAATGAAACTAGAAATCAATGATAAAATAAGAAATAAAAGATACTTCAACACTGGGAAATTAAATAATATGCTACTGAATGAATAATGGGCTGCAGAAGACATCAGAAAGGAGATTAAATTTTTTTTCGAGGTAAATGAAAACACAGATTAAAAATATTGAAATCTCTGGGACACTATGAAGGCAGTTCTAAGAGGAAAGTTCATTGCATGCAATGAACCAGAAAACTTCTAGAACTAGTAAATTAATTCAGCCAAGTAGCAAGATACAATCGACACCCATAAATCAAAGGCATTTCTGTATATTCGTGACAATTCCTCCAAAAAGGAAATTAGGACAACTACCCCATTTACATTCCTTAAAAGAACAGAAAGTCAAAAAATAAACAAATAAATGACTTCACACTACATCTCAAAGTCCTAGAGAAAGAACCAACCAACACCCAAATCAGTAGAAGACAGGAAATAATTAAAATCAGAACTGAATTCAATGAAATTGAGACAAAAGAAAAAATTGACAAAAAGTCGGTTCTTTGAAAAAATAAATAAAATTGACACTTAGCCATGCTAATGAAGAGAAGGAAAGAGAAAACTAAATTACTAACATATATGATGAAAAATGAAATATCATAAGAGACACTACAGAAATACAGAAGATAATTAAAAATTATTTTGAAAACCTGTACTCCAATAAAATAGAAAATATCAAAGGCATTGACAAATTTCTAGAGTCATATGACTTGCCCAAATTGAATCAGGATTATATACACAATTTAACAGATCAATTGCAAGTGATGACATAGAAGAAGTCATCAGAAGCTATCAACTAAGAAAAGTCCAGGCCCAGATGCATACATAGCTGAGTTCTATAAGACCTTTAAAGAAGAACTAATACCAACACTCTTATTTAAGGAAATAGAAAAAGAGGGAGCACTTCCAAACTCATTCTATGAGGCCAATATCACCCTGATTCCAAAACCAGGCAAAGACACATCAAAAAAAGAAATTTTAAGACCAATATCTCTAATGAACATAGATGCAAAAATAATCAATAAAATTCTGGCAAATTGAATACAAAAACATATCAAAAAGATAGTACACCACAATCAAGTGGGGTTGATTCCATGGATGCAAGTTTGGTTCAAAATATGGAAATCAATAGGTATTGATCAATAGACTTAAAAATAAGAACCATATGATCATCTCAATAGACACTGAAAAAACATTCAACAAAATACAGCACTCCTTCATGTTCAAAACACTAGAAAAATTAGAGATAATAGGAACATATATCAACATTGTAAAACCTATCTATGGTAAGCCCCAGGCCAACGTCATTCTAAATAGCGACACATTGAAAGCATTCCCTTTGAAAACTGAAACAAGACAGGGATACCCTCTTTCACCCCTTCTATTTAACATAGTTCTTGAAACACTGGCCATAGTAATTAGACAGACAAAAGAAATTAAAGGGATATAGATAGGCAGAGAAGAACTCAAATTAGCACTATTTGCTGACAATATGATTCTGTACTGAGAAGATCCAAAAATTTTCACCAGAAAACTTCTAGAACTAGTAAATTAATTCAGCAATGTAGCAGGATACAAAATCAACACCCATAAATCAAAGGTATTTCTGTATATTGGTGACAATTCCTCCAAAAAGGAAATGAGGAAAACTACCCCATTTATAATAGCCTCAAATAAAAATAAAATACTTGGGAATCAACTTAACAAAAAAGGTGAAAGTCCTCTACAATGAAAACTACAAAATGCTAAAGAAAGAAATTAGAGAAGACCTTAGAAGATGAAAAGATCTAACTTGTTCTTGGATAGGTAGAATTAATATTGTCAGAATAACCATACTCCAAAGCACTATACAAACTTAATGCAATTCCAACCAAAATCCTGAAGACATTCCTCATAGAAATAGAAAAAGCAGTCATGAAATTCATCTGGAAAAATAAGAGACTCAGGATAGCTAAAGCAATCCTTAGCAAGAAGAGTGAAGCAGGTGGCATCAGACTATACTACAGAGCAATAGTAACAAAAACAGCATGGTTTTGGCACCAAAACAGACTGGTAGACCAATAGTACAGAATAGAGGACACAGAGACTAACCCATATAATTACAGTTATCTTACATTTTAAAAGGCACCAAATACGTACGTTAGAGAAAAGATAGCCTCTTCAACGGATGGTGCTGGGAAAACTGGAAATCCATATGCAACAAAATGAGATTAAACCCCTATCTCTCACCATGAACAAAACCCAACTCAAAGTGAATTAAGGACCTAGGAATTAAACCAGAGATACCACATCTATTAGAAGAAAAAAAGTAGGCCCAAATCTCCATTATGTCAGATTAGGCCCCGACTTCCTTAATAAGACTCCTATAGTGCAAGAATTAAAATTAAGAATTAATAAATGGAATAGATTCAAAGTAAAAAGTTTCTTCTCAGCAAAGGAAACAATCTGTGAAGTGAATAGAGATTCTACATCTTGGGAGCAAATCTTTACTCCTCACACAGCAGAGCATTAATCACTAGGGTATATAAAGAACTCAAAAAGCTAAACACCAAAAAAACAAATAACCTAATGAATAACTGGTCCAAAGACCTGAAGAGACACTTCTCAGAAGATCATGTACAATCAATGAATACATGAAAAAAATATTCATCATTGCTAGCAATTAGAGAAATGCAAATCAAAACCACTCTTAGATTTCATCTCACACCAGTCAGAATGGCAGCTATTAAGAATACAAACAATAATAAGTGTTGACAAAGGATGTGAGGAAAAAGTCACACTCATACATTGCTGGTGGGACTGCAAATTGGTGCAGCCAATATGGAAGGCAGTAGGGAGAATCCTTAGAAAATTGGGAATGGAACCAAAATTTGACCCTGCTATCCCTCTCCTACCCAAAAGACTTACAGGAACACAGCCACATCAATGTTCATAGCAGCACAATTCACAATAGATAAACTATGGAACCAACCTAGATGCCCTTCAAGAGATGAATGGATAAAGAAAATGTGGTATATGTACACAATGGAATTCTATTCAGCATTAAAAGAGAATAAAATCATGGTATTTGCAGGTAAATGGATGCAGCTAGAGAATATAATGCTAAGTTAGCCAGTCCCATAAAACCAAATGCTGAATGATTTCTCTTATTTAAGGATGCTGATTCATAATATGCTGTGGGAGGTGAGGGGGATGGGAGGATTAAATGAACTCTGGATAAGGCAAAGGGGAAAGGGGAGGGAGAGAAAGGGGATGCATAAGATTAGGAAAGATGGTGGAATTCGATGGTCGTCATTACCCTAAATACATGTATGAAGACATGAAGGATGTGACTCTCCTTTTTGTACAGCCAGAGATAAAAAAAAATGTGCTTTATATGTGTAATATGAATTATAATGCATTCTGTTGTCATATATAACAAATTAAAAATTTTAAAAAATAAGGGAGGCAGTTATTTAAAAAGAAGAAAAATTTATATAGTGAAAAAATTTGCAGAACATGGCCATGTTATCCCATTCAAATTTTGAATAAATCAAATAGTTCAAAATTATTGGTGGGGTGCAGATATAGCTTTTGCAAATAAAACAATGAAATAGAAGAAATGCCTTGATAAATATACATACACATACACACACATATAATAGTCATAAAAATACATTTGTATATATGTTGTACAGAATTAGCTGTATATAATTGTATATTTATCCATAATTGTTATATTTGTAGAAATTTTATATATAAAGTTTATGTTGTCATAAAATCTGGAATGTTAAACAGAAAACTCTTAATGGCTTTTGCCTCTGAAAGACAAATCAGCACATATGATAGAACTTAGCATTATAGTCCATTACTGAAATTTCTTATGTGTATATGTTGTTGTTTTACTTTTAAAATATTTGGTTTAAAATTGAAGTGCCAGGGTTGGGGTTGTGGCTCAGAGATACAGCTCTAGTCTAGGACATGTGAGGCCCTGGGTTCAATCCTCAGCACTACATAAATATAAATAAAAAAATAAAGATATTATGTCCAACAACAACTAAAAAATAAATATTCTTTTAAAAATTTAAGAGCCAAATAAAAATAGTTAGGTCCTTAAGGGGTCTAAAATTTTAAAAACAGTGAAAATTGTTACTGTAATTAAAGAGTAAGGAAGACAGACATTTAGTTATTTTGATGTCAAAATGACCATTTTGACATGTGGGTTTTTATTATTCCATGTGGGTTTTATTATTATTAATCTTGAACTTGTTTAAAATTTCTTTTTATATCCTTTTTCTCCAGATTAAAATGTGGATTTTCATAAACATGCAAAGTTTGGACACAAAAGCCTATGTAAATGTATTTTGTGCTCTTAAGTAAGCGATTTTACCTCCTTTTTAAGTTATTTTAAATAGCTTCCTTTAAATTTCAACAAAACTGAACTTCTGGTTAAAGAAAAACATAGTATATTCATCCAAGGACTAATTTTATTAGAAAGTTTTAAGTGTATGAAAGCAATGATGTGTGCTTAAGTACTTTATCAACTATAAAAAGGATTATTATCACCTTCCACGATTCTTTAACATTACTTGTTTTAACAACAAGATTTGCCATTAGTGTAATTTGCAGCAGAGTAGTCTTTAGTGAAATCTTTTAAGTAGGCAGTAAGGTGTGATTACATATGCTATTATATGCCAAAAAAGTATAAGGAAAAAAAACTTTTAATGGGGATTCTTTGATGCCTGCAATTTATTTTCCTCTCTAAATTTCCATTATCTTCTCAAATATTATAAATCATTCAACCCACAGTAAAAGCTTCAAACAGGGAATCTTTTGAAAGATAAAAAGTAAGTCATCATCAGAACAACTCCAGAATAGAAATAACCTTGATTCTGTAATGTGTGTGTGTGTTGTATAAAGGATACTTTTTGTAGCAATTAATTCTATTTTAGAACAAAATACCGTGCCATGAATTGTCTACTGGACAAGAGTAGAGCCATAATGCTGTTACTGGATTATCCCATGAATCAGAAGTGCTCTAATTGCTGGTGTGGTGGTGCATACCTGTAATTCCACTGACCAGGAGGCTGAAGCAGGAGGATCACAAATTAAGGGCTACCCTCAGTAATTTAGTGAGACCTTGTTTCAAAATAAAAAATGAAAAGGACAGAGGATATAGCTCAGTGATAAAGCTCTCCTGGGTTCAATACCTAGTGCCAACTAGAAAGAAAAAGTAGCACCTTAATTTCCTGCTTTGCAAAATGATGACACTAAGTGGGAAACAAATGGAGAACATGTCTGATTCTGGGTCAGAGAACCTCAGTCTCAGTCACTGGGCAGATGTCTCTTAATTCTGTGTAGTAATTAGTTGTCAACCTATAGAGCAATGAGACTGCTAATGACTTTCTCTAATCTTACCTATTTTAAACAGCAAAACACTATACCAAATTTTTCACAGAAGATTTTGGTACTATTTAAGGAACAGGCTCCCCCTATGCTAGCCCTGAACTCCTGGGTCAAATAGATTCTCCTGCCTCTCATTACAATATCTGACTTCAAATTATACCCAAAAGCTATGATAACAAAAACTGTATAGTACTGTCATAAATACAGACACATAGACCACTTTTATAGAATACAATACACAGAGACACACCCACACGAGTTATCTGATCCTTCACAAAGGTCAAAATATTCATAGGAGAAAAGATAGCCTTTTTAAACAAATAGTTCCAGAAAAGAAGGTTAACTAGATGTAGAAGAATGAGAATAGACCCTTATCTTTCACCCTGCACACACAAAAAATTCAACTCAACTTAGGAATTATACCAGAAACTATGCAACTCCTAGAAGAAAATGTAGGATCAACATTCCAGCACATAGACACAGACAATAACTTTCTCAATAGGACCCCTAAAGCTCAGGAAATAATGCCAAGAAATAATGCCAATATATGTGATAGCATCAAGTTAAAAAACTTTTGCACAGCAAAGGAAACAATTAAGAATGTGAAGAGCTAGCTACAAAATGGGAGAAAGTTTTGCTAGCTACTCTTTGACAGAGGATTAATACTTAGAATATATAAAGAACTCAAAAAAACTGAACACCAAAAACCAAATAACCCAATTAATAAAAGGAAAAATGAATTAAGCAGACATTTCTCAAAAGAAGAAATACAAATGGCTGATAAATATATGGAAAAATTTTTAACATCATTAGCAATTAAAGAAATGCAAATCAAAACTACACTGAGATTTCATCTCACACCAGTCAGAACGGCAGTCATCAAGAATACAAATAATAAACTGGGCGCAGAGCACACAACTGTAATCCCATTAGCTCAGAAGGCTGAGGCAGGAGGATTGCAAGTTCAAAGCCAGCCACAGCAAAAGTGAGGCGGTAAGCTACTCAGTGAAAGCCTGCCTCTAAATAAAATACAAAATAGGCTGGGGAGGTGGCTCAGTGGTCGAGGGTTCCTGAGTTTAATCCCAGTACTTCCACTCAAAAAAATAATACAAACAATAATAAATGCTGGGGAGGATATGGAGAAAAAGGAACACTTTTACACTATTGATGGGTTTTAAATTAGTATAACCACTATGGAAATTAGTATAGGGGTTCCTCAAAAGACTAGGAAGAAGCTACCATAAGACTCAGCTATAACACTCCTTCATATTTATCCCTAAGAATTAAAATTATCATACAGTGATACGTGCATACCTATGTTTATAGCAGCACAATTCCCAATAGCCAAACTATGGAACCAGTTTAGGTGTCCACCAGTGGATGAACAAATAAAGAAAATGGGGTATATGTACACAATGGGGTCTTACTCAGCCATAAAGAAAAATGAGGGCTAGGGATGTGGCTCAAGCGGTAGCGCGCTCGCCTGGCATGCGTGCGGCGCGGGTTCGATCCTCAGCACCACATACAGACAAAGATGTTGTGTCCGCCAAAAACTAAAAAATAAATATTAAAAAAATTCTCTCTCTCTCTCTCTCACCTCTCTCTTTAAAAAAAATTTAAAAAAAAAAGAAAAATGAAATTATGTCATTTGCAGGAAAATGGATAGAACTTGAGAAGCAAAATAAACCAAACTCAGAAGATCAAGTGTTTTGATTTTTTCTCAAATGTGGAAGCTAGAGAGGAGAAAAATGGGGGTAATCTCATAGAAATCAAAGGCAGATCAATAGAATAGAGGAAAGCAATCAGAGTGAGGGAGGAGAGGGATAGGGTAACACCAGGGATTGATATTGACCAAATTATATCATTACATTGTATGCGTGTACAATTTTGTAACAACATATCCCACCATAATGTACAACTATAAAGCACAATAAAATCGTGGAAAGAAAAAAAAAAGAGAGAGAGAGATCTTCCTGACTGTTTCCCATATAGGTGGTTTCTACAGGCAACATACCTGGCTCAGATACTTCTGATTAGAATCTGAATTTGAATCACTATTCACTCAGATCTCAATTGTGTAGGAGTATGTCTCCTCACTTGCTCAATCATTTGAAACTAGGCTCATCTCATTCCTTTCTCTGTGTTTAGTTGTAGATGAACACAATATCTTTAATTTATTTATTTATTTACGTGGTACTGAGGATTGAACCCAGTGCCTCACACATGCAAGACAAGCACTTAACCACTGAGCCACAACCCCAGCCCCTAAAATACATATTTATATTTTAGTTGTAGATGGGGACAATACTTTTATTTTATGTTTTTTATTTTTATGTGGTGCTGAGGATTGAACCCAATGTATTCATGCATGCTAGGCAAGCGCTCTACCATGGAGCTACAAACACAGCCCCTCCTTTCTCTGTGTTTAGGTTTACACGTTGAGATCCAGATAGCTGATGTATTTAAACATGTAAAGACAGTGGAGTGATCCTAGCATTCCCCTGACCTAGCTTGTTGCTAAAACACAAAGATATAGCTATTCTAACCCAGTCCAGACTTTTGAAGCTCCAAACCATTTATAGCCAGTATCTGCAATTCCTTTGATGTCTCCAGCTCAGAGTAGTTTTAGTAAAGCCTTGAACACACCTGTCCATTGAGAAGTATCACTCAACTACTCCCCTCATTAGTAGAATGCACTCTTGCCCTATTTCATGACCCCACCTAATCTTATTGGGACCCTGAAAATCAGCACAAACATGTCCACTCCCACCTCCTTAGAGAACTGTTTTCTTACTGCTCTTCCAACCACTGCCTAGAGTTTCTCTTCAAACTTGATGTCAACCTTCTTGTAAAAAACAGAATGAAGCTGTTGCCCAGGACATTCTCCTATGCACACTATTCCTCTAGTTTATGTCAATAGTCTCAAACAGGCTTAGGTATACTGGGCCTCCTTGGTCTTCATGATCTGGCTTCCTAGCTACCTCCTTGCAGACCACCACTAAACTTAGTAGTCTAAATCATGCTCCCCATTTCCTTGCTAACCAATAATTGAAGAGCCAGGATGCTTTACAACTAAAGCCTTGTGAAATAGAACACCTATATCTGACATAGATACACTCATATCTGCTCCAGGGTTCCCAACATTTTTTTCCTAGAAATAATTGTGGACTTTATATTTAGAAAAGGTTTTTCTACACGTGCATTTCTGCATATCTTTATGACCTGGCTAGGTAAAATAGTGAACAAAAACTAATTTATTCAAAGCCTTAATGTTCTACATAAATTGTTTTACCATAGATAGTCCCCTGTTAAATTGCTACTTACCTAAATGACTTGCCCACTTTTAATATGGTACAGATAAGGGGACTTGTGTACATTTGTCATATATTTGGAGTTATAAAGCTATTTTTGAGTTTTCATACTTTTTGATATTTCAATACTTCTAAAGAACAATGATTGATTACTAATATAGATTCCCCAAAATGATAAGAACATATGAATATACCATATTTCATAGAATCTTATTATTTAAGTAGTGTTATTTTTAAATGACAAAATTTCCACATTAGGATATTGCACTTGTGTTCAATATTATCTATAATATATGCTTTTCAATACTAACTTTATTCAGTTCTTTTTTATTAAAATTATTAACAGTCTAATTGTCTAATTGAAATCACTGAAAATGTGGCACTTTTAATGGCTGAAATCTTTGCCTCACTAATCTAACACTATTACTTAGGAAATTAATTTCCTCAATTCTGTGCCAGCTACCTTCTCTTCATGCAGTGAAGGGAATGTTAAATCAAACCAGTAAATAAGCAGTTAAATAAACTAGTTTCCATAACAAAACTCAAACCCAAGTTTCTGGAGTTAAATTGAGAAACTGCTACCTTGAATTCAGAAAATTATAACTGGATAGACCTTACCTTTTGGCTAGATCTGGCTTATTGGCTTATATTTTTAAATTCCTTTGTAACAACTTCTTTCTGTTATCTATCACAATCCTAGAACCCTTTGAGCCTGATGTCTTAGCAAAGGTTTAAACTCTGTCAATCATTCACCAATCAGATTGGCCCTGCTTGAAAAAGCTTTAATAGAAAAACAGTCATAAATCAAGAGACAAACTCAAGGAAGATGCCCCTAAGCAATTACCTTATAGAAAGACAGATTATCCTAGTCAAGAAAGAGGAATTTGAGCTTTGTTTTCTCTTAGTATGTGTTGTTTTAAATAACTGAATCTCTTTATCCTCTTCTACCTTTTTCTAATATAACTGGAATATATTAAAATCTATCAGACCAATCAAAATGGAATAATATATCTATGAATAGATCTTAGTGACAGGAATTTCAAATTTTTTGAAATATCATTTCTAAAGCATGTAAGAATACCTTCCTTATACTTGCAGCCCTTCTGAAATTAGGTAACAAATAGGTCAGCCCTCACTACTCATCCAACTGATGGAAAACTGAAAAGTTTTCTGCTTTATGCCTCAATCCCAGTTCTGTTTTTCATTTTTAAAATGTATATACAGTTTCCTAAGCCTCAGAGTAAAAGAAACTACTCAGAATTAAAAAAAAAAAAATCAGTTGTTCAAAGTGGTAATTGCATTAGTTTCAACTGGTATTCATGCTGCAAATTTCCCAAATCCCTGGACATTTCCATAGAAGTTTCAGATATACTGTTTTGCAGAAACATACATAATCTTGTTTCTTTTTAGTATGTCAGATAGTATAAGAATACCTACAATAATAAACCATGATTCATCATGTCACTCATGGAATGCATTATAGGATTTTATTGCAGTCACACAATAAATTTTATTGAGCATTTCCTGAGTGCCAGTTTCTGCACTAGGCATTGGATATAACAGAGAATATAACATATGCCGTAGTCTGATTTGCATATTACTCAACCTCCAGAGACAGTTGATGTGGTTAAGTGTTTATTGAAACTATGCACTTTAAGTTTTTCTCCTACCTCTTGTCCTGCACCTAATCAGGCGTTTTAACTCATTCCTCTTCCTGTACCAGATTTCTGAATGTTCATATTCTGTATGAATTTCTGAATTGAAGATTTGTTTCTTTTTCTCCTGAGTAATTCTTCTCATTTACTTGGCTAAAACTATCAATATGACGATAATTAATTTAAGAACATTTAAGGTATTGTTTGTTTTCAGTCAGAGTTAGACTCAAATCATTGAAAATCAAAATTACCCTGGAAAATCTTTCGGGAGGTCATCTTCATAGAGATCAACCTGCCAGAACTGACTGAGATTGCTGTTTTTTGTTTGTTTCTTTGCTTGTTTTTTGATAACCATGTAAATATCTGGCTTGTATATAGAAACAATGGACACATATCTCAAAGTCTGGCAAGATGCCTACATTATAAGATGAAAGTCAGTATAGAAACTGTTTAAGAACCATTGGAAGCACCTCTAAGGTCCAGATGAGTCTGGGGTATATTCCCAATTAAGTAATTCCTCAAACTATTTAAATTGGTGGTAGTGGTGGTAGTATATATGTGTGTGTTAACCAAGCTATGCTTTATCTTCAGCCTAAACAATTGGTCAAATTCCTAGGTTCTTTTCCTCTCCAACTTACATTTCTGATACTCCATTTGAAGTGAAGCACATTTTTACTAAAAAATCAGTTCCTCCAGCAGCCTTTTCCATCCCAGTAAATACTTTCACTAGTTGCTTATCACAAGAATCTTCATCATAATGCTTTATTCTTTTGTCTAATTTTGAACTCATTGGCACCATTTACAAATTCCAATAATTCCATCTTTAAAACATGTCTGGAATCTGTTCACATTTTTCCATCTGTGCTTGTTCACACCAATGCACACAAGGACCCTTGGTCTTTCTGCTTCTACTTTAACTCCCGCCACCATTCTCACACATTATCCCCATCTGATGTACAGATTCATGGACTCATTGTCCACACAGCAGAGAGAGTCATAAAAAGATGTTTTAACATGTAATTCAGATAATGTAAAAACAAGATCCTACTTAAAAGCATGTATTAATATCCTTTAGTATTATTATTTCAAATAAAATTCATCTCTTTACCTTAGAAGCCATATTCCATTATTCCATCTCATCCTTTGCTATTCTTCCACTCCTAACTTTCTCTTCTCCATTAATATCAAGAATACTCCAGGTTCTTTACAAATTTTACAGCTATTTCTTCTGACTGGATGAAACTTGGCCCTACATTCCATGAATTTTCTTCCTTCTTATTCATCAAGATTAGACTTTATCACAATCTCCAACAGTATTCACTGATTACTCTGATATTATTTGCAAACCAGCCTTTTCTTTGCTGTACAAACACTGGATGTGAGCAGTTTTATTGAAGTATAATTGAGAAACATAAGTGACACATATTTACATAATAATTTTTCATCATGAAGTTACCATCAACTAAGATAGTGTATATTATTATCATTGCTACAATTTTTCTCATTTTCCTTGTCCTACTCCTCTCTATCTATCATGGCTACCACCCTACCATCTCCATCCCCATGCAACAACACTTATCTATCTACTTTCTGTAACTGTGGATTATTAACTATAAGTGGAATTCACTCCAAGCACTTAAAATTGGAATTCTAAATGGGTATAAAACAATTATTTTCTCTACCCTTAAGAAGCTAAAAAGGAAGGGACTGGGGTCAAGGCTCAGTGGTAGAGAACTTGCCTAAAGTGTTAGGAACTGGGTTTTATTTTCAGCACCATGTATAAATAAATAAATAAGTACTTAAATACATAAATAAATCTAAAAAAATTCCATCAACAACTAAAAAAATTAAAAAGAAGCTAAAAGGGTAAATACAAAACACACAAATATAATCAAGATGAAAAATGGTTGTATAAGAGGTATAAACATTTATTTACAGATTTAAGGGAAGCAAAGGCCACAGCTTGTTGGCTGACCCAAGAAAGATTTTGTGATTTCATTCTTGATGGGTGGAATTGGAAAAGGTTAAATAAGCTAGATGGGGGATTCTTGTACAAACTAGTTAAAACTGCCAGAGACAAAAGAGCAATAAGACTAATGGGTTGAAAATGGAGAAAATGTGAACTTTACATAAGGAGCACTGAGTGATCTATCTTGAGTAGAAATTTCTGAGAGTATAAGGGAGACTATGAAGACTTATTAGGATGGGGGCTTGGAGAACCTTTTAAGTGAGGCAAAGGAACTGGCCACTCCACAGGAGGCACTAAACCTTGAGAATCCAGTTCCATTAAGATTTGGTCTCCATTATCCAAAATGTCAACATGCTCAGAAATACATTGTCTTTAATTCTTTTTCTGGAATTGTTGATTGAAACCCTGGGATAATCAATGATGAAATTCAACACATAGGTCTTTTCAAATAGTTCTGTCCCCAAGGAAATACCACTCAGGGCTTTGTTATATTTCCTAAATCCCCAGATTTATATATGCCCCTTAGTTAAACTAGCTCACTTTTATAAAATTAATAAAAAAGGGGCCAATCATTTGAAAGCAAAGGATTTTAGACATGATATATTTAAATATTTAATACTTTTTAATACATATATTTAATTTGTTTAAATATATTTTATTCTTGTTTAATCATTGAATAAGGAAGGTCCATCTTTTGAGAGAAAAAAAATCAACGTTTTAACCATAGAATAATTTAATATATTTATACCTAAAAAAAGAAAGAAGAAAAATAACAAACCAGGAAAGATATTTATAAAAGACAAAGGAACAACTCATGCACTTTCACTTATCCAAGATAAACCATAAGTGCTTGCCAAAAATTTTTAAGGGAAAAATAACAGCTTAAATCACTGGGTGAGAATCCACCTGTCATCTCCCTCAATGAGCAAAAAGCTTCTGCCTATATGCTCTGAAATATGTCGAACATGACATTTGAAGGAAAGTCAGGGTGATTTCAAAACTTTCGATCACTCTTCTACCTTACCGAATTATGGGAAATTGGTGTAATACTGACATCCACAAAATAAGTAAGTGCCTCTTCCTTTTCTATCATGTTAGTAAAAAATTGTGAAACATTTTATTTTGATGTAAAAACAAATCCTTGAATTTCATTTAAAATTCTCATAAATTAAAAAAAAACCCACAGAGCTATAACTTAAAGTTGCTTAAGTTAAAGTTGCTTGGTTGATTCATTTTATAAACTGGAGTCCTACAATATTTGTGTTATTGAATTTATTGTGCTCATTTATTTATATTGGACATATTTCCAGTTCTCTACCATCACAATTTGAAAGACTGAAGAAAACCCAAATGTCTTTGAAATCTAAATCTGAAACTTGAAGTTTTTCATAACATCTAGAATTCCAAAAATATCTCTGTGTAATTATGTGACAGGTAACTTTGGTTTTGTTCTACTTAACTGCTTAGGGGTTATTTTACTGTTGTTCCCAAAACAATCAATGAGTTTATTGGCAAAATAGATTAATTCTACTTTCTTGGTCAAATTTATCTTCAAGTAATTATATTTGACTGTCTTAAATCTGAGCTGCTATGCTTTCAGTCAGACTTGATGCCCCCCCTGGGTGATAGAAATGTTCTGATGATGTATTGTGCATTGTGTAGCAGATGCCACATTTCACTCTGGGGTGTAGTATAGTAGAAGATGCAGTGATTCCTACATACCTACTTAACAAACTTTGTGCAATTATTTGAAATAAAAGATATCATGCAAATAATGTTTGCTCAAATGAAATAAATAGCACACTAGAAACCACAATAGTAGCAATGCAAAATTTAATCATTTCTATATAATCAATTCATTTTGGTACCATTACTATTAATTATTCATCACTAATAATTTTTTAAGAAATAATTATTGAACACCTACTATCTGCAGCATATTGGTGTTAAATTAAAGATGAAATCATGCATAAGTAGGTTCCAAAATTTACAGACTAATTAGGAAAATAGGCATCTTCAGAATAATAATAAAGTAAAATGAAATATTTTACAAGACAAGTAAATTTTATCCTACTGGGGGAACAATAAATTTTCCCATTAAGGGTCAAAATCTTGATTCATTTTTACACAAGGCAGTATTTTTACCATTAATTGATACCTGCACAAATTTTCTGACCATTCTCTAGAGATTTATAGTCCTTATTTTTAATTTTTGCACATTTAGATAAAGTAAGGGTTTGAATGTTTTAAATCTATGTGTTAAAAATTTTATAATATAGAAATAATTTTTGAGTTTAATTATGTCCCTCTGTTATTCATGTATAATGTTCTGCTCACAAAAATATTAAATTATTTTGAAATATGTTTATTAAATGTGTAAATAGCAGCATTGCATACAATAACTAAGATAAGGAATTACCTGAAGTGTTTGTCAATGGATTAATAAATTTTAAAAATGTAGAATACACACACACACACACACACACACACACACACACATATACATACAATGGAATATTATTTGGTCTTTAAAAAAGAAGGGTATTCTGCCATTTTTGATGACACAGTTAAGCCTAAAGGACATTATGCTAAGTGAATTAAGACAAATACAAAAATAAATAAATAATTCATAATCTCACTTATATGAATTTAAAATAATCAAACTCAAAGAAACAGAGAGTAGAAGGGTAGTCTCCTGGAACTGAAGGTGGGGAAAATAGAGAAATATTGTCCAAATGATACAAATTTGCCATTAGAGGATGAATGAGATCTAATGGACAAAATGGTGATTACAGTTAATAGCAATGCGGTGTATATTTGAAGTTTTCTAAGGGAGCAGACTGCTCAGAAAGAGCCAATCATCAGCTGGTAGTCTGAAAGTTTGCTGGAGCCCCTTCGGCTGTGGCTCTCAACACAGACCTTGAGTATTCATACCATCAAGAGATTAAAAAAGAGAGAGAAGGTGACAACGTGAGCTGATACATATATTAATTAGCTTGGTTTTAGTAATCACCATGTATGCATGTTTCAAAAAACTCACACTGTAAACTTTGAATATATACGAATTTTTTTGTCAATAGACCTTAATAAAGCTTAAAAACAAAAAGATGCAGTTCAAACTGGTAAAGGGTAAGTTTCTAATTCAATAGGACTTACATTCTTATTTAAAAAAAAAAAAAGGTAAATTTGAACACAGACTTACAGGAAGCATGTCATGTGAACAGGATGGCAGAGATTGACTGATGTGCCTACAAGCCAATGAAAGCTAAGATTACCAGGAAAACATCTAGAAGTGAAGGGAGCAGCACAGAACAGATATTTTACTACTCTCAGCAAGAACAAACCCTGCTTCCTTGATTCAGACTTCCACTTCCAGAACTATGGGATGATAAGTTTCTGCTAAGCTACATAGTGTTTACTGTTTTGTTACTCTAAGAAATAAGTACACTCTAAGAAATAAGTACACTCCTTTAAAAATATTTGAAATAAAAGGACAAAATATTGATTAGTGTTTTTTACAAATGATACAATGAAGCACTAATTATATTACAAACACATTGTTTAATAATAAATTTTAACACAGGAAATTTTAAATATTTTATCATGTGTACTAATAGATATCAAAAATATATATTAGTTGTACATTGAAATTTAAGCTGAAACATAATGGTTTAACATTACCAATGAGAAAAAAAAAAGTTGCATTCTTGATACTGGCATTTAACATTCTTAAATTTTTTCACTCAAGGAAGAAATGGATCATGAGTGTGTATGCCTTATCTTTACTAATTGCCTTCCTTTCTCTCTCAGTATGTTCTAGAACTCTATCAACTGGTTCAGTTTTAAAGAGAAAAGTACTTAAAATCCTTTCATGTGTTTATTTTTAATACAGAAGCTAAGACAAATATCAATGACTGGAAACAGTAAAAATATTATTCACTGAATATCGCAAAACACTGCTGAGAGCAATTATAAGGAAAACCAATATTCATGGAGGATTCAATATTGAAAATGCATTCACTCTTACCAAATTCATACATAGATTCAGTGAGATTACAATAAAACTACACCAAGTTTTACTATGGAAATTGACAGATTAATTCAAACAATTAGATGGAAATGCAAAGGGCTTAAAGTAGTGATAACAAACGGCATTGTTGAAATACTCCTATTAGCACGTGTTCATATTTGTCAGATAGATACAGTAATGGAGATTTTGCTGTATCTGTGCAGAATGGACAAAAAGACTGATGGAACTAGCACAGTTTATTTTCCAAGATCAATGTTCAATTTTGCTAGCCACTCATAGGACCCTTTCAGAATGAAGATGTAGGAGTTCTTTTTCTCTGGCAAGTTTTCTTGGATGACAGTTTTAAATACTAAGTGATTCCCACTGTCTCTTTATCAGGGACTTAAGTATTTTTTGCTGGTCTTCTATTTCATTACTTTCTCTTGGATTCTTTTTATATTCTTTATATAAAAAATATACCTATACCCTTTCTACTTTTTAATTTTTTTTTATTTTTTAGCTTTTTTTCAATGTCCCTTACTAAGTAGTTATTGTAATTATTCAAATAATAATTAAATAATTAACTCAATCATTATATAACTTGTTCTTTATTTCTTAAAGTTTTTTCTTCTTCTATCTTTCCAGAATTAAAACAGATCTCATTTTAGTTCTTCCTTTATTTTTATGAACTTCTGTTTTGAGGTTTTTAAATTCTGAATAAAGATCTATTCATATATTCATTTGTGATATTGTTAACACATTCTTCAAATGATAGTTTAAACAATTTGATTCATTTTAGAGTGTTATGTTTGCTTGCTTTTTAATTTTATTCTTTTCATATTTGATGGTTTTTTTTTTCCTTTTTTGAATTTTCTTTTCTTGCTTTTCTTTTTAAATAGGGTCTCACTGTGTTGCCCATGCTGGTTTTAAACTCTGGTGCTCAAGCAATACTCTACCTCAGCCTCCCCAGAACCTGGAACTAAAGGTATGTATCACTGGACCTCTTTTATAATTATCTTAGGGGAGGCTTTTCATCAGCTAAAATAGCTTTGGATAAGTAAATGCTGCTAATGTCTATGGATTTCTTAAATAGGGTTGAAATTTCAGGGTGGAAGTAAAGGATTTTAGTTTACTCAATCCCTGTTAGGTAAGTGCAGATAAATCTACTTGCTTTAATGCACAGACTTTGGGGAGGCTGATAGAAAAAGAATTTGGTATCTGTTGTCTTTCAGAATCCTAAATTTCATCCTCTTGCTTTTTTTTTTTTTTTCATTGTTCAGTTGCCAAGTTCTACCTCTACCTTCCTTTTCAGTCTCTTCTGCCCACAAAATATTATTCTACTTACACAGCCTCAGCAGTCCTGTTTTAAATCCATTTTCAATAGTACTCTGACTTATAGTATCTTATTTTTTTCATCATTTTCACACTTAGTGTGGACTTATTTGATGAGAATAATTTTAGCTTCATCTTTTTTTTTTTTCCTCTGCACAGGCATGAACAGGAGTGTAAGAAAAAGCTTGGTGTCTATGTTTATAATTAAACACAATGTCTTCTGTCTTCTTTTCATGATGGAGGAGGAATTAGATGGATTTATTGTTTCTTTGTTGGTTCATACGATTGTGAGGAAACTGAGTAGGCAAATTCAGATTTGGGCAGACACCATTACCTTGACTACCAAAAGCTTATTTTTTAATGTTATTTTTTTACAACTAAGCAATATTTCTAATCAGAGAAACAACACACAGGAATTGAATTTGACTGGTAGAAACAGATAGCCCAATAGCTTCAATTGCATGAGTTTATGTTCTAACCTTGCAAACATCAGAAGATAAGGAGTAAATACAATGTGGCTAGTACATGGTGTCACCCTTGCCCCAAGATCCTCCCCCATTTTCTGCATAGTTATTATTAGTATGTGGGCTTCAACTCTCCATAAACATTTGCTACAAGATGCCAAATGCTTAGTCATAACTTTCATATTCCAAATATGAAGAAAAAAAATTGATGGGAAATATGTGAGCCTTTCCCCAGATTACTTAGTCCCCTATAAGAGTGCTTACAAGGGCTGGGGATGTGGCTCAAGCGGTAGCGCGCACATGCGTGCCGCCCAGGTTGGATCCTCAGCACCACATACAAACAAAGATGTTGTGTCTGCCGATAACTAAAAGTAAATATTAAAATTCTTTCTCTCTCCCTCTCTCACTCTCTCTTTAAAAAAAAAAAAAAAAAAAAAAAAAGAGTGCTTACAAGTTTACCCAAAAGGGCTGGTGAGGTAGCTCATTGGTAGAGCATTTGCCTAGCGAGTTTAAGGCTCAGGATTCAATCCCCAGGATCCCATTCCCCAGCAAAAACATATGTCTGCTCCAAAATTCTAGCTGCCTTTTGCCTGCAGATGAGAAAATGTACTATTTTAATTAGGCAACCCCAATAAATTAATTGTTCTTTTAAATAAGAGATGGGAAAATGGTTATTTGCTAGGTACTTGAAAATTTTTACCAAAAGAAATAAAAGCCTTTGTTAGGATGTTGGGAGTTGTTTGTTTTACTCCATTCCTAATATATTTCCTATTTCTAAGAATCCATTATGCTAAATGATAATGTATTTGAAATAGATAATAGTCAGATATATTTAGTTTTGCAAACTCATTTTAAATCTATACATGCATTAGCCACATTTTTACTAATATGTTAGTTCAACTTTATAATCCAAAGGTATTAAATAAGAAAAATATGGCAGATTTAACAACAAAAAAACTTATACATTTGAACAACTATTTTAGCCAGAGAATTCACATCATTGTAAATTTTTGTTAGGCATGCATTTGAATACTCTTTGATATTAAATAACTATATTTTAAACCTAATAGCTCTAATAACAGTTTTGATATATGTCTTACTGCTTGAATCATTCAGCATTTTACTACTGACTAGAAATTTCTGGTTAGCAATATAACTGTCATTTAGTTTCTAGCTCCACAGTTTGAAATTTATTTTTTTTTGACTAATACTGAACTCTTACTACTCTGAAAAGCTCAAGGCAGTGAATGGCTAATTTGAATCTTGAAATATTTAGCATTACAAAGGTACAAAGAGGTGAAGCAACAAATAATGCATAGAAAAATGGAAGTAGAAGGCAGACAGTGACCACTTAAGTCCAGGTAATTCTCCAAACTCTGTTCTCTAAGCAATACACATTAAATGGGTGGGGGGAGGGGTGACAAAAGGGTCCTCATTCTTTCCCATGGTAGCTGCATTAGTCATTTACCTGGAGTCAAATTACCTTATTACAGAGTTTATCTTTCAGATAAACTCTGTGATAAGTCATATTGCATGTACTTTCCAAGAATATGCATAAGTCATATTGCATAAGTCATATTGCATGTACCTTCCAAGAATTCTCTTGCCCTTTCTCACAAAAGGACACAACAACAGTGCATTTATGGAAAAAAAAGAGCATATAATTTTTAAGGGTTCACATACACCTGAAGCTATATGAAAGTCTAAAAGTTGAGAACCCCTGATTTGAAAGTTCAGCCTGTCTACTAGCTAGGAGGATAGAATAAAATTATTCCAGGTAGATAAAGAAGATAAGCAATACTTTCAAGTTGCCTTAGCTACAAGTTGCTCTATTTGAGCACTGTTGATAATTTTCTATTTATTTCCAAATAGCAGGTCTTGTAGGAGGATTGTGAGGATAAAGGAGTGGATGAAAGGTGTTGACAGATGATGAAACCAGGCTGTATTTTGAACTTTATTTATTTATTTATGTATTTACTTTATCAGTGGAGAGAACTGCTGATGAATTTCTAAGTTGTCCTGCAATAAACTTATTTTGTCTTCCCACTATTTGCTATTTCCTTTTGTGCCTTATTTCTGCCTATGACTGGGAAGTTCTGCTCACTGAGATCTCTTCTCTAGTAATAATTTTCCAAGCATTAATCCTCTCCTGAGCACTTACTCAACTAATGCATTTTCTTGTTAAGTACCCATATATATTTAGTTTTGCAAACTCATAGATAGACACCAGATGTCGATCAAGTGCTGAAAAAGACAAGCCCAATTTTAGCCAGATTACCTTTCCCCAAAGAGTGGCAGTCATTAAATGACCAACTTAATAATAATTTAATAAAGGCTGGAGTTGTGGCTCAGTGGTGGAGCACTCGCCTCGCACATGCAGGACCCTGGGTTCAATCCTCAGCACCACATAAAAATAAATAAATAGATATTATAATAAATAAATAAATAAATAAATAAATAAATGTATTGTGTCCAACTACAACTAAAAAAATAAAATATTAAAAAATAATAATTAGTGACTTAGAGTCATAGTGAGTATTATAAAGAGAAAGTTTAAGCCTGAAAGTTTAAGGGCTGCCATAACAAAATACCATAGACTCAATGGCTTAAACAACAGAAATGTACTTTCTGAGAGTTTTGGAGACTAGAAGCCCAAGCTAAGCCCATGTGATATGGTCAGTTTGTTTTGAGGGATCTCTTTTTGGCTTATAGATGACTGCTGTCCCACCATGGCCTTAAATTGCATCTCCTTGGTGCATATGTAAGGAAGAATTTAAAAAGTCAGGTTTTCTAATGTCTTCCTTATGGAACACTAATGGGTAGGGCTCCATTCTTATGGCCTCATTTAACCTCAATTACTTCCTAAGAGGCTCCCTCTCCAAATGTAGCTATACCTATGCTCAGAGCTTCAACTTAGGAATTTTGAGGGGACCCAAATGTGCGGTTCATAACAAGATCTAATTAAAACATGTAAAAAGGTACCTGATTTAATCTATATCATTAAGGAAGCTTCTATGAGCAAGTAATAATTGAGCTCTGAAGATTAATTTATCAAAACATAAGGAGGTAAAATCATATAGACAAGGGACATAAGAATGCCCTGGATTTGGACATAGCATATGACAACAGGGCATTGAAGCAAGGACAATATTATTAGAGGACTGAGTGGGATAAATAGTAGTAGAGCACATAACCTGGGTTATGCCAGAGTCAGTGTGTATAGGGCACTGCAGGCCAATTTAACAATTACTTGATATTGAGTAATATTTTTTATTGATTTTTTAAAAATGACAATGAAATGCATTACAATTCTTATTACATGTGTATAGCACATTTTTTCATATCTCCGGTTGTACATAAAGTATGTTGACACAAATTCGTGACTTCATACATGTACTTTGGATGATGATGTCTATCACATTTCACCATCCTTGCTAATCCTCTGCCCCCTCCTTTTCCCTCCTACCCCTCTGCCCTATCTAGAATTCATCAATACCTCCCATGCTCCCCTCCCTATCCAACTATGAATCAGCCTTTTTATATCAGAGAAAACATTTGGCATTTTTTGGGGGGGGGATTAGCTAACTTCACTTAGCATTATCTCCTCCAACTCCCTCCATTTACCTGCAAATGCCATGATTTTATTCTCTTTTATTCCTGAGTAAAATTCCATTATGTGTATATGCCATATTTTTTTTATACATTCATCCACCAAAGAGCATCTAGATTGGCTCCACAGTTTAGTTATTGTAAATTGTGCTTCTATAAACATTGATGTGGCTGTGTCCCTGTAGTATGCTGTTTTTAAGTCTTTTGGGTATAAACCAGAGACTCTACATCTAATAGAAGAAAAAGTAGGGTCTAATCTTTATCATGTGGGATTAGGCCCCAACTTCCTTAATAAGACTCCTATAGCACAAGAATTAAAACTAAGAATCATTAAATGGGATAGATTTAAATTAAAAAGTTTCTTCTCAGCAAAGAAACAATCTGTGAGGTGAACAGAGAGCCTACATCCTGGGAGCAAATTTTTACCCCACACACATCAGACAGAGCACTAATCTCTAGAGTATATAAAGAACTCAAAAAGCTAAGCACACACACACACACACACACACACGAAAAAAAAAATCAAATAACCAATCAACAAATGGGCCAACAACCTGAACAGACACTTCTCAGAAGAGGATATATAATCAATCAACAAATATATGAAAAAATGTTCATCATCTCTAGCAATTAGAGAAATGCAAATCAAAACTACTCTAAGATTTCATGTCACTCCAGTCAGAATGGCAGCTATTATGAAGACAAACAATAATAAGTGTTGGCGAGGATGTGGGGAAACAGGCACACTCATACATTGCTGATGAGACTGAAAATTGGTGCAACCAATATGGAAAGCAGTATGGAGATTCCTTGGAAAACTGGCAATGGAACCACAATTTGACCCAGCTACCCCTCTCTTCAGAGCAATATTTTAAAGACAGAAATAACATGCTTAAAAATGCTCTTTATAAAGAAATCACTGGGGCTGCAATATGAAGTACCAATTAAAGAGGATCATTTAGAGACCAGTTATTCCAAGTGAGAAGTGATGGTGGCTAGAAGGAAATGAGGACTCTAAATGGAGAAAAGTCGAATGAATTGGATATGTTTTAGAGGTAGACTTGAAGTAATCTGATTATTGACTAGATAAGGAAAGAGATGAAGAAAGTAGTCAAGGATGACTAGTGGAATTTGGACCCTTTCACTACCATGAAGACTAAACCATTTTGAACCATTTTGGAGAGAGTGAGGTTGTTACAGAGAACGAATCATATTCAGTTTGGCATAAATCTGATTGTTAATGCCTATGTTGCAACCAGTTGAGTTTATGTATGGCAGATCATTTTTTAAAACTTTGGAATAAAGATTTTTCAATTTGAGACTTATCAAATATAAATAGTAAATGAAGCCATTCATCTCAGCTGAGCTCTCTGAAGGATAGGGTATAAAAAAAGAAGAGCAAAATTTTACCACAGATCAATGAAAAAGTCAAAATTTAAAGTTCAAAGAGGTTGATTCCCAAGTATTTTATTTTTTTTTTGAGGATATTGTGAATGGAGTGGTTTTCCTCATTTCCATTTCAGAAGTTTTGTTGCTGATATACAGGAATGCCTTTGATTTATGCATGTTGATTTTATATCCTGCCACTTTGCTGAATTCATTTATTAACTCTAGCAGTTTCTTTGTGGACCCTTTTGGGTCTGTTAAGTATATTATCATGTCATCCGCAAATAGCGATAATTTAAGTTCTTCTTTTCCTATTTTTATGCCTTTAATTTCTTTTGTCTGTCTAATTGCTCTGGCTAGTATTTCAAGAACTAAATTGAATAGAAGTGGTGAGAGAGGGCATCCCTGTCTAGTTCCAGATTTTAGAGGAAATGCCTTCAGTTTTTCTCCATTTAGAATGATGCTAGCCTGAGGCTTAGCATATATAGCTTTTACAATGTTGAGGTAAGTTCCTGGTATCCCTAGTTTTTCTAGTGTTTTGAACATAAAGGGATGCTGTACTTTGTCAAATGCTTTTTCTGCATCTATGATCATATGGTTCTTATCTTTAAGTCTATTGATGTGGTGAATAACATTTATTGATTTCCGTATATTGAACCAGCCTTGCATCCCAGGGATGAATCCTACTTGATCACGGTGCACAATTTTTTTGATATGCTTTTGTATTTGATTCGCCAGGATTTTATTGAGAATTTTTGCATCTAAGTTCATTAGAGATATTGGTCTGTAGTTTTCTTTCTTTGAAGTGTCTTTGTCTGGTTTTGGGATCAGGGTGAAATAAAATACTTGGGAATCAACCTAACAAAAGAGGTGAAAGATTTATACAATGAAAACTACAGAACCCTAAAGAGAGAGATAGAAGAAGATCTTAGAAGATGGAAAAATGTACCCTGTTCATGGATAGGCAGAACTAACATCATCAAAATGGCGATATTACCCAAAGTTCTCTACAGGTTTAATGCGATGCCAATCAAAATCCCAACGGCATTTCTTGTAGAAATAGATAAAGCAATCATGAAATTCATATGGAATAACAAAAGACCCAGAATAGCAAAAGCAATTCTAAGCAGGAAGAGTGAATCTGGAGGTATAGCGATACCAGAGTTCAAACTGTACTACAGAGCAATAGTAACAAAAACAGCATGGTACTGGTACCAAAACAGGCAGGTGGATCAATGGTACAGAATAGAGGACACAGAAACCAATCCACAAAATTACAACTTTCTTATATTTGATAAAGGGGCTAAAAACATGCAATGGAGGAAGGATAGCATCTTCAACAAATGGTGCTGGGAAAATTGGAAATCCATATGCAACAAAATGAAACTGAATCCCTTTCTCTCGCCATGCACAAAAGTTAACTCAAAATGGATCAAAGAGCTTGATATCAATTCAGAGACCCTGCACCTGATAGAAGAAAAAGTTGGCTCCGATCTACATATTGTGGGGTCGGGCTCCAAATTCCTTAATAGGACTCCCATAGCCCAAGAGTTAATAACAAGAATAAACAAATGGGACTTACTTAAACTAAAAAGTTTTTCTCAGCAAGAGAAACAATAAGAGAAGTAAATAGGGAGCCTACATCCTGGGAACAAATCTTTACTCCTCACACTTCAGATAGAGCCCTAATTTCCAGAATATACAAAGAACTCAAAAAATTAAACAATAAGATAACAAATAACCCAATCAACAAATGGGCCAAGGACCTGAACAGACACTTCTCAGAAGAGGA
This sequence comes from Callospermophilus lateralis, assembly GCF_048772815.1. NCBI lineage: Eukaryota > Metazoa > Chordata > Mammalia > Rodentia > Sciuridae > Callospermophilus > Callospermophilus lateralis. The sequence continues at coordinate 60,486,763 of NC_135310.1, read as the reverse complement.
CATACAATCAATCAATAAGTACATGAAAAAATGCTCACCATCTCTAGCAGTCAGAGAAATGCAAATCAAAACCACCCTAAGATACCATCTCACTCCAGTAAGATTGGCAGTCATTAGGAAGTCAAACAACAATAAGTGCTGGCAAGGATGTGGGGAAAGGGGTACACTTGTACATTGCTGGTGGGACTGTAAATTGGTGCGGCCAATATGGAAAGCAGTATGGTGATTCCTGGGAAAGCTGGGAAAGGAACCACCATTTGACCCAGCTATCGCCCTCCTCGGACTATTCCCTGAGGACCTTAAAAGAGCATACTATAGGGATACTGCCACATCAATGATCATAGCAGCACAATTCACAATAGCTAGACTGTGGAACCAAACTAGATGCCCTTCAATGGATGAATGGATAAAAAAAATGTGGCATCTATACACAATGGAGTATTATACAGCACTAGAAAATGACAAAATCATGGAATTTGCAGGGAAATGGATGGCATTAGAGCAGATTATGCTAAGTGAAGCTGGCCAATCCTTAAAAAACAAATGCCAAATGTCTTCTTTGATTTAAGGAGAGCAACTAAGAACTGAGCAGGGGGATAGAGCATGAGGAAAAGATTAACAGTAAACTGAGATGAGTGATGGGAGGGAAAGGGAGAGAGAAGGGAAATTGCATGGAAACGGAAGGAAACCCTCATCGTTATACGAAATCACATATATGAGGTTGTGAGGGGAAAGTGGGGGGGGAGGGAAAGAACTGAACAACAATAGATGAGGTAGAGAGGAAAGATGGGAGGGGAGGGGAGGGGGGATAGTAGGGAATAGGAAAGGCAGCAGAATACAACAGTCACTAATATGGCATTATGTAAACATTGTGAATATGTAACTGATGTGATTCTGCAATTTGTATTTGGGGTAAAAATGGAAGTGCATAACTCACTTGGAATCAAATGTATGAAAGATGAAAAAAAAATAAAATAAATAAAGTTCAAAGAGAAGCAGCTAAGGACGTTTAGTCACCAGAGAGGGATGAGAAAATGCCAAAGGACGTGTGTGCTTAAAAAGAAGGAGAAGGCACTAGGGACAGTTGTTAAAAGACAGGTGAGGTAGGTCCAAACTCTGATAAGTGCTGGAAGTTGAACTAGAGTGGATGAAAGAATGTGTGGAGTACAATCCGGGACGAAGACAACAGCAGCACCAGGGCATTCGGCGACTGGCAATTCTAACGGTTGTAAGCAAAGTTAATTTGGAACAGAATAGCAGAATCTATCCAATTAATTAAAAGCCATACAACACTTCTTATTTCCATGTTTTGGATGCCTTGAAGACGTATGGGGACATTTCAGATTTCATGCATTTTTTGAGCAGTTTTTCAGCACCTAAAAAAAAGGACTGAAATTGAAATGCTATCTACTTTATCAGGTCATAAAAACACAATTCACACACACACACACAAATTAATTCTGTGAAGAATAGAAATCAATTTGTCCAGAGGAAAAGTGAAAATGATATTGAAAACAAATAAATAGATACATGTCTAAGTGAAAAAAGTAGACATAAAAAAATACTATGTAATCTGATAATGAAAGGAGTGACTAGAAATTTGAATTACCCTGATGAATACCAGTTATTTTATGGTCCTCACAGATAAACTTTAAAGTAAGATTTTCAGTGTTAATAGATATGTAATTATTTGAGTCTTCTTAGCACATGTATGGTGAGATTTATAATAGATGAGAGAGATGTTCTACCACTAATACCATGATGTTCCCAGACACCATGATGGAAGCATTTGGGATATTGGATATTTGCCAGTAGAAAATGAGGTAATTAACATAAAGCAAACGCATGGCAAAATATTTTAGTAAAAAGGCATATTTTAATAGAACTCTAGAAGTCTAGTTTACTAGAAAAGTCTACCACAATGCAGTTTGAAACACCAATAACACTTCTTTATTCAAACAGTCCCAAACTCATATTAGTGTGTGAAACAAGATTTTGGAGTTGGCCAAAAGCAATCATTCAACTTCCACTAAGGACAAGACAAAAGGAAATAAATACAAGAAAACATAATCAGAATTATCTGTTAAATGAATTGTTGCCAACATCCCTCGATGTTTATGAAAAATCAAGTGCTTGCAATGAAAATGTGATAAGAATTGTTATGGAATGAATTTCTTTGAGGATTTTGAGGAAGAGAAAAAACATACATTCTATGAAAGGAGTGAAATAAAGTCTTACATATAGGCCAAAAAAATGCATGTGTGCTTTTGGCCCACTCTGAGTTTTACTATATTTAGGCATAGGAGAAAATGGGAGGAAGGGAAACAATTTTGCTGGAGGAGAATAAGGGAAAGAGTTATGCTCTAGTGGAAAATTTTCTGAATAATGCTTGTGTAATTCTAAATGTTTATGTACACAGTGCCAATGGACAACTTTCCCAATGTCTATAAACAACTCTTATTCCAGACCCAAACATCTCCTTGCCGAGGAATGGTTAGTAAGCAAATACAAGCTGTCAAATAGAACCTTGGAGACAGATTCCACATACAGAGCGGCGTGTGACTGTGTATAGGCTGACTCACATGCATAACACACCCTTTTCCAATAGCCCGTCTTCAACTTAAAAAGGTATTGGGAACCAAAATCTGTTTTGCCTAACACAGTTTTTCTCAAGCTACCTTTCTCTTATTCTTCCTTCTCTCTCGTAAATGTCATAAAGAAAGTTCAATTACCAATTAATTATCTATGGAGGAGGAAATCTGAAACCGAAAAATGATGTGCATTAAGTATCTATCTCTTTGATGGTCAGAGGAAAAGATAGACCATGGATTCAGTAGGAAAGACAATGTCAAGTGATGCTCATGGGCTCCATTTCAGGAACATTTATTTAGAGACAGTTTTTGAAATGGTAGACATGAAACAAAAACAGAGACATTAAGTAAAATACTGAGTAATTTTGCCCACAATACTTACATAGAATGGCAAGGAGTAAAAATAATTGAAACAGGGCTGGGGATGTGGCTCAAGTGGTAGCGCGCTCGCCTGGCATGTGTGCGGCTTGAGTTCGATCCTCAGCACCACATACAAAGATGTTGTGTCCCACCGAAAACTAAAATAAATGAATAAATATTAAATTTCTCTCTCTCTCTTAAAAAAATAATAATTGAAACACATTCTTTTGAGAAGTTTTGAACTGTCATTTTTATCATTTGCCTCCTTAATGAAAAAATAAACAGATAAAAATGTTGGCATATTCCAAAAGTGGGACCTGGTGTGTCACCCAACTCTGGATGCACAATTCTAAATTAAGTATTTATTAACTATTAACAGAAAAAAGGTCATACCACGTCTTAGAAGTCAATCAACAAAAAGATGTATTTACCAGTTTGATACTACATCACTAAAACAGTATCTACTAACCTAGGGATGCTTCCCTGCTTTGGCCATGAAGGTTTTTAGATTTTTTTAATTGCAGTGAGATTAAAATTTCAGTATACTACTGCCAAACACGGGGCAATGGGCCTCTTGAATCCATTATTCACTACTCAGAGCCTTCCTCAGATAACATCCAGAATGTTTGAATCTTTTCCCTTAAGGTGGAAAATACCTTAATAAGAGATGCTCTGGGCCTCAAAGCTGGCCCTTCTTACCCATGTGTTGCATAAATAACATGAAGGGTTTACACAGTTCTTCAAGCAGGTACTCGTGGGTTAGATCAGAAAACAGCAGTGATGGGAAAGAGCATGAGTACCTTTTGTATTCCTCATGCCAGTCAGAAATTATGAATTTGTAATACAAATAGAATGAGCCTGTCTTGTTTTTAATTTAAAATAAAAGGGTCAATATTGCCCAAATCTATATATCTATGTCGATCTATATTTCCATGCATATCTATCTGTATTTAAACAGATATAGAAAAACATGGTAGGATAATATTTAATCACAGATTAAATTGAATTTTTAAAATTTCCCTTCAGAATAATCAAGCAGACTGAATAACAGAAAAAAAAAGCAATAGGATTCCCATTGATATTGCATTTTCATGATCCATTAATATTCTGTTTCTATAAGAAACAAAAACAGTTAAATATCTTGTCTTCTGATATTTAGGACTCATTTGGGGATGATTATGAGCAACATCTCTAACCTCACAGTTGGAAATATCGCAAACTGTGATCTCCTGCTTTCAGAGCACTTAGAAGCAATTAATACCAAGGCTAACACATGAAATAAAGTAATAAAAGAGAATACCTTAGAGAAGCTAAATTATGTTACATGCTAAATGTGCTACAGAAGTGGAAATTTAAGGAGGGAGATATTCACCAGTCTCTGCTCCATTCTTTCCTTAACCCTCCTGCGGAGATGAAAGCCATCTTTCTCCTCACCACTGAGATCCCAGCTTCCTATCAATATTGAAAATGGCTCAAGTCTCTCCTTAAAAAATAAATTATCTCTTCTGTTCAATAGCCCCTTCAACTCCTTCATAATCAAATCACTTGAAAAAAAAATATTTATGCTCAGAGTTTGCTCTTCTTCATGAGTTGTTCCCCTTTTAAGCCAGAAGGGTGAAGCATTGGGTTCAAGGATGCATAATACATAGGTTGTTGAAGCCTGAGATGTAGACGTCTCTTCTCACTGATATTGGAACATTCCTGGGAGTCTTTCCTGTGATGTTGCTATCTCCCCTGGGTAGTCTGTCTCTACTCCACAGCTTCAGTGACCACTGTCAGACTGAGGGCTCCAAGAGCTGTATCATCAGTAGTTGCCACTTTTGAGCTTCATGTGTACCTTTGTAACTGTGTATTTTCTTTGAATTTTCTGTTCATATTTAAAAATCACTATGTTCAAAACTGAAATCATCCTGCTGTTCTGTTACCAATCCCATTCACTTTCTCCTCCTCTCCAATGTACTAAAACTACTTTTGGTCATTATTTATATGTAATGATTCTGCCTAGATTGTGTTAATAGTCTCTTTGAATCCATTCTTATTCTCTCAAAATAGTTCCCACATTAGAATTTGGTTATCCTTATCTCAGTTCTCATTAGCAATATCCTCTATTAAACTCATTGAGGACAGGGCCTATGTCTGTCTTAAATAACTCTTAGCTCCTCCATAATCAAGCACAGAGCCTATATTCAATAATTGGAGATTTGTATAAACAAAATGCTTTTGACTAGAATTTCAGAGGGCAGCCATTTTGGAAAATAATGTGAATGAAAGAGTTCTCTCTCTTCTACACTTTAAAGAATGATCAAATTTAGCAATTCATTTGCAATGATTTGCAATAATCATATAGCAGCACAAAAACATGATGAAACTTTACCAATGTTAACCAAATAAGAAATAGTCCATCAGGACTGAGTGAAAAAAAAAATCACAGCACATATAGAAAATAAATACAAATGTATTAGTTTTAACTAAGATATTCCAAACTAGAATAGCAGACTCTTAGAGGTGCTAAGGCACTCTGTCTAAAAAACAAAAATGCTCTCAAGTTAGCAAGTAAATTGTAAGCACGTGGGCGTTTCTGAAAGTGTTTCAAAATCACCCATTCACTTAAGTATTTTAAGCATTCCTCCTGCAATTTAGCTCAAGCTGCAATTTAGAATAATTTAAGGGAAAGATTTGCTAAGTAAAAATAATTTTCAACCAACCCCTTCTCCAAATTATTATAAACTTTAAATTTGTAATATTAGCTGTCCTAATTAATGAGATTTCAATGTCTTAGAAATTGGAAAACAAAACTCCTTAGTCTGGGGTGGTATAGGGTTCTAAAAAACATGATTTTTAAAAAATATTATCTACAGTTATGTGAGAAATAAAATGTCAATGCAAACAAATCATAGCCTTTAAAAAACTAGTGGAGACAAATAGCTTGAGAGTCATCCCTCAATCAGGTCTGGATCAGGAAAGAGCTCTGGTCACAGACCACATGTAGACTAGTTGGAACAATTACCAGCCTTCTGTCAAGCATGTCACTGAGCAGTGATTCCCAAATAGCAACATGTGTGCAGCAAGAGGAGTGGGAGCAGGCAGGCAGGCACCCTGAGGGGGATGTTTCACAACAGTAAAGATCAATTTTATTCAGCTTATTCTGATAATGAAGTGCCTTCATTAGATTTGGGGGTAGGATCTTATATTTGTAAGGTCAAGGTATATTGTACAATATGTCTTACAATGTTTTCCTAGAGCAGTTTTTATTTATATGATTTATTTATATGATTTCACCCTTTATATTTTCATATGTGCATATGTAAAATATAAATTTATTTGTATACAATGCATGCAAACTTTCTACATCAAAATATGGTGCATTAAAATATGATATATTTTACTACATGTATTCTAATATTTGTCACAATTGATTCATAGAGAAATAAATGATACTGACTCCAATTTTGATCTTAAGAATTTAGTAAATGCTATCATTTTCATCTCTACATTTCTTTTTATAGATTTATGTGTAAACACCACCAAGCTGATGAGGAAATATTTTGTGTTTAAAGACTTTCAGAAAAAGATCTACAAACCTCTTTCAATAATGCATTCCAGAAAAAGTACCTAAAAACTTTTGCCTGAGGAAACTATTTTCTATAATAACATGAATTCCTCAGATAGCAGCAAAAGCCCATTTCCTGCTGTTAGGCTCTCAATGGAAGGGAGATGAATAATTTTTCTTCATATCTTTGAACAATGTTTAAATTATTCCCCAATCTTCTCTGTTTCACACTAAATAATTCCTCACTCCCTGAACACTTCTTCATGGGTGTTACTTGAAATTATCGTTGTTGATCTCTATTGCACCCACTTCAGAGTCTTTTTATGAGTTATAGAAACCTAGACTCAAAAATTTAATAAGAGTAAAACTCAGATTTCACATTTTTCATAGTCATATTTGTAGATCCCAATCTTCTAGTTTAAAAAAATAAAAAAGAATGTGAGAAAATAGCAATACTATATTCTGAGACTTTTTTTCTAAGGATGCCCATAGTTACTATTGTCCTAATCTATACCTGTCATTCTACCAAGCCACCCCCCACTCACCTTCATTTCCAGAAAAGGACAATGTTTTATACACTGGAACCTGTAAGTCCTATTAATATCATTCTGGAATAGGACCCTGTGAGGCTATTTAAATAAAATGAGAGAGCACCAGAGCTCTTCATTAATCAGAACAGGATTCTGTTGTAAAGAACAATACTGATTTCTCTCACAGACAGAGGGGAATAGTTTTAATTGGATTACTAATGTGACCCGTGGGTCCCATAGAGACTTATAATGGTTAGTTAGATAAAATTTTACCTAACTAAAAGGATTTGCTAAAGAGATGTGATTGTTTTAGAGTTCCCTAGAAAGAAGTGGGTTGTTGAAGCAGTGCATCACAGTCACACTGAGGGCTATGAGATTTGTATCTCATTGTGTGATCAGAACCTCCTTTAGGCTTGTAGGCATTCTCAATATGAACTTATTAATAGTTGTGCTTAATCACCCAGGAGCCCCATTACTTGCTGGATTTAATAACAGTGCTATGTAATTGAGAATATTTTATCCTCCTGAGCAAAAAGGCAGTGCATTTCTTGTTTAAGGGTTCTTGAAGGTTCTGACATTGGACTGCTTGACTTTAAATCTTATGTCCTCCATATGTTAGCTCTGAATTCTTGGGCAAGTTAAGCTCAGATGCTTTGCTCTTATCATATGTAAAATGGAAATACAAAACTTTTCCAATGGGTTGCTGGAAAGACTAGATGTGTTAATAATTACTTCATTCTGTACATAGTAAGTACTAAATGATAATGAAGATAAAGATTGATGAAGGTAAAGATGACAATGATGATGAGAAGGAGAATCACTATTTAAGTCTGTGACTTTTTTCCTTTATATATGCAAGAGTTTTATGCTATGCCTTCCTCTTACTTTACCCTAACATGATAATCACTAGGTATGGTGAACAGCTGACTTACAGGAAAAAATGTGCTGAAATTACTGAGGAAATTAAAGCCATCTACTTAGAATATGAGTATAAAATCCAAAATGATCCAATGATATAAGTTTTCTAAAAATGTTTAACAAGCAAATAACAAATTCCCATTGAAAAATAATTTGGAGAATCTTTAGTCCCAAATTTGAGAGTAGGGATCAAAATTTCTTAGGAGGAGAGAGGTGAATAGAAGTAGGCAAGAATTAACAAAGACAAACTTGCTCTATTTCATACCTGTATTCCCTTCTCACTTCCTGGAGAAAATATTTCTGTCTTTTGAAGCTTGAAATCTAGAGAATAAACTCTACATGACCTTATATGAACATCACAGTCCACAAAGTGAACAATGGAAATTCTGTGTCAACAAATTTAGGCATCAGTAAGATGGTTCTTTGCATGCAAAGTCTCCTAAGGGTAAAGTGTGTCATTATTTTAACTAACTTTATTCACATAGCTGCTTTACATGACATTCAGCTGAGTCTATATAATGGTAATTTTAATATGACAGAGGAAGAAGAATTAACTCCATATATTTTTATTGGTGCATTATAACTATACATATAATGGGACTCATCATGTCATATTTTCACATGCACATAACTTCAGAGGTCTCATATGCAATGCTTTTGGTAACCAGCAGAAGGGAATAATCATATACAAGAAAGGATCAATAGGTGTTCTATTTCCCCGTTCAAAGTCAGATGTAAGATAAAGATGATTTATGGTTCAAAGTAGACATGAAAAATCACAAAAGACCACAGATCCTATTACATACATACTTTTCTGATTAACATGGGGTCTTTAGTATTCAAGTATGAGTAGTAATATTTTCTAAACTGAGAATTTTAATATAAAAATTTTTATTTCTAAATTCCTTTAAAACTTGAGGGTCTTCAGACTGGTCTTCAAGATCTATAGCAGGAGTTTATGGAAAGCTACCTCATAGAGCACATGCTCTGCAGATGACCAAGACTCAGATCCCTGTACTGACTTTACACATTGAGGTGGTCTGCCTGAATGTTGCACACATTTTAAATTAAGGTTTTTTGCTATATATGGTATCACTTCAGAACATTTAATAACTGTTTTCTCTATGTCTAATTTTATATACTGGAGTAACTTGTGTTATATTTGTTTTAAGGCAGTGTAAGAATATTGCATGTGAACTTATAAAATATGTAAATACATAATTAAGAACAAAGCAAAGAAGTTGGAATTCTCCAAAGAGTAAGGCATGAATTAAAGTGAACTTAGAAGAAAGGGTAATATTCAGAAATCAAGGAAGTGATAAGGGTAAAGCAATTCAAGTGTAATAAACGAAGCAAGAATATTTGGCAGAATTTAGGGAATGTAAATTGTCCCTTTTACTCACATAGGAGTAGCATTTGAGGAACAGTAGAGATCTGAGGACATGACTTTAATACAATCATCAACATTACAAATAACAAATACACTATTGGGATGCAGGTAAAATGGAACTCTTACACACTGCCAATGGGAATAAAAATTAGTACAACCAGTATGGAAACTACCATGGAGGTTCCTGAAAAGACTGAAAATAGAACTACTATATGATCCAGCTGTCTCACTCCTTGTTATCTACCTGAAAAAAATTAAAGTAAGCATTCCATAGAGATATATGTATACCCATGTTTATTGTAGAAAAATTTACTATTAACAAGTTATGGAACCAGCCAAGTGTCTGTCAACATATGAATGTATAAAGAAAATATGGGTATATATACAATGGAGTATTACTGAGTCATAAGGATAAACAAATTATGCCATTTTTAGGAAAGTGGATGGAACTAAAGATGATGTTAAGTGCAAAAAGCTAGACTCAGAAAAACAAGGATCACATGTTTTCTCTCACTTATAGAAAGCAAAGGGAAATAAAATAGTTATCATGAATATAAAAGGTAGACCATTAATGTTGAGTAAAGGGATCAGGGAAGTGGAGAGGGTAAGGAGAAAGTAATTGGTCAAATTAGGCCATATCACAATGAAACCCAGTATCTGCGTAATTAATGTGCACCAATAGGAAAAAAGAAGAACAGAAATTAAGTTGAAGACAGAAATTGAATAACAAATTGTTAAAAATTCCATTCTTTTGGAAAAAATACTTCAGTTTATAGTTTGAAACAATATACTCAAGAAAATTATGTTAAAACTTCTTAATAAATTCATCTATCATCTATTTCTCTAATAAAACAATACAGAAATATTTCTGTGTATAATTGACTTTATATTGTTCTTCCACTTATTTTTTTTCTCTTATTAACTGTCCACTCCTGAAAGTGTGTTTCAAACTCATTGCAATTTCATTTTACATTATTTTACTTATGATAGTATTTGTTTTATATATTTATTTGTTTCATTATTTATACCCAGAGATTTTAAATTGTTCAGTTTTCTCCAAAACATCACACACACTCATCTTGATATTTGGTACTTTTCTCCTTAAATTGATATTAACTGATAACAACATCTGCTCTTTCAAAGTTAGTTCTAAAATGATTTGTTGCTTTTGTACTCTAAAAATGTTAATGCTTACATATTTTTTACTCATTAATTCAATATTGGTAATGGATATCTCCCAGGAAATTATTTTTTGTAAGTTTTATACTTTTAACTTAGTATTTAGAGGAATGCAAATTAAAGTTACAAAGATATCTCACATCTACTAGAAGGAAAAAAACCCTCAAATATTAATTCAAATTGTTGCTGAGATTCCCATTGATAATGATACAGTTCATTGTCATTTTAGAAAGCAGACTGGCAAATATTAATTCATTGAAAAACAGTAACTCCACGTATAGGCATTTATTCCACAGGAAATTTGCAAATATAAGGCAGGGTGTTCAGTACACTCATAGAGAACTTTCATTAAAGCTTTGTTTCTAGTGGCGAAAAAAAATTGCATTTCGAGAACGATTTAATAAATTTAATAGCATAATATCCAGGGATGATTATAAACCCATTACAAAGAGTAGGTTAAACTTATACCAGTTTTTTGAAGGGATAGCTATGACACAATGCTAAGAGAGAGAAAAAATAAGATGCTGAGAAATGTTTATTAGCATAAGTCCTCCCAGAAGCAGAGGTTAAGATGCATTAGATGTGGAAGAAATTTATAAGGAAGAAACCTGAAAGGTAAGTGAGATGGTTGCTGGAAGTGTGCGGGAAAGGAGTGAGGGAGCAAAAACCATGTGATGACAGTGACTCTGTTGACAGCACAGTTCTGAGAGAGTTTGGTGAGACCGATAGGGTGTCCTCCAATCCAAGTTGCCCATCAGAGTTCCACATTTTGCAGAAATGAGCCTGTCATGGTTTCCATGCCACTATCAATCACTGGCGAATTGATTATATGTTATTTGATTGAATCTAACTTTTATAATCACTAGATAAAGTGGAATTATTTAACCCCACTTTTCTTATGAAAAGGCTAGGCAACTTGCTAACAGAACAAAATTAGTACATTGTGGAACTAGAATTTAAACACCATCTGAACACTTCCAAAGACTGGAACTTTTAATTATTCATGGATTATTCCTTTAGAAATATTGCTGCAACTTAATAATAAAATTAATTAATAATAAAATTATTACCACTGTAAATAATAAAAAAAAATCATCCAGAGATATTTTTCTAAAGTTTAAATGTGTTAATTATCTAATCCTCAAAATAACCCCATGATAAATGCTAAACGTATCCACAGGATACAGTTAAGGAAACCAAAATAAAAAGGTTAAAAGTCTTTTCCAAAAATTCTGAGCTCATACACGATGAAACAATACTCTGAGCAGGAGTATGGAGGCATCTATTTTGTTAGGTATCACAGAGGCTGTGGAGATTTGGAGGAGGAACTATCATAATCCAAGCTGCATACAAGGAATGTTAATCTTATACTGATACCACACAGGACTGAGGGAAGAAAGATCTAAGTTGAGATGTTATTATCAAGAAAACCTCAGATCCTTGTTTTTATTATGTATTTTATATAAAGAATTCTATTTTTATTTTTACTGCTTGAGCAGATTCACTGGGACACTGCTGACATCACGCTAGCAGAGGAAGGCATTTATTGGGGGATGCTCCTTACAGCTGCAAGTCTCAGGACCTCATTGATGCAGAAAATAGATGACAAGGCTCACACTCTTCTCAGAGGAAGTCAAGAAAACTAATGATTGCTGGTCTCAAGAAGAGCCTGGTAGAGTTTCAGCCTGCCTCTGGGATGAACCAGAAAAGACACCCAGCACTTCACCTTTCTGGCTTGGCTGGATAGAGATTTATTCCTTTTTTTTTTTATTAGTTGCTCAAAACATTACAATGTCCTTGATATATCATATATCATACATTTGATTCAAATAGGGTATGAATTCTTATTTTTCCATGTGAACAGATTGCAGGATCACATTGGTTATACAGCCATGTTTATACATACTGCCATACTAGTGTCTGTTGTATTAAAACTGGGCTATATAGAGACGTTGACAGGGTAAAACAAACCAGGTGAGCTCCTTTCCTGTATCAAATGCAATAATGCAGGCACATGACATTTATAGAACCAAATAATTCATTTCATCTTTAAAATTGTTGTTCTGATTTATAAATTGAAATACTTACACTATAATATTCATGTAAGATAAGGACTAACAAGTTTATTTTATGAAGTAAGGGTATAACTATATTCTTTGTTTCAATCTCTTTCAACGATTTTAGTGTATTTTCTTAAAGTTCCTCTCTATTTCTTCCCATGTCTCTGATTGGAATTATAATTAAATGAAGTTAAAGAATAATTTTCATTTGCCTGAAATGTAAAGAAATAGGGAATATAAAAAAAAAAATTTTTTTTAAAGCTTTAAGGGTGTATAAGACATGAATGGTTTTTTGAAAGAAAAAAGGCAAAAGGATGAAGAGTGACCAGATAGTTCCTTTAAAGTCTGTGGTTAACGCATACCAAGAAGTAATGCCATAGAGTAGATGGACAGTGATGGAACCAAGAGATGGCACAGGTCTTCTTGTTCTAAATATCACGTGTATAGTGATGATTATATAGTTTATTTCCTACTTGACTTCTATTGTCAGCTACTGATTGACAGCACAGACCACCTTCAAACTCAGTATGTAGACATCCATCTACCCTCTAAACCTGCTATTGTTCTTCCCTCTAGCTAAATGGAAACTCCATTATGTTGGTAACTTTCGGGGGAGGGGGGGAACCTGGGCCTCATTTGCAATCCATCAACCAATACTTTTTACTCAACTATCAAAATATAAACTAGGATCTGACAACTTCTCCTTCTCACAACCCCCACAGCTATTATTTTTGATGTAATGTGCACGGATCACTACGATAGCCCTACCTGGGCTGCGTGGCTCCATGCCTCCCTTCCTTCCTGATTACAGTCCTCTACCACACAATAACCAGAATGTCCCTATTGACACCTGAGGCAGAGCTTCTTACTTCTCTACTCACAGCCAGTTCACTCTGAGTAAAAAGCACACTCCTTGCAATACCCTGATTTACAAAGCCTATTCTTTCTCTCTCTGTTTCCTCCCATTCTTTTTAACTTGTGTAAGATTACTCTGCCCTATTCACTAGGCTGCTCCCCAGGGCTCTTGGGGCTCACTAGACATGTTCTGTTCACAGTCTTTCAGGGGTTCTTGGTGCGGTTTCCCTACAAGTCACATGATCACCCATCCCCTCACATCCTCTGGGTCTTTGTGAAGCAATAAGCTTCTTAGTAAGGACTTCCTTTGCCACTTACCTGACCCCAGTGCTTTGTAACTTTCTTAGCTACTCTTTTGCTTGCCATATAACTTAAAATAATCTAATGTGGTTTCATAATTCACTTATTTCAGTTTAAATCCATCCACTTCAATAGAGAGAAAGTTCCATGAAAACTGAATTTTTTTTGCTCCTATTCATCATTGTATGCAAAGTTCTTTAAATGGCATCAGATATATAATAGTCACTGCATAAATATGTTAAATTAATGAATTAATAACTAGTTAAGTGTATGACTATCACTAAGGAAAATTTAATCGAAGGAAAACATACCCCAACATATCTAATGACTTATTAAGTTACTATTTGAAATGTTATCAGAAGAGAAGCAATCACTGATGAAAAATATATATTACTGCTTTACTCTGCATCCCTAGAATTTTATTAGCTTGGACTCAGAGGCTGGCCTCTATATACAGGTCTCATACCTACCAAGCATCTCATGTGTTTCCATTATTAGAAAGAACATAGCTAGAATTTTATTTTACACCAAGGTCAGAAAATTCAAAGTGATAGTTGCCAAACCAACTACAACGTGGCCCCTCAGCTCATATGAATTTTTGCCATTACTTATAGCTGCTCTTAACTTTTATGCTTAAAATATATAAAGGCAATTTGTCCGCCTTACTACTACTGTGGGGATTTGTCTACAATTTATGCTTCAGGGCTCACCACAGGACTGGCACATAACAGCACAGAGAATTCTTCCCTTTCTTTGGCAATGAGCAATAGAATGCATTCCTTTACTACTGAAGTCCACCCATTAAAAGAGGCCATTCACTTTTTAAAGTTGCTGTTCCACATTCAAAGAGGAGAAAAAGGAAAATACTTTTACATTCCACATCTGCCTCAGTTCTCCCCAAAGCCTAAGTTTTATTAAGGTGCCTTCTCCTGACATATGTGATGCTCATTTTTATCCATCTTATGAGACTCAAGGCACAAATCCTCATCCTTAATCTTGCAATTCATATGGAAATTAGAGCCATACAGATTCGTCTGTCTCAGTGAGATTACTTCTTGTCTGGAGCCTGTCTTTTAGAAGAAATAATGGAATCAGAGTACTAGGATGTCACTTTTTAGGACCTTCATGGAATGAATATTTCATGGTGACAACATTTCATAACATTAATTTGCCTCTGCCATCAATATAGAAAAGTAGTTCCCGAATATAGCTTCTAAGCCCTTTATTCATTGCATTGTATTAAATTTGTATATGTTGTTTCTATAAAATTATATCCTAATTAGACGAAAGTAAAAGGGCAGGTCAAATTCATCAAGATGTATTGCTGTCAGACAAGTAAGAGGCCATCAAGAAAGATATTTTACCATTTAGCAAAATACAAATTTTGAACTCAGCAAACTGGGTTAGTAATTTGCTTGGATGAGAAAAAATATTATAAAAACTTGTTTTTTTGAAAATTATTTTTAATTTAATTGTTTGAAAAAATGTGTTTCCAGGAGTGCCAAACAACAACAACAAAAAAATCTAAAAAAGAGTACTTGACAAAGGCCCTTCTGCATCCAGTTATTTATCTGCCCAATTCTGTCTTCATTCCCCACTCTGAACTACATGTCTTTCCAGGAATCTGAGCAGAACAGCATTGGGAGTCAATTTTCAGTGTGCCACTCACCGGTTGACATGATGGCCAGTATGAAGGGAGTGAAATGCCCTTGTTCCACTCCAGTTGAGCCCTAGTTAGTTGATAATGATGCATTGATGACAACTTTAAAAAAAAATTTGTGCAGCATTGCAAATAAGGTAGACTTGCTGTTTTAATACCAGGACTGACATTTATTAGCTGTGTAATCATAAGCAATTACCTCACCTCTTTTATTCTAGTTTTCTCCAAGTAAGAATGGAATTATAATAGAACTATTAAATTTTTGGTATGTATCTTGTGAAAATTTAATGAGGTTATGTATATAAAAAATCTTCCCCAACAAAAGCCTTGTTGGAAGAAACCATTTTTCTTACCTTTTACATTTAAGAAATACTTCATCCTTTGTACAGATAGTTATGAAAGAGAAATCTTATTCTTCCCTTTTGGAAATCAAAAATAAAGATAGTAATGCTGCAAATAAAGTTTAACTGGTGCTAAATTTATTTGTACTTCACTTAGGATAATTGATTGTACCCTACCAACCCTTCTTTCCTTAGTCTCCTTCCATGTGGATTGTGACATACCAGCTTTTTCTTAAAGTGTGATAATTAAGTATTATTAGGCTCACTTTTATTCTGAGGTGGAAAACTATTTAAGATAGTCTTAAACCAACAAAAAAAATATTTTCTGAGGTCTCATTTTTCCACAACAGAAAATTTAAGAATTATATTGAAAAGTCCATTATGTTCTCTGGTACAGATTAGTCAAAACACTGAATATATAAATAGATTCTTAAATTTAATTGCCTATTTTATTTTGATTAAGGTTATTTAAAAGAAATAAATATTTTTTGTTATAGACTTTTTTATAATTTATGAGCAGAGTTTATATGAAAATATAAAATGAATTTAAATCTATAGGAATTATATTCACTTCACTTATATAGTATATAGCAAGCTCATAGTTAATTTAAAATTATAGTGCCTTACATGGTTTAGTTTTTATTTTCCTTAAAAAGAATCCAAGTTCTAGTGAAATGATAATATGATCTCTTTAGACTGACTATTTTACTGGGACTATACACTTTGATATATAAAGCAATAATATTTTCATTTCATCTTAGTGATAATAAATTAAAAACATATCTATTCTGTAAGGCAGACTGTTTTAGAGGGAGAATGATTGAATTTGAAGGAAGAAGAACATTATTTTATCTAGTTCTGCCATTCTTAATAGAGTATGACTTCAGTAAGTCATTCAGTCTTCTTCTTCTTCTTCTTCTTTTTTTTTTTTTTTTTGTAAAGTTTGGCCCACTTCAAAACTGTGCAAAATTCCTCTCAGGAAATTAGATATGAAAGGAAGGAGATAGAGAAAAGATGAATATTATAGCAAAGTGACTAAAAGCTTAAAAAAAGAAAAATGAAATGAGACAGGTAACAAAAAGTAGAGAAATTACAGCTAACAAGAATAAATATTGATATTGGCTCTTTCAGTCTTAAAGTCTGTATGTTCCCTTTGCCCTTTCTACAAAAATGACCCACAAGAAAATCTCCAGGTTTCCTTAGTAAAGCACTGATGTAGCAAGACATTGCTGATGAAAGGACAAACCAAAGGAAGAATATTAATTATTGTGTATCTATCACCTGCTGGGAACTGTGCTGGGTCCTTCATGCCTGTTTAGTTCATTCCTACTTAGAGACCTAGTGCTAATGAAGAAATTACTAAAGTCATAAAAATTCTGGTTGCCAGTTCTTATTCCACAGTTCAGTTATTACTATGATTATTAATTTTGTATGTCAACTGACTAGACCTTGAGATACCAGATATTTGGTCAAAATATTATTCTGCATGTCTCTGTGGAGATGCTTCTGGATGATATTAAGATTTAAGTCGGTAAATTGAGTCAAGAAGATTTCCCTTCTTTCCTGTGGGTGGGCCTCATTCAATCTGTTTAGGCCCTGAATAGAATAAAAAACTGAACTTCATCCTACCAAGAGGGAACTCTTCCTGCCTGACTGCCTTCAAACTGGGACAATCTGCTTTTTACCTCATTTCACACTCAAAATGAAACTTAAACTTGTCCTGAGACTGAAGCCTGCCAGGCCTCAGACTGGAACTACATCACCAGCTCCCCTGGTTCTCAGTCTCTTCTGACTTGAACTGGAACTGAACCATTGGCTGTCATAAATCTCCAGCTCACAGACTCAACCTGCACCTCTTGAGGTTTGGCAGCCCCATAGTTACAAGATTCAATTCCTTCTAAGTCTCTTTGTATACAGACACACGTTTTATTAGTTTTCTCTCTTAATTGGTCTAATACAATCACTATTATTATGTTGCCAATAATAATAACTTGTTTTATGAATTAAATGTCTGTGTCCCCCCTCCTTTGAATTCATATCTTTAAGTTCTAAGTACCAATATAAGGACATTTGGAAATGGGGCTTTGGGGAGATAACTAGGGTTAGATGAGTTTTGAGGATGGGGCTTTCATGATGAGATTAGTAACCATATTGTAAGAAGAGACACCAGAAAGCTTGCTCTTCCTCTACCTTCTACACAGCAAGTCCATGTGAACACACAGAGAGAAGTAGAGCCCTCTCTGGAAATTGAGCATGCCAACATCCTGGACTTGAACTTCAGTCCCCAAAACTGTGACAAAATACATTTCTGTTGCTCAAGCCACCCTGTCTATAGTGTTTTATTTTAACAGCCCATGCTGAGTAATATGCTTGGATTTCTATGGTATTCTATATTTTTTAATTTATCCATCATCATAATAGAGTCTTTTAACAATACTGAGAAATAAATATTTTGCTCCTCTGTAGGGATGATGAAATGGAGACACACACCATCTTGTCACACGATCTTGTCACACAGTAACTGACCTAATGTTCAGGGAATTTAAAACCATATAAATGTTTAAAATAGGGTTATGTTAGCAATATTTTAAAGCAATTACCTTATAATTCTGTGTTTTACTTTCTTTATATTCTAAAAATCTTAGTGTCAATCACAATAAGCCAAAATTCCATATCTCTTTAGCAGAAGAATAACCTTTCCCACCTTCCTGACTTATCGATAAGCAGCATTTCCAGGTTCTCTTATCTAGTATGCTAACAGTTATAGAGGGCAACTTCTGTTATTTGTAAAGTATCTGAGATGCTGATCACAAAAAGAATTTTCACATTATCATATACAGTTTGAACTTATGAACTATAGGAGAATGAAGCAAAGTTTAGAGTATTTAAAGCTTTCTAATAAAAGCAAAAGAGCAAGAAAGTTAAATATATATTGTGTTCAAAATATGAGTGATTGCTAATGAAGGGAGGATAATGCATATGCAACCTTAATGATGTCATTTCCCAAACATTTAAATCACTTTATTTTTTAATTTAACAGAGTATAGAAAGAAGTAAGAGCACATAAGGCCATGGCTTTTAATGGACAAAACTGACATGTCAATTAAATTGACTTATTGTCAGACTTTTTTTAAAGAAATAATAATTATAATATTGTCTAAAGGAAAAAATGACCAATTTTTTCAACACAAATTTGGCAAATATTAGAAAATCCCCAAATAGCAATTAACATCCTACTTAATTTTAAATTAGAGATTACTGCTATTATCAGTTTGGAAGTAATCTCCCCATTTTCTTATGTTTATTATATTTAATATTATTATTCATAGATTATAATATATCATATATTATAACACACACACACACACACACACATCTCAGAGCCAGGTTTTATGTACACAATCGTCCCAGTTACCTCCATCTCTCCCCGGGCTTACAAAAGATGGAGGGCTAGGGTCATCAGGAATGTCACATTTCCATGGGAGATGTTTAGGATGACCACAAGAAGATCATGACAATTTTCCTTGTCAAACTTATGGTCAGGCTGAGGATCTGTCCTTCTGACCCCAAGCATTTCTTGATAGGGAAAAAGAGAAATGGAGAGAAGCCTAGTGAAGCAACCTGCATTGCCACCATTTTTTTTTTCTAACAAGAATTTGTAAATTTCTCCTGAATAAGTGGTACTGTGGAAAATAACTGGTTTGAGCAATCTTGCTTATTAAGTACCTTCAAGTGGCGGGGGGCGGGGGGAGCAACAAGTGGCTGTGAAAAGTGTAACTGAAAGAAGAATTGGATAGCAGACTGTAAAATAGGAGTCCAAACTACATCTTCTGAAAGAGGGCTAGGGAGAGGGAGGTGTGCTAGTGGCTCATGCAGGACTTTTGGAAGAACCCATAGAGATCAAGAGAGCCAGCAGGTGATCCCAAGTGTGAGGTACCATTAGCCAATACAGCAACAACAGAGTATCAGATCATGGCCAATTAACAAAGAAACACTTCCTTCATTTCCTTATCCAGCTTTATCTGTCTCCAATTTTAGAAAGAGTCAAGAAAAGGACAGCCCAAGACTAGCCCAAGAGACTTCCTCTCTAGGATGCTACAATGGGAATAGGAGGAAAACAGGAAGCATATCTAGCTCCCCATTTGACCTAATAACATAGTCTAGAAAATGTAAAACTTTTTGAATTTATTGAGATGTTTTATATGACCCAGGATAAGGTCTAACTTAATCATTCATATGGTCTTGAAAGTATATTCTGCAATTATTGGGTATAGTGTTCAATAAATATCAGTTAAGTCAAATAATGTTATGACTTACTAAAATTTATTGCCTTACAGATTTGGTGTAGAAATATCTAATTATGATATGGATTTGATAATTTTTCTCACTAAAGACTGCAGATTTTGTATCATGCATGTTTATATTTCTAAACACTTAATCTTTTTGAAAATATTTTTATTGGTACAAAATAATTATACATAATAGCAGAATTCATTGTGGCACATTCATCATGTACATAATTTGATCACTTTTATTCCTTTTTGAAGCTCTAAGAGTCATGCATACACATGATGGTTATGTCTTGCAGATGAAATAATGATTTTATTTTTAAAAGTCCTTCCTTATATTTGATAATAGTCTTGAAGTTTATTTTGCTTCAAGGATCACCACTCAAGTAAACTTTGTGATGAAAGAGGATTTGTGATCAAATTCTCTCAGAGTCTGATGCTATGGAACTCCAAATTGAGAGGATTCATTTAAGCAGTTAGAAAGAGAACAAAATAACAACAAAAAAAGAAAGAAAGAAAGAATAAAGAAAGAAAGAAATTGAAATAAATTTACAGGAATAAATCTGAAACCTTAGACAAATGGAAAATTTTCAGGAAAAATTCACCATATCAAAACTCAATTAATAAAATGAAAAATCTCAGAGATTCACAACCTTTAAAAAATACTTAAAAATTTAGTTTTCTTCTTTATACATAAAAACCTATATGCTCTTACAAGTCTTCTGCTAAAATAAAAAAAGAATTCCATTCTTAAGAATAAGAGATGATATTAACAGAAAATCATAAGTCACTCCATTTGTCTAGAATAACCAATCAAGAACATTGAGAATAGGCCAGGCACAGTGGTGCATGTCTGTAATCTCAGTGGCTGGGGAGGCTGAGGCAGGAGGATTTTGAGTTCAAAACCAGCCTCAGCAAAGGCAAGGCACTAAGGAAATCAGTGAGACCTTGTCTCTAAATAAAATACAAAATAGGGCTGGGGATGTGGCTCCGTGGTCGAGTGCCCCTGAATTCAATCCCTGGTTTAAAAAAAAAAAAAAAGAATATTGAGAATTAATAAAAATCAGCCAAATTATATAAATATGGGTTTTTAAATTCTAAACAAAGTATTCAGTATATAAACAATATGAATCAGAATCAAGTTGAACTTTCTTCATGAATGTAAGAATAATTTCATGTTAGAAAATATACCTATTTAATCTATAAC
The DNA here is from genome assembly GCF_048772815.1 of Callospermophilus lateralis. Classification (NCBI taxonomy): domain Eukaryota; kingdom Metazoa; phylum Chordata; class Mammalia; order Rodentia; family Sciuridae; genus Callospermophilus; species Callospermophilus lateralis. The sequence goes on along the minus strand of NC_135310.1, from coordinate 60,465,533 downwards.
ATTTTTAAACAACAAGATTAATGTAAATGAATACAGAAAAGCATTCAAGAAATCCAACATCTATTTGTATTTTTAAATTTCTTATAAAATTAGGAGTTTGAGAGTTTATATAACTTGATAAACAAAATGTTAGGCAAATAAAGCAAGCTGCTAAATTCAATGCTAATTCAGTATCTAAGTACACATAAATAATATTCTATATTTAGTATTTATAAAAAGGTAGTTTTAGTTTAAAAATGGTTTATATATTAATTCATAATACTTCTTCTCTTTAGTAAGGAATGCAAGTTATTGGGAACAGAAGGATGAACAAGGTATTCTGTGATGTTCTGTCATATTTGGCAGGTGCTAGTACATTGGTGCTTTTAAAAAATAACCATTTATATAACTGAAGCATTGTATAATAAAAGGAAATGTTTACTTTTATTTCTTTTATTTTATGTTAGATATTTATATTTCTAGATTGATGCTTTTTACTCTGATTGATGAGAGGCCTTTAAAAGTTAAAACCATCACCCTTTCCTGTCTCAAATTTTTTCCAAATACTTTTTTCACCATTGACCAGCCATTTCACATAGTTTTGTGGGTTTTTTTTTTTTTCAATTTTAATTTTGACATAGACAAATTGGCTTTTAAAAATCATATCGAGTGTTTCTCAGCTCTCCCCAAATTTTCTCATTTTTAGCATAGCGGGTGACAGTGATCTGCCCAGACAGCAAGATCCTGTTTGCCTGTCGGGTGCATCCATCCTCCAGCACTATAAATTTTAGCTGTTGATGGCTCACAGCAGCCCCTCTGCTCTGGAGAACTGCCCTCTCAGCAGGCCTTTCACTTGGGAGATCTCGGAACCCCATGGAGTAGGAGTTTTAGGCCATACTCAGTAACTGGCTGACAGGGGGATGCAGAAGTCTGGTTCTTATTCCAAAACTCAGTTGTATAGTTTATCCCAAACTCCCCAGTGGATCAAACTGAAGCTCAACTCCAGCTGGAAAAAAAAAAAAAAAAAAAAAAAATTCTCACCTTCTCTCCTTCCCCACCCTGTATCCATGTTCACTTTCTAATAGGGGCACACCCTCAATGATCTGCATGTTCTCAAGTGCTTGTTTCAGGCTCTGTTCTAGGAATCTAATCTAAGACAGGCATTTCAGCTTCCACATCTCATATCAGATATAAATGTAACTCTATTTTTTTTAGGTTTTGTTATTACTACATATGATAAAATATATAATTATATATGTTACTGATAGTCTCATGTCTTTCTTCCAACAGAATATTTTGACTATTGAGACTATGAACATAACCACCCATGGTCTAGCAGAAGAAAACATCAAATATAAATATTGATGAACATGTATTACTTTTACTTTATGTTTCATTAATAGTCTTATTAATGCACAATAAAAAAATAAACAATACTGCATAGTTTTGACTTTCCTGGTATATAGCTCATTGTCTTCATTGATGTGAAAATGTAATCACAATGCAATTAACACATTCTTTAGATTTTTCTCCTTATATTCAGGTCTCAAGCAAAGACACTACTTGTTAATTTTGCTGTACCTAGGCCTCCAAAAAGTTCTTCAATTTCTGAAATCCTGGGTTTGAAAAGTTATGGGATGCAAAGTAAACATTTGTTGAAATGTCTTCATTAAGGTTAAATTAAACAGAAGAAAGTGTTGATTGGATGCAAGGAAAACCTAAATGAGCAAAGTCTATGAGACTGTGAAATAGACTCCCTAGGGGCAGCCTCTCAATGGAGTCTTTCAAAATTACCCAGGCAAAATTCTTTCAGGCAGAGACTATGGTTAGTTTGTTTCTTCCCCTACAACATATTTAGAAAAACATAGTGTATAAATCAGAAATATATCTTCCAAACCCATGAAAACATTATGATCCTGAGTCTCCATTCTCATCTGAGTGTGAATGTTTCCTTGATGTGGAAATATTTTTTTTTTTTTACTTTGGCTATGCTGCCACCTCTGGACTAGTTCTGACCATATGTAGATGCAGGGTATGCTAGAAATCTTCCACAAGTAAATGTCAAGTGTCTTAATATAAGACCACATTCAGACTTATAGATGAAGTATATTTATTACCTTTCTATAGCTGCTTAAACAGTACTTGTTTGCTGTCTTTCTCTAGCAATAGACACCTAGGAACTTTCTGATCCTTTTAGTAGCAACTTGTAGAATCCATGATCCTTGGATTTTCCTTTGTGGTTTCTGTCAGTTCTTTGAACACTTAGAATCATTTCTGGACTCTGGAAACAGATATGTTACTGACCCTTATTTTTCATCTTAGACTTGTCAGATGTTAGGCCCTAGTGTTTCTGTGCTATTAAGGAATTGGTTTTACTTTATTCAGTTTTTGTCCTTGAACATAGAACCACTGACTCCCTTGATAATCTCTTGACTAACTTACATTGGTTGTAACATCCTGTTTACCTTGATTCCTGGGTTCATACACAAGTTTGTGGGGTTTGTCTCCTTCACCTCCATGATGTCTCTTAATCCACTTGTTGTTTCAGAGTGACATTAATTACATCTTCATGTAGATCATATAACGAGCTCTATGGAAAAAAAAGTATAAGGTGGATAGACGGAAGAATGACTTTCCTATTAATTGATAATTTATATATCTGTGCATTTGGCCAAGTAACTGGTACATATTTCTGATTACACAGCATGAAGAAACTCTAAAAGGCCCTGGGGCTAAGAATACTATAATGAGATTTGTTTTGTTGGTGTGAATAAAATTAATTGTTAACAGAAAAGCTGGAGATCACAGAAAAATAACCAACAATGCTTTCCCTTGGTGGTCTCTGATGAATTTTTTTTGAAACAGTGTACAAATAGATGACCAAATTATGTCATCTACAAATACGTTAGGCTGGAGGCCACAGAAGGTTTATTTTAACAGAGATATATTTAAGCTGAGCTAATGGGGGAACCCTAATAGGAACTGAAAAATCAGATTGTGTTCAAATTTGTGCCAGGGAAGTTGGTTTAATATTGCTCTTCTACATAAAAAGGAGGAGGAGAGTTTCTCTTTAAGAGAAGCTCCATATATTAAGTTCGTAGAAGCATACTATCTCATACCTAAGCTGATACCTGAAACTTGGAACGTAAGAAATGACTAAATTCAAATAAGAATAGAATTAAAGCTATACGATAACATAAAACTACCTTTAGCCTAACACAATGCTAAAATTTCAGGTTCTATATGTTATTTTTTTGTCTCCTATTCAGAAAACTTCTGATTGCCCCTGCAAGCAGAGTTTACAGATTTCCCTCTAAGTCTTCTGGACATTTTGAGTTAATTTTTGTAAATTATTACCAAGAATAGGTTGAGGGTCATTTTTAAGCACCAATTTTTCACATTACCCTTTTTCTGTGAATAGCTTTTCCTCTTTATGAAAAATGAGTTAAATGCATGTGTGTGAGGCAGTTTCTGAATCTCTATTTTGTCACATTGCTCTCTAGGTCTATCCTTTCAAAAATGGCCTGGTTTTTACTACATAATTTCATACTTAGTTTTGAAATTGGGTACTGAGTACTCTGACCTCATTTTTTATTTTTAATTTTTTTCCAAACCCAAATTGAGTAATCTAAATTAGTTGCCTTTCCATGCGAATATTAGCATCAGCTTGTCAAAAAGCTATGCAAAATCCTATAGAGAGTTTGATTTGAATCACATTAAAACAGTGTGGGGTTAACTATTTAGCAGTATGGAGTATTTGAATTCATAAATATAGTATAATACACTATTTGAGAATTCATTGATTTTTTTTTTTACTATCATTTTCTCTTTTCAGCCTAGAGATCATGCACATATTGTTAGGTCTATATCAACACATTTTCTAGATTTTGTGCTATTCCACTGGTACCTGTTTTACATAAAAAAGCTGTACATAATTAATGTATACAACTTGATGACTTTGAAGATAAATATACACCCATAAAACATCAGAACAATCTATGCCATAAAGCTATAAATTACCTCCAAAAGTCTCCTCACACTCATTTATTTTTATTATTGATTTTTTTATTAGAATGCTTTAATGAAAGATCTACCCACCTAGCAAATTTTAAATATACAATAGAGTGTTGTTGACTATAGATGGTATGCTGTACAGCTATCTAGAACTTGTTCAACTTGTGTAACTCAAGCACTGTACCCTTGACTAACATCTCCTGATTTCATCCTTCTCCCCCTAGCTCCCGGAAACCACAATCCCATTCTGTCTATGAGTTTGACTATGTCAGATTCATTTTATAAGTGCCAACATACAATATTTGTCTTTCAGGATTGGGTTTATTTCAGGTAACATAGTGTCCTCCAGGTTCACCCATGTTGTTACACATGGCTAGATTTCTTTTATTTTTAAAGGTGTAATCATATTCTTTTGTATATATATACAACATTTTATTTATCCACTCATCTGTTAACGAGTACTTAAGTTGCTTTTATTTCTTACTTTTTGTGAATAATACTGCAATGAACATGGGAATGCAGTTTCATTCTTTCGGTGCTATTTTAAGTGGGACTGTTTTGGTTTTTTTTTCCTTTTTAGGTAATTTGATGTTAGCATATAGACTTGCAACTGATTTTTGCATGTTGATTTTCTATTCTGTAATTTTCTTGAATTTGTTTTAAAATTTGAATTTTTTATTTGGTGGAGTCTGTTATGATTTGGATGTGAGGTGTTCCCCCAAAGAGCTCAAATGTTAATGAAGAATTGTTTTGAACTGAAATTACATTATGAGAGCTCTAGTCTAATCAGTGGATTAATCCATTTGATGGATTGATATCTTTCAAGACTACTACACTGGGTGATAACTGTTGGCAGGTAGGGTATGGGTGGAGTAAGGAGGTCACTGGGGCATACTTTGCAGGTTTACATTTTGTCCCCATGGCAACATCTCTCTCTCTCTCTCTCTCTCTCTCTCTCTCTCTCTCTCTCTCTCTTCCATCTGACATGAACTGAACAACTTTCCTCCATCACACCCTTTCATCATGATAGTCTACCTCATCTCAGGCCCAGAGCAGTGGAGTCAACCAACCATGGCCAAACCTTTGAAATATTAAACCCCAAATAAACTGTTCCTCCTCTTAAGTTGCTCTTGTCAGGCATTTTGGTCATAGCACAAAAAGCTGACTAACATAATCTTTACAGTTTTTACATAGATCATGTGAGGGGGCTGGGGATATAACTCAGTTGGTAGAGGGTTTGTCTTGCATACAAGGTCCTGGGTTCAGTCCCTAGCACCACACACACACACACACACACACACACACACACACATCATATTATCTTCTAACAGATATAATTTTACTCGTCATACCCCCCCACCCCCCCGCCACTTTTTCTGGGGCACTCCACCACTGAGCCACATCCCCAGCCCTATTTTGTATTTTATTTAGAGACGGGGTCTCACTAAGTTGGTTAGTGCCTTGCTAAATTGATGAGGGTGACTTTTAACTTTCAATCCTCCTTCCTCGGCCTCCCTAGGCACTGGGATTACATGTGTGCACCACAGTGCCCAGCTTACTTCCTCCTTTCTAATTCGGATACCTTTCTTTCTTTCGCCTGATTGCTTTCGGTTAGGACTTCTAGTACTATGTTAAATAAAAGTGATCACAATGAACATCCTGGCTTTGTTCTAGGTCTTAGGAGAAAAGCTCTCAGTTTTTAACCTTTGTGTGTAATGTGAACCATGAGATTTGCATATATGGCTTTTATTGTATTTAGGTATGTTTCTCCAGACCTTATTTGTTGATACACATAAAAATGTGCTGATTTTCCCAAATGCCTTCTCTACTTTTATTGAGATGATCATGTAATTTAATTTTTATTCTTCGCTGTACTAATGTAATACATTCCAGTGATTGATTCACATGTATTGAAACATCTTCATATCCCAGGTATAAATCACACTTGGTTATGATGTATGATCCTTTTAATGTGCTATTGAATTTGGTTTGTTAGTATTTTGTTGAGGATTTTTGCAACCATGTTCATCAGGGCATTAGTTTGTAGCTTTCTTGTGTTTGTTTGTTTGTTTTTTCTGGCTTTAGTATCAGCATGATACTGGGCTCACAATAAAGATTTCAAAGTACTTGCCTTTCCACTTTTGGGAAAAATTTGAGAAGTGTTATTAATTTTTCTTTAAATGGCTGGGAATAGCCACCTTTGAAGCCATCTGTTCCTGACTTTCTTTGTTGGGAGATTTCTGATTACCAGTTCAGTCATCTTATTTGTTACTAGACTGTTCATGGTTTCTACATCTTGATTCAATCTTGGTAGGTTGTATGCTTCTAAGACTTTATTCATTTCTTTTAGGGTGTCCAATTTGTTGATTTATAATTGCTCATAATTGTTTGTTGTTATTTTTTAAAATTTATACAGCATCAGTCATAATGGCTCTGCTACCACTTTGGTGATATAGATTTGGGTCTTTTGTTAAAAATAGTGCAGGTATGGGTTTGTCAAATTTTCTTCTCTTTTCAAAGAAGCAACTCAGTTTTGTCAGTTTTTATTCTAATTGTTTTTGCCTATCCTCTATTTCTTTTATTTCTCCCCTAAGTTTTATTATTTCCTGTTAAATTTGGTATTAGTTTGCTCTTTTTATTTTTTTTCTAATTCCTTGAGGTGTGAAATTAGATTGTTTAGCTCTTTCCTCTTACTTAGTGAAGGCACTTATTGCTGTAAAATTCTCAGTACTGCTTTGATCCATCCTGTAAGTTTAAGTATGTGGTGTTTTGTTTTCATTTGTCTTATTTTATAATTCTACTTTTAATTTTCTTTAACCCAATAGTTGTTTGAGTGTGTTTAATTTCCATATATGTATGAATTTTAAAATTTTCTTCTTGTTATTCATAACTAATTTCACTTCATTATTATAAAAGATATTTGAAATTATATCAAACTTTTAAAATTTGTTAATACTTGCTTTGTGACCCAACATCATGTTCAGGTGATCTATCATAGGGAATGTTCCATCTGCATTTGAGAGTAATTTTTTCCCTTCTATTAGGTGGAATACCCTGTATCTATAAAATTGTTGGGTCAATTTGCTCTATAGTATGCTGTTCCTTATTGTTTTTCTGTCTGGATAGTTGCCCATTATTGTAATTAGGGTATGGACAGCTCTTACTATTATTGTATTGTTATCTATTTATTCCTTCAAATCTGTCCGTGCTTTCTTAATATATTTGGTTCTTTGATGTTGGGTAAATATATATTTATAATTTTTATATCTTCCTGTTAATGACCTTTGTCATCATGTAATAGCTTTCTTTGTTTCTTGTGACAGTGCTTGACCTAAAGTCTATTTTGTCTAATGTAAATATAGGCACCATTCTCCATTTTATTTGCCATTTTGATGGAATACCTTTTTATTTTCTTTACTCTTAGTTATGTGTGTTCTTAAATCTAATGTGAGTTTCTTAAAAGCAGCATAAAACTGGATTTGAGGGTTTTTTTAAATTCATTAAGCTACTCTATGTTTTTTTTAACATTTACCTTTAAAGTTTAATACATTTATTATTAAGAACATTATTGAGAGGTAAGGAGTTGCTATTGCATTTTGTTAAATTGTTTTCTCTTTGTATTGTTGTTTTCTCCCTCCCTTTCTCTCTTGGTCATCTTCTTTGTGGCTTAATATTTAATGATATGGTACAATAAAACAGCTATATCATAAATGTCTTAAAGTTAAAAATGGTATCTCTTATGCCACATACACATATTCCTTTTTAAAGTAAAAAGGTGGGGCTTTTTCTATGTTCTCCAAAGACGTAAACTATTGTATCTTTTTTATCAGTGTATTTTTTACAGATCTATTCCAAGGTGAATTATAGTGTTCTAAAAATCATATTTGTATATGCATTCCAAGATATTGTGTAAATTTATTATTTCAGAGTTTTGTTTTATTGGGGATTCATTCTGTAATCAATCATGACTTCTACAAATAAAGATAGTTTTATTTTCTATCTTTTAAATCTCTAAGAATATTGTTTTCTTTTTTTTACTTGACTACTTGAGATTAGCTATTCAACATAATATTGAATAGACTTGGTAAAATCCCTTTTACTATACATAGGGGGAAATATTCAGTCCTCTGTTACTAAGTATGATATAACTACAGGGTCTTTTTGTAGATGTGCTGTATCAGATTGGGAAAGTATTTTTCTATTCCCAGTTTCCTGAAGTTATGATTAATTGATGCTAGATTTTTCATGTGCTATTTCTGTATCTAGTTAGATGAAAAATGATATTACATTAAGAACTAAAATAAGATCAGTGTGGCTAAAACAAAGCACACAAAACAAATCACACAAAAAGCTTGATCTCTGATAGTTCTGTTCTACTTTGGAGAAGAAAACACTGGCCCCTCATCTTCTCTCTTCCTCAGTACTTCTGACTATGTAATCTTTAAGACAAAGGCAATAGGATGAGACAATTCAAAATTGCCATATTATTGGCCAACTAATTCAGAAACCATTTAATCAATTACAGTGTATTTGTGAGAAGATGGTAATCTAGGTACTGGATATTTTCTTTGAAAAGTCAGCAGTACACTTAAAACAATGCCTACCTTTTCTATATTGATTGTTTAATTGGAAAGCCTGACAAGAAATAGTTCAATTTCAATAGAATGTATTAATCACCATGATAGAAGTAAACAAAGGAGTTGTGGGATAAATAAAAAAGACAAAAACTAAGGTTTAGAGGGTCAAGTATGGCTTCATAAGGAGAGTGCCAGATATTAACAGGCCACTAGCATTTTCAATGCTACTTGTGAAAACCCTATTATCCATTAATATATAAATTAATCTAACAATACAGTGTTTTTTACTTCCTTTACCCATTGCATAATAACAAATATTTTCCAATATCATTTAATGTTCTGTAAAATGCAAGTTTAATGGTTGTGAATTATCTAATATATGCATATCCCATAACTTATACTGGGCAGTAAAAATGTTTTCATTATTCACATTTGCAAATAGCATAGTGATTAACATTTGACAAATTAAACCTTCACATTCATTTTTAATTTTTTTTCAGGATAATTCTTAGAGTTTCTTTAGTCAAAAGACACAAATGTTTTAGCAATGTTGCTTATTTGTCAAACTTCCCTTTGGAGAAAACTATATTGATTCATTGTTTTCTCAGCATCTATGTCAATACTTGACATTTTCTCAATTCAGTACATCTTCATTGATAATAATGGTTATTATAAGTTTTTAAATTGCCATTTTTGTATAAAGGACATTTCATGTTTTAAGTTTGTATTGTTAGGATTAGTAGAGTTTTCTGGAATTTGGCCAGCAAAATTAAAATATATAGTGATAAAGTAATGTTATTGAATTCAGCCTGTTACTTGTGGGAATTTGTCTCACAACATTATAGTCATAGAATTTTCATTTGCCATTGTGTAACTATTAGAACAGTCCTACTTATAATGCTGTTATGTTTATATTCTAGACATGGTATTATAATATTGAAATATTTATTATTAAAAAATCTTAATTAAGCATTAAACTACATTTTTAAATCACTTGGAAATATAAACAAAATTGGAATTGTGTTTCTGGAAAGACAGTTTTCTTAAATGACAACAATTTATTTTGAATGGAGATATTTTGAATTGTACCACTGTTCAAATGAATGATATATTTTAAATATTGGCATACATCAAGCTACATCCTTTAAATTATGCTACATGAAAACAATGTAACTCTAGTTCCAATATAACATAATCAGTCCATAAAACGCATGTTATACCTGCCTTCCAACACTGAGTATTTCAGAAGAGCATCACTGGTTTTGGCAGTGGCTTGATTTATTGTTAATAACATATTCTGACACAACCAAAAATATGGATCATTGGGCATAATTTTAGAGAAAGCATCTAAATAGACTGTGCAATGATATTAGAAAGGAAAACAAAACCATGAGTCTGCCCGACCATGGTACTGCACTGTTATAGAGCAATTTCTCCTTGGATTGCACACCTGCTTTCTGGCCCATTAAGTCCTGCTGTCTTTACAAGGAATTGAGGTTGTAATGTCTTTCCCCAGTGCATATTTTTATGGGACCATGCATAACAAGTACACATAAAGCACATATGATTGTTCATGCTGACGACCTCATTTTTAATATGTTTGATCTGACTAGAACAGGAAAATATTCACATTGGTAAATAAATCTCCTAATTGCTTAAAGCTCTGTTGCAGTCATTTTTTGACAAGTACTGCAAAAATTCCCTGCAGCTACATGGAATTATTATTCTGTTCACTTATACATTCATAGAAATGTACTCTGGTATCATATTTTCATAAAGAAGTGGTATTTAGGGATAATAATGTGCACATCAGATCTGATTTTATTTTTATGCACAACCGAATTCCACTGTGCCAAGCCCCTGAAGTCACCTATCATTACGGTAATTTGGGTTAGCTGCATCTTCCTTTTCACTGATCTGCACAGATCACTTCCCAGTGATATTTTCATGGTTTGTAGAACATATCAAGAGCTAGCTAAGAAATCATCTCAACAGTAGATTCTCTTTGGGAATATGAATGAGCTAAGTATATTTTGTCTACACTGTCTGCATTCCTGAGGAGCTTTTTTTTTTTTTTTTAAATGAGGATTAACAAACTTTGAGGTAAAAGAATCACTGTTCTGTACCTGATGACACAATAGTCATTCATTGTATATATATATGTTGTAAAGTTTAGGGAACAGGTGTGAAGAGAGTAAATATTGGGTTCTAGGGCTCTTTGAGGTATAGTTTGGAGCACAAACCTGCAATTTTCATGACCTTTAATTTTTTATACAACATTTTAGAGGACATTATCATATTTCTTTTACTATAAATACATATACAGATTTTTTAAAATTTTGACTCATTAAACCAGCTAAAATTAAAAGACAAATAAATTGTAATACCTGTCTAATAAAAGTAAAAAATGGTAAATTCATTTATTCCTGTTTAAACATAACAAATATTTATAAATACAAATGAAATTATTAAATGGCAGTATTTCTTAAAATAACATGCAAAACAATTTTCTCTCAACATTTATACCATGTTGAAAAGGGATAAAATGTACACAAGAAGCCTACTCTTCAACTCCTAGGAGAGATTGTTTATTTAAATAGTGAAAACAACAATTTCTGTTGTAACTTTCAAGAGTGCAATCTTTTAATGCTAATATTTTGATTTTTGTTTAATGATATTAGTTTCAAAGCAATAACTAGGGATATTCCAGAAAATAAAGATGTCATAATAACCAGAAAATAATCTGAATGTCTTATTTTTATCTTACTGCATTTTGTTCAGAATATTCCTATTCTTATATTTTCTAGGAATACATTCTCTCCCTATTTTGTGAGCTTGAGATTGTTATTATGGGAAGGCAAGGAGAAAAGAAAGCAAGCTCCATTTAAAGAAAAAGTCAAGGTACCAAAGAGAAATCAACCAGAGAATAAGCAGCCATCTGGTCTATTTCCTATAAAATGTAAAATCATGTCATCTCACAGAACAGGTAACTAAAAAAAAGTTCTTAGAAATACTGAATAATTGGTCCAAATTTAATAAATAGTATTATCTTTTTAATTTACATTTTCCTATGTTATTTCAACATAGTAGTTGACAATTCAACCTACTAAGTCCTTCACGTCTCTCCACTACAACTTACACATGTAAAGACATTTGGGGAGAGGTTTCAAGTTAGAAAAGAAGTCTGCATGACTCCACCAAAGTGACTTGAGTAAGAAAGGTAACTAAGATCCAAAGCTTATATCACATAATCCACATGAGTTTTAAAACTTCATGATATCTTGGTCAGCACAAAAACTCAAGGGAAAAATGTTTTTAATTGTATCCAAAATGTTTTGTAATTTAAGTCCAAGGAATATCTGACTGTGTATACTGTCAGGGTTATATTTAGTTTTACAGAATCAAGGTTTCTGAATTTTTCTTAATGTTGTTTTTGAATAATTTTAAAATACTTTGAAGGGTAAAATTCTTACAAATTGCAGAAATTGCCTGATCCAGTCAACCCAACAATATAACAGAATCTGTTTTTGCAAACCAATGATTCTCAATTTCAATTTTATAATGTTCAAGTTAATCATCTAAGTTTTCCAAAGAATTGATTTTAATGTAATATATTTAAAATATAAAAACAACACTTTTACAAAGAATAGGAGTCTGAAATTATTTAACATTTGAGGGGATGGAGGTAGGTTGTTAATGGTTACTGAAGAATAAATAACTGCAAAAAATGTATATTTATCTTATTTATTCTTCTCAACAATCATGTAAAAATTGCAGTTATTTTGTGTACTTTCTAGACAAAGAATTTAAAATTCATAGAAGTGAGATAATTGATCCAATATTCCACAGTTCTGATGTGGAATATTGACTACTATTCCTGTATTTCTGGGCAGGAATGATGGGGATGTCAATTCCGTATTGTGCAATTATGAAAATGGTTCTTAGGGTGGGTTACAGTAAAACATTTAATGACTTCAGTAAGGCTTCTGCTATCTCAGTATTTTTTACATTATCTCAAGTATATTAACTACAAAAAGCAAATAGCTTCTCGTCAGAACATTGATGGGCACTTATACTCTTAGATCATTAAGAGGAGCTCTCAAGTTCTCTAGTCCAGGTAGCAGTGTAGTGATGAAAGGATCCAGCTTAGGAGACAGCAGTCTTGGACTCTAGTCCTGGTTCCAGGGCTCCCTAGTTGTGTTAAGATGGCATGCTTTTAACTTCTGCCTTCTTTCTTTTTTATTGGTGCATTATAAGTATACATAATGATGGGATTCATTGTGTTATATTTGTACATGTATATAACGTAATTTGCTCAATCTATTCTCCAATATCTCATCTTTCCCTCCCATCAATCCACTTGCTCTACTCTTCTCATCTCCCTTCTATTGTGGTTATTTTTATTATTTTTTTTATTTTTGTTATTATTTTTATTTCTATATGACAGTGGAATGCATTACAATTCATATTATGATTAAATGTAAAAGTGGGATTTTTGTGGAATATTTGTATATAGACATATGATAATTTAGATTTCATTCCAGTGACAATTCCTTTGTATATGAGAATAAAGATTAGATGTATAGAGTGAATATAAGAATTGGAAGAAATATATTTCTGTATATAAAAAATTTCAATTTTGAATCTCTAATCAGAACTGCAAACTATAAACTCACATGAAAGAGATATATAATTTCATCTCTTTTTCATATGTCTATTAATTTCTCTTATTGTTAGTAAAGAAATAAAGAAAACCACACTAAGTAACACAATGAAAATGGTTTCTTATGTTATTCCTATGATTTATGATTGTATACTGCAAGCTTACACAAAAGGAATCACCTCTAATAGAGGAAATGTGATCGGAAACATAATAGAAACATCCTAGAAATCTCTGATTTTCCTGTTGATCCACAGAGTAGCCAAGCTTCTTGACTCTTCACCATAATATGAATAGTAATGGTTAAAGCTAAAATGATCTCATGGCAAATGTTCTGAATGTGATTTGTCAGGATGATTTCATATGGCTGTGATATAGTAGGGTCATGAGAAAATCAGTTTTTTATTATCAGGAACCCATGATAAGCATGATCAACTGCAACTTTATCCAATTCTGCCCAAGTTACTGTAATAAAAATGTATCATATATTTGCACTTTTATTATGTAGATTCTTAAAATTTCTCAGGCAGAGTGATTACTTCCATCTGACATTAATAAAATTTGAAACGGTTCTAGTCAAATGTTATTTTAACAATAAATGAATATAATCAAAGAAGAACTAAAAAAATGGAGAATTATTATTTCTTACTGAGTAGAAAAATTCAATATTTTCATAATGTCAATTCTTCCTGGCTCAATCTCTATATTCAATGCAATCCAAATCAAAATTTCAGGCAGTTATATTGTGGTTATTAACAAATCAATTTTATGTTTATATTTCATTGTGCATATTTGAGGTTTTCAACATGACATTATGAAGACATATACATGGTAAAATAGTTACTATAGTGAATCAATTCAACATATCTATCAACTTGCCTACATTTTTGGGACAAGAGCACATAAAATCTACTTATTGAGCAAATATCCATAATATAATTTTATTAACTATTGTTTTAATGTCATACACTAGACATCTATACTTATTCACTACATATTTATTATTTCTTTGACTTTCATCTCCCATTTTTCATTTCCTCCCTATACCTTTGCCCCTCTATTTATGTGTATTTAACCTTTAAAAAAAGTTTTAATGTTCATACATAAATGAAATCATGCAATATTTTCCCTGTTATGTTTGTCTTATTTTATTTAGCATATTGTCATCTTGGTTCATCCATGTTGTAGCAAATGGCAGAATTTCCTTTTTAAAGCTGAATAATAATATACTGTATATATACACCACATTTTCTTTATCTGTTCATCCTTCAGTGGACACTTAGGTTGTCTCCCTATCTTGGCTACTGTAAATTATGCTGCAATAAACATGGGAGTGCAGATATCTTTATAAGGTAATAATTTCAACCATCTGTTATATACCAAGAAGAGGGATTGCTGGGTCATATGATAGTTCTGTTTTTAATTTCTTTAGAATCTCCATACTGTTTTCCATAATAACTGCACCAATCTGCATTGCACCAACAGTGTACTTGGATTTCTCCCATCCTCCCCTCCACACCCTCACCAGCATTTGTCTTTTTTTGATAATAATTATCCTAACAGATACCAGGTAACATCTTACATTGATTTTAATTTACATTATACTAATGATTAGTATATTGGACACTTTTTTTACAAGCCCATTGACTATTTTAATGTCTTCTTTGGAGTTTTTATTTTAAAGTAGATATGGAGAGGTCAAAGACACAGAATGACCAGCATAATATTAATAACAAAACAAACAAACAAACAAAAAAGAAGTACAGAGGACTGACACTACTTGACTTATTATAAATATAAAGTAATCAAGACAGGTTGGTAGTGCTGTTAGAAGAGGCCAATAGATCAATGAAAAAGTGTAGAATCCAGACATAAATCCACATAAATAGTCAAATGATATTTGGCAAAGGAGCAAATCCAATGGAGAAAAAAAGAGTCTTTTAAACAAATTATGTTGGAACAAGCTGACATCCATCAGCATGACAAACAATAAATCTGGCTACAAGAACTACTATATTCTTTAAAAAAAATTAACTCAACATAGATCATGGACTTAAATGTAAAATATTAAAGATAATATTTTAAAAATCTAGACAATTTTGATAATGACAATGGTTTTGATTGTACAACACCAAATACTGGAATCATGAAAGAAATATTTGATGAGTTGAACTTAATTAAAAATTATTTGCGGCCAAACATGGTAGCACACACCAGTGGCTAGGGAGGCTGATGCAGGAGGATGGCAAATCCAAAGCAAGCCTCATCAACTTTAGCAAGGCCCTAAGCAATTTAGCAAGATCTTGTCTCTAAATAAAATACAGAAAATGGATAGAAATGTGGGTTGTTGATAACAACAAAAAAAAGTTATTTGCAAAAGAAACTTCAAGGAATGAGAAGGGAAAAAGCACAGACTGGGAGAAATACTTGCAAAACACATCTAATAAAGGGCTTTTATTCAATATTTGCAAAGAACATTTAAAACAACAATAAGAAAGCAAACAACCTAATTTTAAAAACAAGCAAAATGCCTGCATAGATATTTCACCAAAGAAAATATACAGATGGCAAATAAGATTATAAAAAGATGATCCACCATAAATGTCAGCGAAGAAAGGCAAATTAAAATGATGATGAAATGCCACTTTGTCTATTAGATGGGTTACTAGAATGGTCAAAATCCAGAGCATTGAAAATACTAAATGCTGATGAGGATGTGGAACAAAATGAACTTTTATTTATTATTAGTAGAAATGCAAAATGGCATTGCCACTTTAAACACAGTTTGATGATTTATAACACAACCAAACAAAAACTCTTACCATTTGATTCAGCAATGACACTCCTTGGTATTTATCCAAATGAGCTGAAAACTTATGTCCAAACAAAAACCTGCACACAGATGTCCCATAGAGGCTTTATTTGTTGCCAAAACTTGGAAGCAATTGAGTGTCCTTCTGTAGGTAAATGGATAAACAAACTGTGGTACCTCCAGACCATGGAAAATTATTTGGGGCTTAAAGAAACTACCAAGCTATGGAAGAAGCTTAAATGCATACAACTAAGCCAAATAAGCCAATATGAATGGCTATGTACTATATAATTCCAAATCATGATAATATGAAAAATACAAAGCTATTGAAGAGTAAAAAAAAAAAAAAAAGAGCAGTAGTTAACAGGGTTAAGAGGAAAAGGAAGGATGAATCGGTAAAGCACAGAGTATTTTTTAGGACAGTGTAATCATACTGCACAATGCTTTAGTAGACACACATCATAATTCTTGATGAATATTCATAGAATGTACAACACCAAAAGTGAACCTTAATGCAAACTATTGACTTTGGGTTATAAAAATATGTCAAGATAGTATCATCCTTTGAAATTAATTTGTTGATAATGGAAGAGGCTGTCTGTGTGTGAGAGCAGGATATGCTTACTTCAGGATATACTTACGTATATACTGCTCAGATTTGCTATGAGTCCAAAAAATTTTTTTTTCAGGGATGTGAAACCAATGAAAATGTTATATATTGTTGATGTGCGCATAAATGGGATAAACACTCTGAAACACCATTTGGCAGCATCTACTAAAGCCAAATATATGCATGCCCTTTGACACTCAAAACAAGAACTATCATGGCCATTGCAACATAATTTTAAGCACCAAGATATGTAAACAACCCAAAGGTTCATCACTAGTAGAATAATAAATGGTGATACGGTCACACAATAGAACTTTATATAGCAGTTTGTATAAATTTCAACATAAGAGTTTGGGTGAATTTCAGAGGCATAACATTGAACAAAAGAGTCTTAACAACAACAAAAAAGGTCTAATGCTATTAGTTCATATTTATTATGCACAAAAACAAACCACTTTTGTCAGGTAGTAAGTGGGGAAAAGTTGATGGGAACTTGAGCTGCTGTCATGTTCTCTTTCTTAATCTAGGTGCTATTACATGACAGTGCATAGCAGATTACAATTTATTGGGAAGACATATAATTTTTACCACGGATTAAATCTACGGACACTTTTTAATCTACTGTCTTACATGTATATTATATTCAATAGAGAAAAATCAAAACAATAGTTTTTTTTTTCCCTAAAGTGCATGTAAAAATAAAACTGTCACAATATTTTAATGAAACATGTATTTAAGTGACCAAATGATTTGGGTCTAACATCACCTCCTTATGTCTCTCTTCTTCATTCTTAATTTTCAACAGCTTCATAATTATGTAACAATTAGGTTATAATTTGGTACTTGAATCAGCATCACAGAAGCTGATGAAATTCATTTCAAACTGGAAAAGATGGTATGTTTACAAGCATGATTCTTACTTTTACATGGGCTGCAGCATTAAATATGAACTAATGATTGCCACATAACGTTACATTTAAATTAAGATCTAATTCAATAGTTGCTATTTTCTCTAAAAATTATAAAATATTAGTGATGGTCATAATGTGGAGACATTATTTTTGCCCAGGTACCAAAGCATGTAGTTACAAGATCCTTCTCTAAATATTCTTCTTCTCTATCAAATATTTTCACACAGAGAAGAATGGATTTGATAATAAAGTGCTTTAAGAGCTTTTAAGAGGAAATAAAAATGAAAAGTTAGCTCTTGAGAAAATTTGACTTCTCAACTGAAGGACTGTATAGAAATTTTCCGAGTGTTCTATGATTAATCGATTTTCTCTGTGCTAAGATTAAGTTTTAAGTGGCCAGGTACTTTGGGAACCATACTAATTATTCAATAATTCAAAATTATTCAATAATCAACAAACAATCATAAAAATTTACACACACACACACATACATAATTTTTACCAGGGATTAATGTATATATAATTTTTTTTCATCCTCAAACTTTAGTAGATGTCCTAAGTTGCCTCCTGCTACTATAGTTTGAATATAGTTGGAACATGTTCCCACTAAAGTATGCCATCATGTGCTAGAAGCTTGGTCCTCAACGTGGCAGTGTTGAGGTGGTGCAAACTGTAAGATATGGGACCCTGTACCTTATTGGTGGAAGTGCAGACTAGTACAACCACTCTGGAAAGAAGTTTAGAGATTTCTCAAAAAACTAGGGATGGAATCATCATATTATCAGCTATTCACTCCTGAGTATTTTCCCCAAAGTTATAAAAATGGCATTCTACAGTAATACAGGCACCTCAATGTTTATAGCAATGCAATTCACAATAGCTAAATTATGGAATCAACCCAGATGCTCATCAATAGATTAAGATTAATAGAATGGATTAAGAAATTGTGGTATATATACACATTGGAGTTCAACTCAGTCACAAAAAAGATTGAAATTATGGCATTTGCCAGTAAATGGATGGAAATGGAGAATATCATGCTAAGTAAAATAAGCCAAAGTCAGAAACCCAAAGATCAAATATTTTCTCTCCTATGCAGAAGCTAGAGTAAAATAAAGGAAAGGGGGAGGAAAAGATAGAATGACATTTAGAACCAATCAAATATATATTAATAGATGAGCAAAAGAAGTTCAGTAGAATAAAGGCAGAATGGGAGATGGGAGGGAGGATGGGAAGGGAAAAGGAGAGGGAAGAAGGCAGATCATGAACTGAAACTGATTTCTGTCCATGTATCAGTTTTTCAGGATGAACCCAACTATTGTTTATCATCCCTTATAAAAAACTATAAATTTTATAAGAAAAAAGAAAAATGTGGGACCCACTGGAAGGTGATTAGGTATTTGGGAATACTGTCCTTGGAAGGAAGTAATTCAGTACTTACAGGGTCCTACTACTTAGTTTCCATAAGAACATAAATACAGCAAGTATAAGTCCCTGAATCTTTTTGCTCCCTTTATCACCATGTGACTACTGTGTCCTCTCACGCTGGTTCCCAAAAGAATGTCATCTGCCATATTCCGACATAACCAAGAGGTCCCTCACCAGAGGCCAGACATATTGGACCACTGAATTATGGACTTTCAGCTTCCAAAACTGTGAAGTAAATATACTTTTTAAAATCAAATATTTAAATCAAGTATTCAACCTTTGATATTTTGCTATAGTAACAGAAAAATGGATGGCTCATTATAAACAGACCCTAAAAGAGATATTTGTGAAAAAGTGATTTATTAGGAAATGCTCCAACGAAGACCAATAGGAGAGTAGGAAAAGGGAACTGGAAAGAAATGGAGCCAAACAAACCTGAGATATCAAGAAATATCCCTGTGTGATAACTTTGGGTCAGTTTGGTAGTGAGCGATGGAGACATTATTGGAAATACCACTGAATACTCTGAATCAAAAGCAGAAAGCAGAGAGGACCAACATCCTTAGCTAAGGGCTAGCCCCTAAGGGACATGCATTTTTAAGTATTTCTGGCACCCTGTGTGTACAGGTAATGTAATAGCAAGCAGCCTTAGGGCAGTTCTCAGAAAGTTATAGATGCTGGCTTGAGAATAAAAGCCCAACAAGAGCAGGTATGCGTGGTAACAGGATCTGAGGGAATTCAGACAGAGCACTGATGGTATCCGCATCAGTGAGTTTGCTTCCTTTTAAAACCACAGAAACTAGAGTGTTCGTTCACTTTAAAAAAATGGCCCTTTTCAGAACTCTTCTTTCTTGATGACGTGCTTTAAATAATCAGGATATTGGCTTTCTGTTCATCTTTTTTTGAGACATGTCTCTTCAGGTCTTTGCCTATTTTTAATCAGATTATTTGTTTTCTTACTCTTGAGTTATTTATGGTCCATACATGCTTTGGATGTTAATCCCTTCTCATGTATATAGTTTGCAAATATTTTCCTCTTACTCCATAGGTTGTATTTTTACTCTTGATGGTTTCTTTTGCCATACAGAGGCTTTTTGGAATAAAGTCAAGATCTGTGTTGAATAACATAATGACTGTAGTTAATAATAAATTATATTTTTTTGAAAAATATTGGGATAATGAGCATAGAATGTTCTTATAACAAATGATAATTACATGAGAAGTAATGCATATGTAAATTAACTAGATTTAGTCATTTCACAATGTTCATATATTTCAAAACATCATGTTGTACACAGTAAATACATGTTTTTAAAAAGAAATAAAATAATGAAAATTAATTCATATATTCATCCAATGAATGTCATAGAAATGTCTTAGGCATGAAATAACATAGAGTGTAGAAAAAGATAAAAGAATAAATATAACACTGTCTCTTTTTTCATCAGATGAAAATGCAACAGGTTAAGGAAGAATGAATTGATTATAGAAACATGGAAGAAACACATTACAACATACTATGGGTGGGGCAGGAAGTACTTTACTTAGTGATCAGGCTACACAGAGGAAGTAACCTTTGTTTGTGTTGATCCAGTGTTGGGAATTCACTGGGGGTTTGGGCAAGAGAGTAGTGGATTTGATTGTATGTTTCTTTAGAAATTCTTGAATATTACCATAATAACAAAGACATGACAGAATAGCAAGAATATCAAAACATTGAAGAGAGGAATGTGAGAATTAAATGGTAGAAAAGTTAAAAGCAATAATAAAAATATGTTGTTTTAGTTAACTTTTCATCACTGTGACAAAAATAGCCTATAAGAACTACTTAAAGAAGGAAAAATTTATTTGGGGCTAATAGTTTCAGAGGTTTCAGTCCATAGATGAATGACTTCATTGCTTTGGACCCAAGGTGAAGCTGCACGTCATGGCAAAAGGGTCCAGCAGAGGAAAGCTGCTCAGCTCTTGGAGGGGTCAGAGAATAGAGTGGGAAGAGACAAAGGGACCCTAGGGAAAATGCACCCTCCTAGATATACACCCAGTGACATGCCTCTTCTAATTATGCCCAACCTGTCTCCAGTTGCCACTCAGTCCATTCAAACTAGGATGGACTGATTAGGTCACATCTCTCACAATCCAATCATTTCACTTCTGCAATAATACAGGAGGTTTGGGGGAACACTTCATATCCAAATAATTACATACGTGATATTAAGCTGCAATTTGAGGTTGAATGTGAAATTATTCAAAATGAAATAAAAAAGCTAAAGGATTAAATTTTTGGATGATTTGAGTAAAAATTATTAATATTCTTTTAAATTTTTTTTTAGTTGTAAAAGGACACAATACTTTTGTTTTATTTATTTATTTTTATATGGTGCTGAAGATCAAATTCAATGCTTCACACATGCTAGGCAAGCGGTCTACCGTTGAGCCACAACCCCAGCCCCTATTATCCTTTGTTTTCTTTTTTGTAAAGAGGAAGGGAAAAGTTTGTTTTGGCTTGTGGTTTCAAAGATTCAGTCCATGGTTGGCCAACTCCACTGCTCTGGGCCCAAGGTGAGGCAGAACATCATGGCATCAGGATAGTAGCAGAGGAATGCTTCTCAGCTCATGGCAGCAGTGAAGCAGAGAGAGTGAGCCTAAATTAAAGTTTGAACTAGTTGTCACAGTGCTCACTGAGGTAAATAATTTGTCTAGAGATAGATACAGGGGAAAAAAGAAGATGATTAAAAAGTGGTATATCCAGACAGTGTAAATCTCATAGGAATAAAAGGGAAAAGAGCAAAGTTTAAGGTGACTGTGGAGATTCAGGAGAAGGTCAATGCCACTTCCAAACCCTTGATCATCCTGTACCTGCGAGATCTAAGGAAAAAGAGTGCCACTTAGAAATGCCATGCTGCAGTTAGGAAGTGTAGCTAATGAGGCATGGGAACTTGGTGCACTAGAAAGAAGATTCCTAAACGTGTATAATGAAAGCATGTTGTAGAGAGTGGGGCTAGAGAAGAATGAGCTTTGGGGAGATTAGTTATGGGAGTCAAGGAATAAGAATCTAAGAAAGATAGGGTGATGAAATAACTTGTATTAGGGATCAAGACCAGAGATGAAAGGCATAAGTCGGGTTCATTTTCCCTGGGGGCTTTAAATGAAACGTTTACTGTAGTAGCATACCATGTATGGGATTAGAGGTGGCAAGGACTGAGACAGAAGCAGTGCTAAGAAGATTGGAGGAAAAGAGCATGATTGGGATAGCTTGGTTTTTAGTTTCCATAAATTAAAATATGATTAACTTATAGTTTAGAATTTATATAACTGACTCATATACAATTATAGTATTTGATCAAATGTGGGGCAGTTACAGATTTTTTTGTGTTGAATGACAATAGGAGAATTTGGGTGCTTTAAATTATAAAATGGAAAGAGACTTTATGAGACGGCATGTAGAGGTATGCACCTATACTTGACTCCATGCTGCTAATCAGTGAAAAGCTGCTTTCATGCAAGTTCATGAGTCCAGATAGAAGTTCAGTAAAAAGCTGATTAATACTGCGTTTCTTCTTTGGCTGCAATTTTAGTATTGTTTGGAAAAAGGCTCCCCTTTCTTACTGATCAGTCTGAAATGTCCTTGACAATAAGACCAAATATCTGTGGATTAAATTTAAAAAATAAAATTAAATTAAACTAATTGAAAAAACCAAACATATCTTAGTATATGCAACCTGGAGATTATGTTGATAATTTAGGCTTTTAAATATAGTAATTCCAAGTGGCATATTCTGCTTAACTATGAAAATTGGCTTTTATTAATATAAATATTTTAAATCTTTTCTCAAAGTTGAGTATTTTTTCTCATTCACTTATTTATTGAATTACACACACATGCACACACACACACACACACACACACACACTTACACACTCCCAGGACATTCCACCTTTTTTTTTTTTTTTAATTTGCAGCTGCTATCAAAGTACCCTATGTGAATGTGAAATGGACCTCGATTACATAAATGGATTTTAGTAATTTTAAAATATAAATTTTGACTTTGTGGCAATTGTCATAAAATGGGTAATGCAAAACATATGTGTATACATATACAAATATGTATATATATTTACTGAATATATATTGATTGAATATATAATATATTATATATATATACTGAATATATATATTCACTGAATCCCTGTCATGTGGCCAAGACTAGACTAGGTAATAGGTTTACATCTGTGAAGAAACACACAGTCCCTACATTCTCATCTTGTGTAGTTCAACTCAAACAGGCATGCAAACAACATCTAAAGAAAAGCACAAGATTAGATGAACAGGAGAAAATGTTTTCCAAGATGAGTAAAATACTAAAAAAATCCCAAATCTTTAATTTTTACTAAGATATTTGTAACTGAGTAAGTATAATAGTATATATGCCTGTAGACTTTTAAATTCTTAATGCATATTCAAAATGTTAATAGTTGCCATATTCTACTATATGCAAATCTTTTAATAACCTTAATGCTAAACCCAAAGATATTTCCTCTTCACTTCAATGCTAACATAAATTTTCTTTTTATCTCTAGACAGTGCTCACACTTTACTGTGTAACCATGTTTTATTCCCTTATTTTTTATTTCTATGGCTTTCTCACAGTCATGAATCAATAAATGATTGCATAAAAAGTCCATATTTCCTGACAGATGTGATTTTTACACTGGATAGAGGAGAGATAAACAGTATATACCAGGGGTGTAATTGCCAGAGTCAATTTAAAGGGGATGGGAGCTTTGGTCCCCACTCTATCTGTTATTATCACATTCAAAATATGGTAGCTAACAAAATGTATACTGATGTCAAACAAGCAAATCACTCCCAAGGCATTTCACTCTTTTTTATTTGCAACTGCTATCATTATATCCTATGTGAAATGGACCTTGCTTACATAAATGGATTTTAGTAATGTTAAAACATAAATTCTGACTTTGTGGCAATTGTCATAAAATGGGTAATGTGAAACATACTAAAGAATTTTTTAGAAGTGACAGGATACATGTCTTATCCTAATTTGCAGGTTTTTTAAAAATCAAAGTTGAAAGAATCGAAGGATAGATTATGAATAAATTCAAGTTTATAGTCTTTGTGTTCTTATGTCATAGAAGTCTATTATAAACTGAGAAGAACCCAGAAAACAAAATAAGCCTTGCTTGGCCCTGTGAACCTGTGTGTAGCTAAAGTATTTTTTAACTTGACTTATTGCTATTGGACTTCATTTTACATTTTTAGCTTTTCAAAAGACATTTGATTAAATAAAGGACTGGATACGTTATATATGTTAATGAGTGAGTGTTTCATCATTTCATTAAAAATACTACACTTCTACATTTTTAGACTATTATCCAAAGGTTACTCTAATAATAATCTCCATTTGTATTGCTGGTACTTCTGAGATAAACTTCTCATTTACCAGAAGACTGAATTTCCTGATTGAGAAGTTTGTAATGATAAGAAACTGAGAAGCATTCATTTCTTTTAAGTCTGTTGTCAACTATATTCTACAAAAGCAAATTACGCTTAAGCAATAATGTTCAAAATGGATTAAACAAATAAAAAACACCTGCCCATGAAGTAAGCCCAATGTATTTTCTATTTTCTTGTTGATCTGTTCAAAACTATTCTGTTATTTAGTTGATTCATAACAGAATGATGTCCAAAGTAACTGTAAACCTAGTAATTTTTTAAAAAGTGAAACCAGGAGAAGCACAAATTGGCAGAGTAGAGAAGGGGGCACTCCCTGCATGCTCTTTTGTTTGGAATTTGAAATGACAGGAATAGAGCTTTATAATGAGGTGAGTGAAGAAAAAGAAGACACGAGGAAAACATGTGACTCCAAAATGGCAGTGATGCTGTCACCACAAAGGGAGACACAACACAAAGGGAAAGGACAACACAGTAGACGAATCTGGCACACAAAATGTGCTCCATGTTACTCAATTCTAAGTGAGAAATTAAGGTGGAGATCTAGCCAGAGGAGTTTGTGCCTAATCTTGTTCATATTGGATCTAAGAGTCTTTAGCAAAACTTCCACTCCATCTCAGTGAGTGCTTACTATGTGACCTAAAGCCCACCTGGCAAGTCAGAATCCCAAAACACTTATAGAAAAGAGTGGGACCAGGGGGTTTCCAGGCAGAAGTACAAAGGAGAGTGTAATCTGATCTCCTTTTGAATTCTGTGGCTTAAACTATTACAGACATGATGAAAAGGACTGGGGAAATTAATCAGGTGGGTATGATTATATTCCAAGATGGAGATTTGGAAATCTGTATTTGGGTGGTAGGTGGGCTACAAGAAAACTGATGTGCACCATCCACTCTGCCCTATGAATAGAACTCTGGGGAGACACTAGAAATCCAGATATCCAGCTAAGGTTGACATCTAGTCAGCACTAGGGGTGCAAGGATTTAATCACTTTGGAGTGCATATCCTAAAGTTCCAAAATGTCTTTCAAACATTGACCCCATCATCCCCAAATAGATATCTACAAACTCCCCAAATAGATATCTGTACTACTTTCAACCAGGAAAAACAGTGATCTGAGATATCCAGACAAAATCCCAATAGAAGGCACTTGCAGTGGCACCCCTTGCACTTGTGTGCAGAGAAGCTGAGTCACCTCAACTAGCCCCACTTCCAATCTACTCCAGCAGGTGGAGAAGCAAAAGTCACAAAAGGGGATTGGTTCTAATACCTTCCCTCTAAGAAGCACACAGGCCAAGAAGTAAGGGACAGAAGGACAGTCTGGAGCAGGACACAAATACTCAACATCAACTATCTCAGTGGAAAAGATTTTTTTTGTTTTTGTTGTTCTGGTATATTTATTGCTGGGTTCAAGTATATATATATCCCTATGTTTCTGGGTTTTTAAAAAATTTTCCTATTTTATCATTTTTTTCCTTTTATTACCTTTTAATATTTTCTTCTGTTTTTGTACGTGGTAGTGACTTTTTTGTTTTATTCAGTTTTGTTTTTAACTTTTCATTCTTTTCAGTTTGTTTTTAGCTTCTGGGGTGGGAGTATTGTTCTGCTCTACTTGTTTGCTTGTTTTATAATTCTTTCTGTCCTCACCTCTCCCTCTAATAGCAAAATATCTTGCTCACTCTCTTCTACTGCATTACTTCTTCCTTCTTTAGGTTCTTCAGGCTTGCTTCCACTTTCTCTACTCTCAGCTTTGGAATATTCCCACCTTCCTCTTACATTTATATCCTAATATCTTTACTCTTTTTTTAAGAGAGAGAGAGAGAGAAAGAGAGAGAGAGAAAATTTTTAATATTTATTTTTTAGTTTTCGGTGGATACAACATCTTTATTTTATTTTTATGTAGTGAGGAGGATTGAACTCAGTGCATGCCAGACGAGCACTCTACTGCTTGAGCCACATCCCCAGCCCCTAATATTTTTACTTTTAATGGACTATGATTTTATTTTGTTTTGTTTTTGTGGTGCTGGGGATTGAACCCAGGGTCTTGTGCATGCAAATCAAGCACTCTACCAACTGAGATATATCCCCAACTATATCCCCAGCGCTGGACCATGCTATTAAAATCTTTTTAAAATATTTAGTCTATCCCTTTAGAGAATGGAATAAGTTTTTCAGAGGAAGCCACACCACTATAGCAGCTCCCCAAGAGTGAATCAAAACAGAAGTTCAGCACTGGCAAATTGAATCTACAAAGCTGAGAAGAGCGAAAAATTCTTTGCTTGAAACAAGCAATCTAAGATCTGGATGAGAAGGCTGACTGATGTTGGTGGGGAAAGAGGAACTGAGACCATTTAAATTCAGACTGAATCGGTGAAACTTTAGTCATTTTTGTCCAAGCCTAGAAAGAGGTGGAGAACAGGCTGATAATACATTTTACTCTCCACCCTTCAGTATGTGGTCTGAGACTCCCAGAAAAAGCAGGGAGGGGTGTCAGAGCATTCCAGCCAAGATAGAAGGGAAATCCTGCAGTGAAAACTGCATGCAGACTCCCCTAAGAAGTTTGAACACTTAGGGTCCGAACTGAGAATACACTGCCCAATGACTTAAACCCCAGAAAGAAAAGTCTCTCAAAAATCTGACCAAGAAAAATGAATAAATGAATGGCTGGATGAATGAATGAATGAATGAGTGCACGAACAAATAGACTCTCAGAAAAAAATGGTTGAGGGAAGATAGCAAATATTAAATCCTCCACAGCCCAAAATCAAAGCAGTGGAAAAACAAGCTGACTAAAAAGCCAAATATATTTTTTAAAGTAATTTTTACTTTCCTTATAATCTAATTTCTCAACAAATTCAAAAATTACTCTAATTTATCACTCAGAATAGTGGACTGCAAGAGAATATTGTTAATAAGTTTTTTAAAAGCTTGATTAGTGTAACACATAATTCTGACTTGGCTGTAATTATTGGTGATTATCATCCCTTCTCAAGGTGTTGCTAGAGACTAGATATAGTGGTAAGTTCAAATTGAGAGAAAATATTGACAAACACATTTTCTCAATCCAGTATATACAGTAAAGAAAAAGTAGCTCCCTTAAAAGTCCTTTATTTATAAAAGTAGAGGAGATAATTATCCCAGAAGATGGGTAGAAATACTAACAATATGAAAAACCAAGGAAACAAGCCACCCCAAATATCTCACACCACAACTGACCCCACTGACATGACAGTGGAGGAAATATCAGAAAAATAATTTAGAAAATTAATAATTAAAATGTTCATTGAACAAAGAGAATATCTAACAAATAAACTAAGAGAGAATGTATAAAAGGTGAAAGGAAATTTCAACAAGAAAATAGAGATTTTGAAAAAGAACCAAACAGAAATCCTTGAAATGGAAATTCAATAAATGAGATTAAACATTCACTTAAAAGCATCACCAATAGATTAGACTGCTTTAAAGAAATAGTCTCTGGACTTGAAAATAAAGTATATAATTTTGAAAACGGACATTATTAAGATATATTGAGAACATGATTAGATCATTCAAATATTTGGGATAACTTTAAGATACCAAATCTAAAATTCACTGATGCACATAAAACACTGAAATACAAATTAAAGAAATGCATGCTTTTTTGATAAAATAATACCTAATAATTTTCCAAACCTGAGGAACAAGGTAGAAATTCAAATACAAGAGACATTTAGAACCCAAATAAACAAGATCAAAACATATGCACTCCAAGATGTATTATAATTAAAATAACTAATAAATAGAATAATGATAGAATCTCAAATTCTGAAAGAGAAAAAGAGCAGGTTACAAGTAAGCCAATTAGATTTTCACCTGACTTCTCAGACTAGTTCCTAAAAGTCAGAAGGGCTTGGAATTATAAAATATACCAAGCCATGAAAGAAAACAAGTGCCATCTTCACAGAAGAAAAGATAAACATGGTCAACAAATATATGAAAAATGTTCAACATCTCAAGCAATTAGAGAAATGTAAATTATACCTATGCTGAGATTTTATCTCACTCCAGTCATGATTGCAATTATTAAGAATACAAGTAATAATAAATGTTGGAAAGAATGTGGAGAAAAAGGTACACTCATATATTGCTGGTGGAACCGCAAAATGCACCCCCTCTGTAAAGCAGTATGGAGATTCGTCAGAAAACTGGAATAGAACCACCATTTTACCCAGTTATCCCTCTCTTTAATATATACCCAAAGGACTTAAAATCAACATACTATAGTGACACAGCCTCATCAAAATTTATAGCAGCTTAATTCACAATAGCTAAGCTATGAAACCAATCTAGACGCCCTTTAACAGATTATTGGGTAAAGAAAATGTAGTACATATACACAGTGGAATATTAGTCATAAAGAAGAATTAAATTATGGCATTTGCTGGTATATGCATGGATCTGGAGACCATAATGCCAAGTGAAATAAGTCAATCCCAAAAAACCAAAGGCCAAATATTTTCTTTAATATGCAGATGCTAACACACAATAAGGTGGGGAGGGGACAGAAGTTCATTAGATTAGACAAAGGGGAATGCAGGTAAAGGAGGGATAATGGGAATCAGAAAGATAGTAGGATAAATTGAACGTAACTTTCCTATGTTCATATATGTATACATGATCAGTGAAACTCAACATCATGTACAACCACATGAATGGGATCCTTATTAGAATGTTTTTACTCCATGTATGATTAATATATCAAAATATACTCTATTGTATATCTAAAAACAACAAACTAATAAAAAAACACATGTGCCAAAAAGATTACTATAAACTATCCTTAAAAATTGGAGCTAAAAAAAAACTTTCATGACCAGCAGAAACGAAAAGAAGACATAACCACTAAGCCTGTACTACAAAACATACTCAATGAAATGTTTCATGCAGAAGAAGTAAAACATAATATCAGAATCAGCATATGGATGAATCTCAGTATCTGAATTAAGTATTAGAAATAAATTGAAATGGCAGGAAATAAAAATCATCTCTATAAAAATAACAAATATAAATGTTTGAACTTCTCTAGTCAAAAGGCATATAGATTGGCAAAATGGACTAAACACCAAGGCTGAACCATGGCATTTAAAAGAGAAACACCTTACAAACAAAGATCCATGGGCTGGAAGACTGGAGAAAGGTATATCATGCATGTGGAGAACTGAAAGCAAGCAAAGGTAGGAACTAAGTACCAACTAAGTAGACATCAAGCCAAAAATAATCAAAAGAGACAAAGAAGGTCACTTAATACTGGTTAAGGGAATCATCCAACAAGATATAATGATTATAAATATTTATGTCCCAAACATTAGTGCACCCCACATACATTAAAAAAAATCAAGTAGACACCAATACAATAATACGGTGTGATTTCATTATATCTCTCTCACCAAATGATATGTCATCCAGATCTAAACTAGTAAAGACTCTTAAGAACTATACTATTAATCAATTATACCTAATAGACATGTCTAGAGTATTTCATCCATCAACAACAAAATTCACTCTCTTCTTAGTGAAACATGGAACCTTCTCCAAAATAGGCAATAAAGAGCTCTGAACACAAATCAGGTCTTCGTTTATGAGAGCATGTAAATGGTCTAAACTATCAAACCAAATAATATAGGTTTTTAGAATGTATTAAAAAACAAGATCCAACCATATATTGATTACAAAAGACTCTCCTAAACAAAGACATTCGCAGGCTGAAAGTGAAAGGATAGAAAAAGATATACTGTACAAGTACAGACTGAAAGGAAGCAGGAACAGCCATTCTCATTTCAGACAAGGTAGATTTCAGGCTAAAACTAATCAGAAGATGCAAACAAGGTAACTTTACACCACTTAAAGAAATCATCAACAATATGATATAATGATTGTAAATAAGCAAAATAGAGAGCATGTCTTGCATCCTCTCAGATCACAATGGAATGAAATTAGAAATAAACAAGATAAAAAAGAGAAACCATTTTAGCAAATGGAGAATGAATAATAACCTTCAAATGAAAAAGGGTCAGAGAATAAGCCAGGGGAGAAATAAAAAAAAAAAAAAATTCTTAGAAACAAATCAGAAAAGAGATACAACATATCAAATTCTCTGGGACAGTATGAAGGCTGTTCTAAGAGTAACCTTGAGTTCCTACATTTAAAAAAAGAAGATCCCAAGTAAATAATCTAATGTTAAACATACAAGCCTTAGAAAAAGAAGAACAAACTAATTCCAAAATCAGTAGAAGACAAGAAGTAATTAAAATCAAAGCCAAAATTAATGAAATTGAAAAAATAAAAGACAATAAATCAATGCATCAAAGAGTTGGCTCTTTGAAAAAGATAGAGAAAATTGATAAACCCTTAACTAAACTAACAAAGACACATAGAAAGAGGGAGAGAGAGAGCACCCAAATAAACAAAATTAGAGATGACAAAGAAGATATCTCCACAGACACATATAAGATACAGAGGGTTAGAAATTATTTTGAAAATTCATACTCCAATAAACTGGAAAATCCAGAGATACTGACAAATTTCTAGATATAAATGATCTATCCAGACTAAACAAGGATGATATAGAAAATCTAAACAGACAAATATCAAGCCATGAGATTAGAGTGAGAATTTTAAAATCTTCCAATAAAGAAAACCCCAGGATCAGATGGATTCTCAGTCAATTTTTATCAGATATTTAAGAAAAACTAACACCAAACCTCCTATTATTCTACAGCTTTCTTAGCAAGACCTCTAAAGCTCAAGAAATAAAACCAAGATATCAATACATGGAATGGCCTCAAATTTAAAAACTTTTGCACAGAAAAGGAAATTGTTAACAGCATGAATAGAAAGCCTGCATAATGGAAGAAAATGTTTGCCAGTTACTCCTCCAATGAAGGATTGATATCCAGAATATATAAAGAACTCAAGTAACTCACCACAAACATAACAAATAACCTAATCAATAAATGAGCAAGAAGCTGCTGTTGCCACCCAGGTAGCTGCACCATGACCTCAGACTTGTTCCAACAATTTATTAAAACATGGTGGATTACTACAAAGACCTAAGCATGCAGAGACATGGCTCACCAGATGATATTAAAAAGGCATACCAGAAACTGGCTCTAAAGAAGCATCTAGAAGCTCTGAGAATAAAAAAGAAGCAGAGAGAAAATTCAAACAAGTAGCTGAAGCATATGAGGCATCATCAGATGCTTAAAAAAAATAGGACATCTATGACAACTTTGTCAAAGAAAGATTAGACTGTGGAGGAGGAGGTGCTCGTCATTTTGATGGTCCATGTGAGTTTGGCTTCACATTCCAGAACCTAGATGATGTCTTCAGGGAATTTTTTGGTGGAAAGGACCCACTTTAATTTGACTTATTTGAAGACCCTTCTGAAGACATTTTTGGGACCTGAAAAGGTTCCTGAGGAAGCAGAGACCAAGGTACAATTTGTTTTTCTCTGCTTTCAGTGGATTTCTATAATTTGGAAGTGATTTTTATTCATTTAATACAGGATTTACTTCATTTGGGTCACTAAGTCACAGTGGCATCACTTCATTCTCTTCTGCATCATTTGGCAGCAGCAGGATGGGCAATTTCAAATGTTTATCACCTTCTACCAAAATAGTTAAAAGCAGAAAAATCACTACTAAGAGAACTATTGAGAATGGTGAAGAGAAGTAGAAGTTGAAGAAGACAGCTAGTCAAAGTCCTTAACGATGTATAGTAAGGAACACTGCTACACTTGGAATCAAGTAATTCAATGCATGCATTTAACAGAAATGTTAAATCATAACAAGAACCATTTGAGGATTAACAGGAACAGTTTTTGAAGATTTAAGATGAACTCAACTTTCAGTATAATTGTACCTAACCTAAAGAATTTATGAACAGTTCATCATTTCCCCTATTTGTCATAGACCTTTGAGTTTATTATTGTTGGGACCACAAAATAGGACCATTGTATATGCCTTCAAAATTGTTTTAATCTCTGTATGCACTTTGCTCTTTTATTAAATGTAATCCAAGGTGAGACTTGACTTTTGAGTAAAGCTAAGATAAATTATATTCTAACAGTAGTGTGCATCTGCTTTCCACTGTGTTTGACATGTGAGTCAGGTAGTGTCAAACCAGCTGCGAAGTAAACATTGCCAGGATGAGTCATCTATAGAAATGATTTTTACTTTTTTCAATTATTTAACAATGAAAGACATTAATACATTAATGGTAAGGTATATATGGTTTACTATAAGTTTAAGGATGTTTCCTAGTTGTGCATGAATGCTGGCAAATTAGTATAAGTTTTGACAATTATTTAAATACATAATGTGGTTTAAAAGGTTTAAAAGAGTTGGTAAACTGAATCTTTGTCATTTGCTTAAAAAATAAAATTTATCAAAAAACAGGCAAGAAAACTAAACAGATATTTCTCAAAAGAAAAATATACAACTAACAAATATATGAAAAAGCATTCAACATCCCTAGCAATAGGAGAAATGCAAATTAAAACTACATTGATATTTCATTTCACTCCAATTAGAGTGGCAATTATCAAGAATATAAATAATAATAGTAATTGCTGGTGAAGATGTGAGGAAAGGAATACTCACATATCATTAGTGGAACTGCAAATTACTACAACTGCTCTGGAAAGCAATATGGAAATACCTCAGAAAACTAGAAATGGGACCACCATATGAATCAGCTATCTCGCTCTTTGGTATTTACCCGAAATAACTAAAATTTGAATATTACAATGATATAGGTGCATCAGTGTTTACAGAAGCAAAATTCACAATAGCCACATTATTGAATCAGTGTAGGTGCCCATCAACAGAAGAATGGATAAAAAAAGTTATATATATATATATATATATATATATATATATATATACACACACACACACACACACACACACACACACACACACACATATATCTCTATATACACATATAACTAATAAAACATAAATATACATGCACTAATAAAAACATTAAAAAATCAATCAATATAAAGTGAAAACAGTTATAGTCATTAGGTAAAGCAAGCTCCCTCTATTCTTTTATTGCAAACTGACTCTCTAAGGTGGATGGAATTCGTGATACAACATTTCTAATTTTATAGTAGCAAGTGACTATTAATTCAACTTTAATTTTTAAGACATTTATTGGCATTACATGTCTTCCATATAGACTTATTTTTATATGGTAAATTGATGCTTATGCTCAGGTTACTAACTTTTTTGCCATATAGGAAACTGGATGAAGCTAGAGTACTTATTTCAAGCTCAACACTTCATACAGTCTCTTCATAGTTTGCATATGTTTTAAATTCCAAGCTGAACTTCCATATAGAAAATAAAGATAATAATTACATAATAGACTCCATCACTATATAACACAGCCACAACAAACTCAAGTATTGCCATTTATTTATATATTCACTTTTGAGGCCCATTTAAAACATAATTAAATCATAAGTGTGGAATTTCATTCAATATTTCCATATTTTCATACTGACTTTGAGTAAAAGTCAATGCAAAACTGAATTGATTGGTCCAGATATAGTTTTGACACATGAATAATTTCTAAATATTATAACTGAATCCCTACTAAAGAAGTAATAGAATTGGAAATAGCTTGATTTTTTTAAATACAGAAATATCATTTTAACTAAGAAAATTGTTCCTTTTTTAACAGATGGAACTTTGTCAAGACATGGCACTCTTTTCCATTCAAAATACTCCATAGTCCATAAAGACCATAAAGCAACTTTTAGGTTAAAAGTCATATGTGCATTCAGCCACACTGTGAAGGTTTCCAGTAGAAAATGACAGGCAGCCACCTATATAGCCTACTGTATAAAAGTGGGCATAGCTCCTGTCTCCATGTGGGAGTGAAGGCAACATGAATATCAGTTTTCATTACTGATGAAATATCACTTGCTCCCTCATTTTGAAGACTACATAAAAATATAGTTTATAAACATATGAAAGAGTATTCATCTCTAGGCAATAAAAAGGCACACTCAGTCTGAGAGTAGAGTAAATATACTGTATCATTTCATATTCAGCATAATCCTGTGAGATATCTTGGTATCATTATGCCAATAAATAAGGTAACCAACTTCCCAAGAGTTAAATCATTTTTAGGATATACTGTACACTGGAATATAAATCCCTTCTCCTCACTAATTTTCCCATTGAGAGAAGCTTCCCAGTTTTACATATTCGCCAAAAAGGCATACAACAGCTGCTAGCTAGTGTTTTTGAAAGGTTCTCTCAGTGAGCTCCAAGGACCACAAAGGCAATGATCCTTAATTAAATGTCTAGGACCAAGGAGACTGTAAGAGTTGAAGATACAAGGATATAGCCAGCAATATGGATATATCAAGGAACTTTGGTACTGAACAAATCCTTGTTTTTTTTTTTAATTGATTTTATTTTTTTAAATACACAACAGTAGAATGCATTACAATTCTTATTACACATATAGAGCACAATTTTTCATATCTTTGTATAGAAAGTATGTTGACACCCATTGGTGTCTTCATACATGTACTTTGGATAATGATGTCCATCACATTCCACCATCCTTGCTAATCACCTTCTCCCTCCCATTCCCTCCCACTCCTCTTCCCTATCTACAATTCATCTATTCCTCCCATGCTCCCCCTCTCTACCCCACTATGAGTCAGCCTCCTTGTATCAGAGAAAACATTTGGCATTTGTTTTCGGGGGACTGGCTAACTTCACTTAGCATTATCTTCTGCAATGCCATCCATTTACCTGCAAATGCCATGATTTTATTCTCTTTTATTGCTAAGTAAAATTCCATTGTGTATATATGCCACATTTTAATCCATTCATCCACTGAAGGGCCTTTAGACTGGCTCCACAGTTTAGTTATTGTGAATTGTGCTGATATAAATATTGATGTGGCTGTGTAAATGGGA
Organism: Callospermophilus lateralis; assembly: GCF_048772815.1. Classification (NCBI taxonomy): domain Eukaryota; kingdom Metazoa; phylum Chordata; class Mammalia; order Rodentia; family Sciuridae; genus Callospermophilus; species Callospermophilus lateralis. Next base: position 60,430,088 of record NC_135310.1, on the reverse strand, counting down.
TGGAATCAAACTAAAAAGTTTCTTCTCAGAAAAAGAAACAATTTATGAGGTGAACAGAAAGCCTACATCCTGGGAGCAAATTTTTACCCCTCACACATCAGACAGAGCACTAATCTCTAATGTATATAAAGAACTCAAAAAGCTAAATAACCCAAATAACCCATTCAACAAATGGGCCAAGGACCTGAACAGACACTTCTCAGGAAGAGGATACACAATCAACCAACAAATATATGAAAAAAATGCTCATCATCTCTAGGAATTAAAAAAATGCAAATGAAAACTTCTCTAAGGTATCATCTCACTCCAGTCAGAATGGCAGCTATTATGAAGATAAACAACAATAAGTGTTGGCAAGGATGTGGGGTAAGAGGCACATATATACCTTCTGGTGGGACTGCAAATTGGTGCAGCCAATATGGAAAGCAGTATGGAGATTCCTTGGAAATCTGGGAATGAAACCACCATATGACCCAGCTATCCCTCTCCTTGGGCTATACCCAAAGGACTTAAAATCCTTAGTCTTGACCAGAAATACTTCCTATTTATGGCAATAAGAAATGTTCCAAGTTTGTTAAGACTCACCAGATAAATTTTATGTAACAAAAGGATTAACAAGTAATGACTGAACACTCAGCACAGTCATATTTCTTTTCTTATAGAAAAGTGTGTATGCATATTATATTACATATACACTTCTTAGAAATGATCAGATCATTAGCAAGGACAATATCTCTCTTACTTGGTCCAGGGTTTTGTTTTTTTCATTTTTTTGCTTTGTGTTCTGTTCTGCACTGTTAATCTTCTTAGAGAATAAGCTGTTCTCATCCTATACAGAATTAATCAAAATACTGATTAATGATTACTATCATTCTTGTTAGCCTTTGCTTATGCACTTATTTAGCCTTTACATGTTGTGATGATCAACTGATTCCCGTAACGGTTAGCTTTCCCCAACACACAGAATACTAGTTGCCTACATGGCTCTAAACTTCATCTGCTCTTTTTGATTCTTAACTGCAAAAGTAGGGTGGGTTATACTCCTGTTTGCAAAGTAATTTTTTGATGATTATAAACCAAAAACAAGGAAACAAGAGTATAATAATGGCTATCATCTACTACTGTGGCAACTCTTTTTAATCACGTGCCTAATGTCACCTGGGTCTGAATACCATGCTCCTCAAAATTTGCCCCAGGAACAACCTGCATTAGCATCACCTAATTCAGGAGCTTGTCAAAAAGGTGAATTCTGAAACCAGTCCATGTCTTTTGAGTAGAATTCCATAGTTGTCCAGAAACTCTGCATGTTTAGTACAATTTCACAAATTATCTTAATACAAAATAAGCTCAATAAGAATGGTGAGGTAAGGTAACGTAAGATTCCAAATGAATAAAATCCATTCTCAAAAGGTATTCTTTCCTCTAGTCTGTTGGGGAGGAAAGGATCTTACTGGCAGAAGCTTGATACCTGGAGCACCTTAGTCCAGGCTAAATCTCAACTCAATGATATTGGATGAGAACAAATCGCTCAGCTTTTCTAGGCTTTAATTCTTAATTCAAACTGAACCACCACTAGAGTGGAGTTATACGTATTTAAAACAGAGCTCAGAATACATATATAGAAACTATAAAACTATAAATATGCACTTGCTGAGAAATCAGTACATGAATTTAAAAATGGGAACTTGTGATTCCAAAAATTATTACTCCTAATTATGTAAATAAGAGCATTGTAAATGATTATCATTTTTCTTTCAAGTCAGATCAGTCTTTTGAATTTTGGCAAAATGAATAAATGAGGTATTAAATTTTAAGAAACTTCCACACAGGGAAAATATAGATACTAATTTACTTGACATTTTTTTCATTACAAATTATTTCTGATATGTGATCATTTATAAAATATTATAGCATTTTATGATACAACTATGTATAGTTATAATAATCATATTATTTTTAAAAGCAAAAACATACCTTATATTTTAGTTGTGGAATAAAGTGAAATATGTGAAACAATTAGAAAGCTATCAAAAGCTAAACTGTAAGGATCTAATAGGTGGTTTTCAGGAGTGAAACTCTTAGAGCTTCTATGTTAGTCAATATAAAGTGTCAGCAGTAGTAAGACTTGCCTGCCTATGAAGAAAGAAAGATTTGAAGGACCGACAGTAAGGGAGGGCAGTGGAGATGGTAGGAAAGGCATGAGCCAAGACAGAGAGGCAAAATGATTTTGCACAGAGCATGGGCAGAGACTATCTGATAAAGTTGGAGCTCAGTGTGGGAAGCCTGCTTGTAAGTTACACTAGGGAAAGCAACACAGATTTGAACCTGCTGTGGTAGAAAATAGAACCACTGTTAGCTTAAGAACCTAGAAATGACAAGATTGAACTGATATTTTGGTGATTTTTAAAATACCAATGAAGTACAGCATTGATTGACTCTCAGACAATCAAGAAACAGGAATGACAGCATCTTTATAATCACCTTAGTATGTAAAATACTTGAGGAGAACAGGTAAATCAGACATCCTAAAGAAAAAAAATAACAGATATATTTTTGTGTTTTTAACATAGTATACAAAGTGAAAGAAGGAAAATTTTTTATAAAAAGCATTAGGAGTTATATTCAACTTCAAGTTTCCTAGTACTGCCATAACAAATAACATAAAAATGTGGCATGAAACAATAAAAATGTATCCTCCTTTCTATAAAGACCCTTGTGATTACAGTTTGCCCATTCCAGTAATACAGGATAATATCTCCAAATCAAGACCATTAATCACATAGAATGTCATTTTTGCCCTGCAAGAAGCATATTCATATAATCCAGATATTGCAATATGGGCATTTTAAGGTTGCCATTGTTCTCCCTACCCACCAGGGTTGAACAAAGGAAAATAATGACTGTCATTGAGTTCTATATGCCAAACATATATTATACAGTCCTAATCTCATACATCATGAAAATTTGTAAAAAGGGGAAGAGAAATATCCCCCAGTGTAAACTCAGTTTTCTTTGTTTGTTTTCAACTTCAGAAACCAACCTTTTACTGGAAAAGTCAGGGATTATGATTTGGGATTTCTTTTTGTCAAATGAACTATGAACATTGTTTAAATTTATTTGAAGTAACTATTACATACAGTTGGAAATAAAACACTCAAATGCAACAGAAGTATTAGGAATACAAACAAACAAATAAAAAGAACTGAAATTATTAAAGTAGATGGATAATTAAAAGGATTAAAAGAGAAAAATTGGTGGTTTTAGGTGAACTAGAGGAAGAAGGAAGGCCAAAGTGGAGAACCCAGAGAGTGAACAGTAGCAGGGGCAAAGAGAAGACTCTGCTGATAGACAGAGGTCAAGAGCAGGAAATGTTACCAACTGCAAGAGGGAACTGAAGGCAGGCCTTGGCTTTGGTGAGGAGATAGTAATCTTTGGATCATTAGTGTCTGGATTCAAAGTACTTGGATAACAACTTTAAGTTACTAGAGGAAAAGAGATGCCTACATTTTAAGTAGAACCTATGAATGTTTATCATTGAGTTATCATAGAAAAAACACTTCAGTATTTTCTTCTTGTTATATAAACATTTTATTTCCTTTCAAGAGTTTTCTTTTTTTTTTTTTTTTTTTTAATAATTACGTACCCAAATTCTGGGAACCTTTATGAGGTTCTGCAGTACAGTGTGCCTGGCTCACGCCCTTGCCTGTTCCCTCTCTCTCAAGCCCCTGCTGTTTTCCCCATGCTGATATGAATACCTCTAATCTGTACCAAATCTCTCCCTGGGAGTTTGGCTCTCCAGAATTAAAATATCTTTATATTTCTTTCTTCAGAAAGACTGCTATTCTATAGCACAACACTACTCTTCTGTGGTGCCCTCAATGTATTTGTATTTCTGCTAGTGAGAGAAATTGCACATGATTCTCCTCACAATTTGTTGTAATTACTAGTACTTGGGCCCCAAATTTCACCTGTTAAAAGCTAAGAAACCTCCCATGATCTACTAGAGTCACATATCAGATAAAATCTGAAAATATTATCATCAAATTACAAATGTAAATTAAAATATTAAATAATAAAAATTAGAATATATGAGTATGAACACTGGGGTGGCTTACTTAAGCATGCATGAAGAATTAATATTATTTAAAGCAAGTGTTTTGTGTTGTTTATATAAGATATCTACGTATGGACTGGGGATGTGGCTCAAGCGGTAGCGTACTCGCCTGGCATATGCGGGGCGCCGGGTTCGATCCTCAGCACCACATAAAAATAAAATAAAGATGTGTCCAACGAAAACTAAAAAATAAATATTAAAAAAATTCTTTCTCAAAAAAAAAGACATCTATGCATAGCTTATAGTATAGATGTATACACTTACATACATGTATATATACACTAATATACATATACATACACATATGCTTTGTATAGATGTGTATAATTTACATGCAGTCACTCATCACTTAATACAGGAATACATAAGAAATGCATTGTTAGGTGGGGTTTATCATTATGTGAACATTATTGAGTTTACTTACACAAACTTAGATAGTATAGCCTACTACACAACTAAGATATATAAAATATACATATATATTATAGCCTATTTCTCCTAAGGCCATAATAAATAGCATAGGAGATTATTTCAAGCAAAGAGAAAATGAAGCAATTGAAATATGAAAGTTAACAACATGGGTACATTTAGTTCATGAATGGTAGTGCCCTCCTACACGCTCATAAGAAGACTATCACTGAAGGAGCTAGGGTCAGCAACTGTTTACTTATCATAGCCAAAAGTATTTTTATATTTGGACAAGTTCAGCTGTAGAAGTATAATGAATATAGTATAGTGAATTTTACCTGTGTTTTCCTGTAACTTGGTATATTGACTGAATAAATAAATGTTGAAAATTTTATTAAAAGTGAAGCAAATAGACTAAAGGGGAAGTTAGAGTTACCTAAAGGACAGAACTGCCAGGCAAATTCTTAGGCAGACCATGCTCTCTCTGGGATGATTTGTTTCATCAACATATTTGTTGGAAAACCCATAAGAGACTACTAGAATACTAACGAAAACAGATGAAAAAGAAAATAAATTTAGTTTACAAATTGCAAAGTCAGTACAGAGAGTACCCTTATACCCTACTCATGATTTCCTCTGCTATGCATACCTTATCGTACATGTATCAAAATTAATGAATCAATATTGGTACATTATTAGTAATTAAAGTAGACCCTTTAGTGGTTTTTTAACCTGATGTTCTGTTAGTTTCTATTGAATTTTTTTTTTTTCTTTTCCAGGATCCCATTCACAATGGCACATTACCTTTAGTCCTTAAGTCTCCTTAGGCTCCTCTTAGCTGGGGTAGCTTCTTAGACATCAGGACTTTGAAAGCCTTGACAGTTTTAAGGAGCCCTGGCCAAGTAATGTGGAATATCCCTTAATTGAGTCTTTCTGTTGATTTGTACTAGACTGGTGTTTATCAGACTGCTGGTATTTATGGAGGAATGCCACAGAGGTAAAAATGCTATTCTCATCACATTATATCAGGTGTCTGCACCTTCATTATGACTCATCTTTGTTGATGTTAACCTCAATTACTGTGCTGAGGAGTGTTTGTCAGGTTCCTCCACAATTTACTTTTTTCCCTATTTCATGCTGTGCTCTTTGGAAGAAAGTCAACGGGCACAGCCTCCCTTAAGGAATAGGGAGATTACTCCATCTCCTGAAGGTGCACATTGACAAAAATTTATTGGGATTCTCCTTGGGATGTGCATCGAAGTTATTTATTCAATCATGTATTTATATCTGTAGGAAGCCATCCATGAAATGCCTGAGGACCTTTTCTCTGCATGGCAGTCAGGGAGGGAATACGTCTGGCATTGGGACCTTTCTGTGGCTCTCCTATGGAGACAGATTGCCCAGTGCATGTGACCTTCCCCTCTACTCTGCTAGAAAGGACCCTGCAGTAGCACCAGAAACGTGGGTAACCCATTAGGAACAGAGCAGTCTACCTGCCCCCACTTCAAACCTTTTGGTGAAGAATTTTTCATAGAATTCCCTTGATGTCTTCCGATATAAATAAAGCAAACAAGGGCTCCTTGGTGTGTTAGAAGCTGGACCCTTCTGATCAGCTTGCCCATCCTGCCCCTGCTTTTGAAACTTCTTTCTTAGCCTTTATTTTCCAGCCAGCCCATTCCACCAGAGGGAACCCCATTTCTACTGCCTGTGTAGGACGTGAGTGGTATATATCAGTGCAGTTTTTAGGTAATGGTTTTAAAACTGTGGGTAATGGCACAGTGATATATATATATATATATATTTAAATTTCTTGCATTTTATTGTGTTTGGCCATTGGGAGCTCTTTCATTTGGCTACAGTTTCACTTTGGCTGCCTTCATAGTTACTCATTGTGTTTTCAACACTCCACACTTTAAGGAACTACACAATTCCTTGGGGATCATCTTGTTTATTTCCTACTGCAGTTCTAGAATTAGCCTTTTTTTTTTCCTTTTAATGGAAAATGGTATTAGAAACCAAGATTTGAGCTTTGGGTATGCTCATTGCTACTGGATATCATTGTTTCCTTGCCCTCAGCTGACAAAGTGAGGACTGTACTATGTATGTATACTAAATCATGCATATACACATATCTATAAATATTTCTAGGCATAATTTATCATCTGTCTCTATATAGAGCTGAACATAATATCACGTGATGTCTCCAATTCTAATGTATTACCACATGGTTCATTCTAGCCTCTCCTCTTCTTGTCTGTGATCCCCATTCCAACAGTGAGAAATCTGGCTCCCTATACACCATCAACTCAACTGTTGAATTCTAGAATATATGCATAGTGATTTCAGAGTTGTTCATCCATATTCCCATGAGAAGCAATTTTTCTCAACTTGTTAATGTCCTCATGTACAAATACCTTTTACCTTTACCCTTACAGGCTGCACTCATTTCTTAGATCAACACCTTTTCCACACACCCTCTTCAGTGAGACTGTTTAAACATTTGTTATACAATTGGCTTCTGTCAGAGTGTATTCCATTTCTGGGCTCCATATCACCCTAGATAACTTTTTTCATTTCATACCCTAAACTTCATTCCATGTTTTGCAAAACTCTGTGGGTTTTGACAAATGCAGAATGTCATGTTTTCATCATTACAATGTCATACAGAATAATTTCACTGCCCTAAAATATCCTCTCATCATCATTGAATCCCCAGGCAATCTCTGATGTATTAGTCATCTTTATAGTTTTGCCTTTTCTAGAAGGTCATATAAATGAATGCAATATTCCATAAATGCCAATTAGATCAAGTGCATGACACTGCTGTTCAGGTCACATATAGCCTTACCCATTTCCTGTCTACTTGATTTACCAGTTGCTGACAGAAGGGTGTTGAAGTGCAACTGTAAGAATGGATTTATCTATTTTTCCTTTCAGTTCTATCAAATTTTGCTTCAAGTATTTGATGCTTTGTATTTAAGTCATACACATTTAGTATTGTTCTGTGTTCTTGGAGAAATTGGTTCCTTTGTCATTATATAGTGCTTCTTTTTTCTTGATAATCATTTTTTTGGGTAAGGCTTGAAAATAAGACTCAAAGTTTTGTGCTGTCTTAACATTTCTAAAATCAGATGATCCTCAAACAGGCTTTACCACAAGCTCCCCTCCCCATTCTGCTTCTGCAGATAAGGTCCTCCTGGTCAAACAACTTTATCTTGGGGACCAGATACAGTTCTGATTACCTCTGTATAGAAAACTCAGTTACCTGCTAGCGGGTAGAATTACTCAAACAACCATCCACCTTCGGAAATCTGGGGAGACTCCAGTGTCTTCATACTACAGAGCCCGCTTCCTATATCCTCTGTTCCTGAATGTAATCCCCATGTGGTCTTGTGTGGTGTTCATGTCTTCTTGTCCCAGGCTATAAGTACAAGTGACCATTAAACTGCTGTGATTTCATCTGTCCAGCATCAGAAGCTGTGCTCAGCCATCCTTACAATTTTAGGGTTCATTCCTCCATCACAGATGGATAAATAGGGAATGACTAAAACACTTCCTCATTCTGAGATCATTTCTAAGATCATCAGAGCCAATTCAGCTGTCTTTTGATAATGGTAGCATAGAATACCTTTCTCCTTCTCTTTTAACCCAAGTACAATGTCGTTCTAAGTGAATTTCTTATAGACAACACATAGTCCTGACTCAAGATTGTTATCCACTGTAACAATCCTTATCTTTTAATTGGTGTATTTAGACCATTCACACTTAATAATTATTAATATAGTTAAACTAATATCTATCATGTTATAACAGCTTTCTACTCTTCATATTTTTTCCTTTTTCTCCTTGTTTTTCTGCCTTCTGCAATTTAATTTAAACATTATATATGATATCATAGTATTTCATCTCCTAGTATGTTAGTTTAAATTATTTTAAATTATTTACTGATTTCCCCAGAGTTTACAACATATATTTTTAAATAATGTCACTTTTAAATAATGTTGTGCATTTAAATCATGATTCCTGATTCCTTCCCTCACATCCATATCCTATTGTAGCTATTCCTTTTATTCTCTAATATCCTATGATCACCCAACTTCTTGTTACTGTTAATTCTTAAACACATTTTAAAAGTAAGTATGAATGATAGAATTAATTTCATATAATATGTAATACAAAATTGAGTGCAATTGGGGGTTACTTTTTTGTTTAAGAAGTATATTGTAAATTGAAAATGAAACATTTAGAAGGTTTTATGAGCAACATAGCATAACATGTAAGTATACAACACTAATATAGAATGTCAGAAATTAAACATTGTGGTTGACACTAACATGTTAGCAACATTTAAATTAAGTAGATACAAGCAAATTAGGATATAGAATTTTTATTATAATAAAATTACTAAATGTAGTGAACTGCAAATTGATAGTACAAATCTGTTTTAATCAGTTATGAAGTATTTTTGAAAATTATCATATATTAGGCCATAAAATTTTATACTATTAATTCTATGATACAAATATCCTATAATTTGAAATACTACTAAAAGGTTTATACATCAGACTCAATGAGTCAGGAATTTCAAACACTCAAATACCTATTGGGTGAAAGGTATAATCAAAGCATAATATATCTAGAAGATAATAAAAATTACATATAACTAATCAGCATATTACATGTACAGTTTAGTTTTAAAATTAAACAAATATGAATATTAAATTGAAAAAAGAGACAGAGCTATAAGTTCTTAGACTAAATACTCAAGATAAAACATTATCTATGTGCAGAATTATATTTATTTGAAATCCTAAAATTTGAATTTTTATGAAATTATGGTTTTCTCAGAAAGCATAGATAAATTGATTTGCAAAGAAGTCAACAAACACAAAAAATCAAATCATTAAGCAAATATTTCTTTCAAAAAATAAGTTTTCTGAAACTCTGAAGTAGCAATATTTTTACTCTATGTCACAGAAAGAAAAAAAAATTAAAGTGATGAGAAACACAGAGGCCATTTGAATAAGCTTGATGTTCCAAGCAATTATTCTACTCATCCTAATTCATGCTTTTTAAGAAGAGAACTTTTATAACATAATAAAGCAGTCTACTTTAAGTTAAACTACCAACCTACTCGGAGGCAAAACAACAAAATCATTCATATTAAAAATAGATATAGGGACAGGATACTTGCTTTTATCAATTTAAATCGCTCTGAAAAAATCTATGTCAATCAGTAAGACAAAAGAAGAATTAGGAAATATAGATTGCAGAAGAATTAAGTACCTCAACTATTTTCAAAAACATTTATCTTTAAGAATAGTTATATATATATGTATATATATATATATATATATATATATATATATATGTGTACATATGTGTTTTGGTATTTCAGTTCTTTTTCTAATAATTCATAGAATTATTCATATTTAATCTGAAATACCTTTTGGAATTTGACAAGCTGAGTCTAAATTTTATTTGGAGGAAATTAAAAATGATGTTGAAAAGAAAATGGCAAAAATATAAGAAAGCACTAGGCATTCTAGATAAAGAATACATTAAATAAAAATATTGTCATTGTCCTAAAATTCTTGGACAGCTAGAACTGCTCCTTCCTACCCAGAAATCATAGTTTTTTCTATATATTCATCAGAATAAATGAGAATAAAGAGAAAAACATATAACTAACCAAAAAAGAACAATTCTTTATTATATGATGATGATGACTTGAGATTATTATCTAGACAAAGGAGTTACTTTGTGTCCTGCTCCAAATTATAAGTTAGTTTTCATTAAATTTATGCATCATAAATATTAAGATACAACAGTTGAGTATCTAATTTAGGAGTAAAAATAGACTTTCTCAGCTTTTTGAAAGAAAGCACAAGAGAAAAATCAACAGATTTGAGTACTTATATTTTTAATCTTCTGTGTCTTCAAGGAACTATCTTTTAAATACCACTTGTCCCAAACATGATAGGCAACATTACCTATTTTTATTATGTGAAGAGCTCACACAAATCAAACTCAATCACCAACCTTCCAGTAGAATAAATGGCAAGGAATATTAAAAGATAATTCATACAAGTATCTTAGATGTTTAGTAAACATTAATATTTTTCATTTTAACTATAATAAAATAGAAGCAAATTGAGGCAATAAAATTCAATTTTCATTAGCAAAGTTTTATGTGACTTCTAGTTCCTAATATGAGGATGGCTAAAATAGCATTTGCCGTCTTATACACTACTAACAGTTTTTATTGTAAGAATTTTTTTTTGGTAGTAGGGGTGGATAATAGGATAAAATTCTTTTGTGTATTTATGTACTAAAAACTAGTAATTGCATTTTTAATTCACTAAGTTAATTATAACCTCAGACATGATTATATGCCACGACATTTACAGTAGTTCATTTGGCATAATTTTTGCTGCATTAAAGACTGCCACAAACTTTCCATGTTTGTAAGACCTATTTAATAGCTCATAGGTCTATAAGTCACAGTGCTGGCATGATATAGCTAGATTCTGTACCCAGTGCTGAAATCAAGGTGTTCTCAGTGCTGCACTCCTCTCTGGGAGTTCTGGCAAATAATTCATTTCAAAGCTCAATCGCATTGTTGGCAGAATTTTTGCAACTATAAAACTCAGGTTTTTTTCCTTGTTGACTAACCCTGGAACCAATCAGTCTCTGGAGGCCACCTGAATGCTTGGCACATGGCCCTCTCCATCTTGAAATGTGGCAAGAGTGCATAGAATTTTTCTTGTACTTTGAATCTCCGTGATTTCCCCATCTACCACTAGCCAAAGAAAACTTCTGCTCTTAAAGGGGAATAGAATAGGCCCTCTTGGGATTAGAATGGGCCCTCCCGAATAATCTCAGTATTTTAAGGTCAACTGTAACATAAAATAACAAAATCATGGGAGTAATCCTCTGGCAAAATGCCAGGTGCCATCCAGACTTGTTTACAGACCTTAACATAGTTTTATCACAGGTGCCAATAATTTGGGCACAGAGATGGGGGCCACTTTTAGAAATCTGTTTGCTATAGTGCATTATTTTCATTAGTGAAAATTTAGGAAACATGTCAGTTAATAACAATGAAATACCTAAGTTAACTATGATGTCTCTGTATTTTAGAATATAAGGCAGGCATTAAAATCAATTCCTAAATATAACTGTTATCTGAAGGAAATGCTTAAAATGTAATGTTATGTTTAAAAGAAACATAAAGCTGAGGTGCCACAATCAAATATGTATCTTATTTTAACTTAATGAATATTATTAGACTCTGATAAAAGGAAAAAGTTATACATCTTATCCCCTATAAAGCGTATATGCATGCACAGAATATTAACTCTAATACAGATTGTCCACAAAGTCCCTAGGAATCCTAAATTAAGAATAACTAAGTATATGTATTTCTAATAGGAATACTAAGGGCAATACATTCTCCTGCATTCTTTTTAATAATCTATGCTGTAGACAACACCCCCATGTTATGTTCCTATTGGTAGCTGTTTTAGAAGCTTTTTCACTGGTGCAACTAAAGGACCCAACCAGAAGGACTATAGAGGAGGAAAGGTTTATTTGGGGGCTCACGGTTTCAGAGGTCTTAGTCTACAGAAGGCCAGCTCCATTCCTCTGAGCTCAAGGTGAAGCTGAACATCATGGTGGAAGAGCATGGCAGAGGGAAGCAGCTCACATGGTGATCAGAGAGTAGAAAGAGAGATGCCCCTTGCCAGATACAAATATATACCCCAAAGCCACTGCCCCAATGCCCCACCTCTTCCACAAACATGCCACCTGCTGTCAGTTACCAATCAGTTAATCCATCAGGGATTAATTCACTGATTAGTTTAAAACCCTCACAACCTAATCATTTCCCCTCTGAGCGTTTTTGCATTGTCTCAACCTGAGCTTTTGGGGGATATCGCACATACAAACTATAACAGTAGCCTTTTATTTTTATTTCTCTTGGTATTTCTGAGAATCCTCAGGGAAAGCTTACATATTCCACAAATCTATTCTCATTGTCCCTTTATATTTCTTGCTCTAGACCTCTGCTTCCAGCTTTTTGGGACTTAGTAACCACTTCTCTGGGCAATTACAGCTATCTTCAAACCTAATGGACCACAAATGCAAGCACAATTTCCTTTTTGCACTCCCTCAAAGCTCAGTTGACACAGGTCATAAAGTTTGACCAAATTTCATTAACTAATATATAACATAAATATGATACAAAGCAGAAAACAAAGTCTGAGGATAAAATGTCAGATGTAACTTTTCCCCAGGCCATTGACCATGAACTTATTCAGGGCATCCCCAACAGATATCTTGAAGACCATCTCATTCCTGAGCCTGGCCTGCAAATATATCCCAAGGCCTCTTATTTCTCTGAAAGTAGTCTTCCTAACTTACATCCTCTTTCTTCTAGGACCTAGCATAGTATTTCTCTAGCTCCTCTCCCAAGTTAGGATTCATTTCCTTTCCTTTTGTCACAAGTCTTAAGCAACATAAAACAGCATTTATTTTTTTCAAAGACAGCTAGCATGAGCTAAAAATAATAGTCAAGAGTAAATTTCTCAAATTCTTGATTATTTAGTTCGTTAGATGACCCATTCAGGGGACACTGTCCCAGTTGTTGTAGATCTTTATCTATCCAGGTCAAGTTCCCATGGGTAGTCCCTAAACTTGTCAAGGTGAAGTAAGATGAGGCTGTTCTGTCTTCCTGAATAAACCAAGCTTGTAATACTCCTTGAGTATCCCTTTCCCCAAAGCAAACAATACTTCTCAGAGATAATCTATTATTGATCACATTTTTAAAAAATTCCATGGCAAAAGTACCTGATAAAATATCTTCATCTAACCTATATGACTAGACAATACAATAAATAACATACACTCTTATTTGGATTACTTAACTTGCTCATATCAGCCCCCTGGAAATATCAGTCCAGGAAAACTGCTTTCATAGTCCTAAGAGTCTCCCTCAAAAAATTCCTTTCAGAGCAGATTTAACCCAAATTACCTTCTACTCTATGGAAAACAACACTTTGGAGGAAATAGCGGTTTTTAAATTACAATATATTAAATTCCACAGTTTATCTTCAGCAATAATAAAGATGTATTAACAACTTCAAAGTAGTACTTTATCTTTTCCCCACATATGTCCTTACCCATTACTAAAATAAAATACATAAAATTTAAAGAAGTTGTGAATTTAAGTTTGTTTGTGTTTTATTATATAATATTTATATAATGCATTCATTTAAGAATGTATTAATTTAAAAATTAGTACAGATATATTGGGTTCAGCTTGATCCTTATGCAAATACTTATAATGTTCTCAGTGATAATCATATTCTCTGCACTGCTGTGTTTTCCCTATGTTTAAATTGGGGGGGAAAGCATTTATTTTTTATCTGTAGACAATCATTATTTCAGAAAAAAACCAAGAGTAGTCAAAATCTGAGATTGTTTATTTTAGAATTAAAATACCTAATACTCAGTCAACTATCTATAGTTAAGAAATAAGAGTAACCAAATTATTTATACAGACCTAGTTTTGATAATTTAATAGCTATATTTTGATATGCTAAATATAATTATTCTGTGATTCAATTAATGTGTCTATGGGAAGATGTAAATTTTTACCTACATGTTTTGAAGAAAAAATTATTTTAAGATAAGCTGTAAAGAAATATGAGTAGATTCAACCAGGTGAGCAGCTGAAAATGTAATCAGGAATGAGTGACTTACTGTCTACATTCTCATTCTAGGGATGGACATTCCACCCTCAAAGTTATGATTATCATATAAGGCAGTTTCTTAGTATGCTAGAGAGAAGAGGGACATCAGTTTAAACCAGTTAACTACCTTACAAGTGAAACCACTGTAGAATCAATCAAAAGTAATGTCAGTCTTTAAAATCATGAAATCATGATTTTGAGACAAGGATACTAGAGAAATCCATCAATATGGCTGCTTCTCTCAGATGCTTTAATTTTTAGGAAAAATATGAGGGTGCAATTTAGGTTGTTTTGTAATTAATCATCTTAATTTTTTATTTACATTCCCTAGGGAAGAATTGCTAAATACATTCTGTTGTTCAGGAGCTAAGCAGAGAATATTAATAGATTAAATCTTAACTTCAGGGTACAAATAGTAGCATATAAATCTGAGCCTGGGTTGGTTTTATGAGGTGAAGCAGGGGAACAATCTATTGAAGGAGCATTTTACACCAACTTTCAAGAATAGAGCTGAAGAATAAGTCCTTGAATTTAGGTGACTCCTACTTGCATTTGAATGAACCTGTTTCCATTTCTACAATTTTAACAATAGAATAGTAATATTTCACTGTAAAAGATTTTTTCTTGCAAAAATAATTTGGGTTGGTCAACTATCTACTTAATACTCCCAGGGAACCATTCTTCTGGTTTGATGTCAGGCCCTTATTTCAGTTAAAGCCATGTAACAACCTTTAAATAAATTCTTGTGAGGCTAAATTTACTAAATATGGCTCTAACCTGCTGGCATGTGGTTTCAGAAATATGCATCTTAATGTATCCATCCTAATATAGCTTAACAGCAAATATGGATCACCCCAAGAGCTATGTTTAGGGCTTATCTATGTAAAATTATAGAGTTAATAGTTTCTACACATACAAATTGTCAACTTCATTGCAATAAAGTCTGAATAATCTTGAATTTGGGACCTTCTTTCAATTACATGTGATATTCATCATCAAATGAAGAGATAAATGGTAGCACTGTTTACGTAACATGAGAATTGAAATCTTGAAAAGGAGCTCTATTACTAAAAGACAATAATTTAAATTGGCATACATCCTCATGCACTGGAAATAATGTATTAAGTACCTGCATTTCCATACTAACATTTAGGACATCTTTAAATAAGTGTTAAATAAGATAAATTATTAAGTGACTAAATAAATAAATGATGTATGGGTGTACATATGAAAGAATTCACTGGTGTTTATCCGCTGTTGATTTAAGTAAAACTTTGTAGTAAGCCAAATTTACCTTATTCCCTCAGCTCTCCTTCCTGTGCCAACTCTGACCTACACAAATTACCTTACTTCCTTTAAAAATAAATCCCAGTGTTCTGATTCTTTCAGAAAAAGGAATGTTATCAGAAAAATTCCAGTGTTCTGATTCTTTCAGAAAAAGAAATGCTATCAGATATTTCATTTTAATATAAAAGTTAGAAAATCCCTCATGGTTTTCACTTCTACAAATAAATTTTGAAAGTAAGGAAATTGTCCCACATTAAAAGACTTTCAAGCATAAGCAGTCAGTGAAGGGTGAAGGCCATGCAATAATTGACAATTCCAGAAAGAATCAATAAGACACTTCTTCTCCCTAGTTTCTTGCTCCCATAGAATGGCATAATTTTTTAAACAGCCAAACAATCTGGTAACCAATAGTACTTGTACTACAATTTGAATTACCATCAGTCTAAAATTAGCCACTTGATATCAGATGCCTTTGGGTATTCTATTTCAAAAATAAACAAAAGTATATGAGTTAATTAAATGAAATAAGTTAAAATAACAGTGTCATCCTTTCTCACTCTCATGCTGGGCTTACAGAGAACTCCTTGATTCTCGTGTTTCCTATAAAATCAACAACCCCTCATAGGTCAATGCTGTAACCAAAAGCACAATTCCAGTTTTTACTCTCATAGGTAAAAATTCACCTTTGAAATGCATGAAAGTTCAAATCGGAATCTTTCAAGCCAACACTGTCTAAATTTCCACCAAAATACTTATCATCAGTGTATGTCTGTATAATGTTACCCAACCATGCCTCGGAATAAAGACTTCTCTCCCTATCCTCCTCTACCATCACTAGTGGTAGAACCTCAAATAGACATCACCCACTCTGGCCTTCCAAGATCAAGTCTCTCCCAAAACACAGATAACTGTCATTGGAAGGTGTCCACATTAATGAGCTAACACAGCAAAAGGAACTCTTCAGTGCGATTAAACCTTTCCACAGTCTCATTTAAAATGGGCTATTACCCAGAACAAATGAACTAAAAAGAAGCTTTGTTTGTGGGTTAGGAGGATAGGAGTCAGTGGAGAGCAATAGGAAAACACTAAAGATTCAGAATTTCCCAGCATCATTTTTCAAATACTTTTAAAAATACCTAAAGTACCATTTCCTTAGCAGCTATACACCCACACACACATTCATAGACACACTGAAGGGTATTCATTGACATTCACACAGATTTATACTTTCCAAAGTTCAAATTTAAAGATTTTTCTAATCAGAGATTTCTAAACCACATGAAGTCCAGGTTCTATCTAATAATGGAATTCCAAAGGTGATAAATTTGGAACTGAAATCCTAGTATACTTGTAAAATGAACATTAATCATATATTTTACTATGTTCATATTCTTTATAACCAAAATATACAAAAGATGCTAAAAATTCTCTTTGAATTTAATTTAATTCTTTTTTCACAGAATTTCTATTCTTTATAGTTTCCCTGACAGTATACTTTTTTACCTTTTTAAAAAGTTTGTTCTTTTTAGTTATATATGAAGTAGAGTATGTTTTGACATATTTATACAAACATGGTATACATCTTTTTCTAATTAGGATTCCAGTCTTGTGGTTGTACATGATGTGGAGATTCACTGGGTGTATTTATATATGTACATAGGAAAGTTATGTCAGATCATTCCACTGTCTTCCTATTCCTGTCTCCCCTCCCTTCCCTTCATCCCACTTTGTCTAATTCACTAAACATCTATCTATTCTTCCCATTTTCTCCTTTTTGTTTTGTGTTAGCATCCTGCCATTTTGAACTGGAATATTAGGGAAAAAATCCATGGTATCTGGAATATTAGGGGAAAAAAAATCCATGGATTCTGATGCCACTAGCAGGAGATTAACAATTCATTTAATTAGTCAACTAGTAAATTGTGTTGGGGAAAACAATGCATAGATAACTGCTTGGTTTTTATTTTGTCTTTGTTTTAAGATGAAAGATACTGGTATTTAAATATTGATTATTACTGTTCCTTTGAAAGAAGATAGTTAATAAGAGAAGGAGATAATTAATAGGTCATAGGTCCTAGAAGACAATGGGACAAAATCCCACAGAACCGTTAGAAAGAAGGGTCTGTCTTGGGTAAGACATAATAAAGCTCTGTTTTCACAAGAGAAAGGGTAAGCAAGATGTCATAATGCTTCAGGGAAGCTATTGAATCAGCTGGAGATTTCTGTGTTCTGTGCAACAGGATGTGATGTACATGAGGATTCTGGCTCCCAGTTAAAAATCAATTATATATTGATTTTTCAGATATGACCATAGGCAATTGCAAAAGTAACACCTGACAGGCCTCCTGGAGGAGAGTTGCCCTCCCTATACAAGATTTGGTGCACAGCCAATGCACTGAAGTCCTGGAGGGCATTGCAGTCAAGTACTTAGTCCCCTCTGGCTGGCTGTACTCTTCATACATTCCTAGCTCTAGAGTTTTCATTTTTTTATTTGGGGCCTTGGGAAAAAGTATTGAAACCACTTTTCCCTGCTATCAGTTCCTAGGAGTTTTATACTCCTTGCCACCTTCACTTCACTCAGCCCCTTACCCAAGGGTGCATAAAACTGATGAATCCCCAAACATCGAGATGATCCTGCATGTCTGTACTAATCAATTTAAATGGGACATCATTGCAAGAAGGAAATGGAATGAAAGGAGTCAGTGCCTTCTCTCTCAGTCATTTGCTTATACCAAGGCAATAATTCAAGTGATTAAAGGCTTTTTTTTTCTTGGACTAGTTGTTTTGATGAGCTACTCTGATGCCTGACATTCAGCACTCTCTCCCAGCTCAGTGAGCTCCTGACAGTTCCTTCTAAAAGGGAATTCAGAGCTTGTTTCTGCATACCTAGCTGCATCATCTGGAGCCAATTGCTAAAGCTATCTAAACCACCTATAAAATAGATATAACAACTTTTATAGATTTACTGTAAGGATTAAGCGAGGCATATAAATATGTAGCATAGGAGAGTTTTGAATACCAATATGAGCTGTTAATGCATTGCTAAACAAACTTATAGTTATTTATGTTTCCTTGTTGAATAGATGATATATGAATATGGTAATAAAATTATAAAGGAAAAATGTGTATATAACATAAAAGTAACTTTCCTGCTCTCTGGTCTCGATTCTTCTCTATATTAGTCTGGTTGTTTTGTTTTGTTTTGTTTATGTTGTCATTTTTGTGCTTTGGTTTGTCATTTTAGTTTTTATTGTTACTAAAACAAAATACCCAAATCTGGATAATTTTGTCAAGAAAAATTTATTTCATTCAAAGTTCTAGAGATTCAAAGGCATGGTGCTGGCATTGGCCTGGGTTTGGTAAGGACCTCATGGGGGACAGCATCACAACAGGAGTGTGTGTGGAGGAAGAGATCACATCACACACCTGAAGCCAGAAGCCAGGGGTACCACAGTTCCTTAAAGTACTATGTTTGCAATTGGCCTATGGACAACCCCTAGGTCCCAGCTCTTAAAGGTCCCACCACCTCTCAGCACTTCCACACTAGGGAACAATCTTCCAACACATGAACCCTTGAGGGAACTCCAACTATATTCAAACCATTGTGCCCGCTAATTATGTACACTATACTAGTAACACATAAGGCAAAATCTTGCAACCTCAAGCCTTACATATACGTAAGTAGAACTTTTAATTTCCCAAAATAAAGTTAAAAAGATTGATCATATAAATTTAATGTTCTATGGTTAATATATGTCCTAATTTAGGTCTTAATTTTTCTTCACCAATCTTCTATCATTAAATGAAGACACTCATTGTCATAATCTTAGTATACTTTTCTATAAATTATGCCTTGATGATAAGTCATATTAATTTTCTTCTGAAAAAGTCACAAGCCTTTCCTTTGAAATACGTTAAATTCTTTTGTTTACCTGGAGTAGCCTTTTTGGTTCTTAGTAAAGGTTTCTGCATTTAAGTAGAAATAATAGTAAGCTTATCAACTAATATATTTTGAGAAAATGCTTTAAAAACAAGTGATGTGGATTCTTTACTATCTATTATTATCAGGAATGATGTAGTTTGTATATAGGAATGTTTCTTGTTTTTTAAGTACTCAGTACTATTCTTTGGGAAAAAAAATAGGTTAATAATAAAAATTAAAGAAGTTAATTCACTCTGTCACTAGAATTGCTAGGACCAATAGTGGATAATTTAACATTTCTGCATCGTCTTGAGAGATCAATAGTAATGTATGTAATTGGAGTATATCTTCTTCAACTCTGTCTTCCTTGCTAGAGACTTGTGGAAGTTCTAGAGTCTATAGGCTCCTGGCAAGGTACTATTTCTTCTTCTCAAATATTCACCATTCTTATCTCTTTATACCCTTTCTCCTGTTCATGTCAATCTTCTCAAGAAACTCAACTTGCTCTCTTCAGATCTTATCTCCACCCTGTTTGCACAGGACTATCTCAAGCTAACAACTATTCCCAATTTCTAAAACCTTTCCAGAGCATCAGCTGGAATTGATACCAATCATTAGCAAAATTCCTAAATCCTCAACTGTGTCTCTAATGCATCTTCAATATTTTTGGTCTAAACAAATCTGCCTTCCCACAGAAGTGACTGCTCACCCTAAAGACCACTCAAATAGCAGTATTCCTTTTCACAGCATTTCTAATTCTAGGGATGACAACAGATTGAAGGAGACTAAAGAGAGGTGAAAACTAAACAAAATAAATGATCCCAGATTAAATCTGGAAATACAAGACAGATAGTGGAGCAGAGCAGAGCATTCTATCAATATAAATTTTCATTTTGAAAATTGTATCATCAAAGTATTATATCACATGTATACAACACAATTATATGTGGTAATGTAAGATAATGTCTCTAGTTTTAGAAAATCATATTGAAATATTTTGTCCCAGAGGGACAGAGTGCTCCAGCTTAACATCAAATGTTTCAAAAATTATACAGTATACAAGAAACCAAAAAAGAAAGACAAAATATAATGAGGCAAAATGTAAACAATGGATATGGATAACCACAATAAAGGTGGTGCTCTTAAAAAAATTGAAAAAATTTGAAACTTTATCCAGAGAAAAGTTTTAACCAATCAATAAAGACTAACCCCAATGTTCTGAGCCTGAACGATGAAAGATAAATGCTGTCACCAAGAATACCAAAGGAAAATGAGAAAAGGTCAGAGGTGAACATTGGATTGGATTTTGAAAATGTGAATTTTGAGATGTGACACTCTCAGTGAAATACTATTCCCAGGGTACAGCTGGAAATTTGTATTCAGAAAAATGGGCCACATCAGAGACAGAGACCCCATTATTATTATGAAGTAGCTAACAAAGAGATGAAAAATTATCCAGGGTAAAAAATATTAAGAAATATTAGGTAGAGGTTATTTTAAAAGGCCAGCAAACTCATCAGAGATCCCATTGAATGAGAGAACTCAATGAAACATGTCATTCACAGTTCAGAAAACTGAATAAAAGGATCTTAATCTCTGATTTAATTCACTCTGATTGCTGTCGTTTCTCTACATTGTGTTGACTTACAAATCTTGATGGCTGGACTGATGTTACTTGTTATTTTAATTATGTGCACAGAATTAAAACAGACATTTCATACCTCAGCATTCTTTATTTATTTATTTATCTTCCCGAAAGCACCAGAGAAAATTGGCCTTTAAATTATATTTAAGACATTGCTAAAGACTGCAGACAATTCTGCATTTTAATAGACAAGTTTAATTGACTCCTGTTCTGGAATGACTGATGTGTGGTCTCTCTGGTAATGCTGAATGCCACCTGTTCTGTAATCATTTTAATCATTGGATTGCCACATGGCAACAGTTATGGATGCTACCAGTCTGTAACATGACAGACATTTTAAGGGCCATTTGTTTTTCTATTCATATTATACTGATGAATTAAATTTGAGGAGCTACTGATGGTGCAAAGGGGACTAACAGAGGGTCAGGATGCACTCTCATCTCTAGAACAGCGTTTTCATAGCACCTAAAAACCACTGAGTGAATCAAAATTAACATGTTTGTTTTCCAGAATTGTACAGATAAGTGTAAACTTTGAACTTTTTTTTTTCTCCCTCTAAAAAACATGTCTTATAAAACTACAATGTTACTCACACAAACAGCTATTTCAAGAAGTAGTTGTTATAAGGATGCTGCATACCGGAGGGAATCTTTTCAAAAACTTCAGTCTACAATGCAAATTCATTTCTTAGATCACACCACACAGCTGCGTAGTAAGTGTATGCGCTCTTGGCTATAGTTATGATAAATTCTTTGAAGCAAACTTCCTGCATAAGAATATCAGTCAAGACACACAGAAAAGCATCCATGAATTCCACTCCATTAACTTTGCACTTGCTGCTTTCACATACTGCAGTTTCGTGCTTGTCTGAGAACTTTCATAATCATATTTATTGGAAAAGAATTGGTTTTATTTGTATATCTAAATACCATAGCACATAAAACAAGTACCTGTGGGAATAAGAGATGCTACTCTTATCATTTACACACAATGATGAAATGCACTCTTGTTTTAAAGCCAAAATATGCACAGAAAACTCTTACCATTATCTTTCCTTTGTAGCAGCAGTTTTAGCAAAAGTCTTGACCTCAGATCACAAATCAATTTATTTCCTCTTTCTACATACAATTCTGCTGCTAACCAGAGAGATTTAAATAACACAGGGGGAAAATATCATAACATTTTTCCACTGTTTCAGAGTATATTTTACAATGATGTTTCTAGCTTTTATGCAGCTACCCACGCTGCAATGAAATTAATTCTTTTAATCATCTTATACAATATTTACTAAAGTATAACTACTACACACAGCATATTTTCTTTCCTGTGAATATAAAACCATAGTAATTATATGGTGCATTTACTACACAACAAGTGTGTATGGCTTAATTAAAAGAAGCATATCTATTATTTGTTTCAATAGCACCCTACATTTTTAATGCTACTGAATGGTAGAATTTTATTTTCTACTCATTGTACTAGATTCTGTACAATAATTTTGAATAAGATATGACTTACAACTGCTCAGACTACACTGACAATATTACCTGATTGAAGTTGAGCTCTCTCTAAATAAGCAAACAAGTATAGGTTTTAAGATTCATGCTAAAAGAAACCTAGCTAATAGAAGCATCATTGGGATGAACTAAAATAAAATTTACCTAGATGAGTAAACCTCAGTGGCCACCTAGAGGGAACAGGTCCACTCTGTGGTGAGACTGCAAAAGGGAATTTAGCAGAAATGAGTGTAAAGACCTTGGGGGAGAGGGCCCAGGGAGAGCTGGAACTCTCATCCTGTCCTTCAGCTTCTGGTCCAATGCTATATCCATTTTGGTTTTGAGGGTGTTTTTTTTTTCTTTTTAACTTTTATGAATTTATCTTGTTACTGTCCTTTATTTAACTATATTCAGAATATAATACTTAATTTTTGAAACATAAAATTTCAATAGAGAAGCTGTGTCCATTAGGAAATAAGTAAAGAATAAATAAATTGCCTCTTCTTATCTATTCTTATCTTTTCTTTACAAATATAAACAACAGAAAGGGGGAAATTTGAGCAGGTACTATACCACATACACACACACACACACACACACACAGAGAGAGAGAGAGAGAGAGAGAGAGAGCGAATCTGAACCTAAACTTAGGCTTGTTTTTACTTTAATAAATGATTAACCAGTTGTTCAGACATTGAGTAAAATGGGACCTATCTATTAAGACCAAGGATTATCTCTTCCAAAACTTGAAAACATGAGACAATTAAACCATGAGATACAGATAGCCTCTAGAACCAAGTTATAGAAAAACAATTTCCAGTTTTCATTTATCACTAATAAAACTTATTGGGGGTATAGTATGTATAAAACAGGGCTATGAAGACATTTATTTAAGACATAGTACTAGATTTTCTAAAAATCTAGAAAACAGTCCCTGGAGTGCTCATAAAGGCAAAGTGCAGTGTCTAAGTACCCTGACACATTGAGAGTGATTACAGATAGTAGGAACCAAGCCAAACCGAAGTAATTATAATACTGCAGATCAAAAATCATAGGTGCCAGAGAGAGAAGGGAAATTGCATGTAAATAGAAGGAGACCCTCAGGGGTATACAAAATTACATACAAGAGGAAGTGAGGGGAAAGGAGGAAAAATATAAGGGGGAGAAATGAATTACAGTAGAGGGGGTAGAGAGAGAAGAGGGGAGGGGAGGGGGGAGGGGGGATAGTAGAGGATAGGAAAGGCAGCAGAATACAACAGACACCAGAATGGCAATATGTAAATCAATGGTTGTGCAACTGATGTGATTCTGCAATCTGTATATGGGGTAAAAATGGGAGCTCATATCCCACTTGAATCAAAGTGTGAAATATGATATATCAAGAACTATGTAATGTTTTGAACAACCTACAATAAAAATTAATTTAAAAAAAAAATCATAGGTGCCAGAGGGCAAGAAAGAAGAGGTAGATATGGTGACAGATTAATTGTGAAGAAAAATAATAGCCATGGAAGAAATGCAACAATGATGTTAATAAAAATTTCATTAATTGTACATTACAATATGGGCTCAAGTAAGCAGAGATTTTGTCTGTATTTTTGACTGGTGGGTCTTAGTTCCTAAAAGTACCATTGTACATTGAGAGATTTGTTTGACACATAGTAGGTATTTCCTGGATGATTAAATAATGTGTCATATGGCTTAAATATATTTTAATACCTGTATCTCTACTGCAAGGTTATTATTCTTATTTTGTATTTTAATTTAAAATTAAGGCATTAGATTAAGGGTCATGCTAAAACTATAAAATAGACATTATTAAACCACAAGGTTTCCTAATTCTAAATGTAGTATTTCTTCTGCAGCATGAGGCAATTTACCAGGAATGATACATTTAATTAGAGGACAGATTTCTAGGCCTTATTCTGTTAACAAGTCATCTAACCTTGGATAAGTTAACTAGTTTCTCCATGAAACCACTCCATTTAAGAAAATGGAACTACTTAAAAACACAGAAATTAATAATAATATAAAGAATATTTAGCCAGATACAGTGGCGCACTCCCATAAACCCAGTGGCTTGGGAGATTGAGGCAGGAGAATCACAATTTCAAAGCCAAAGTGAAGAAATTATAACTAAATATAATTATAAATTGCTTTTGCAATTTAACAAGGCCCTATGCAACTTAGCAAAAGCCTGTCTCAAAATAAGAAATAAAAAGGGCTGTGGGTGTGGCTCAGTGGTTAAGCGCCCCTGGATTCAATCCCTGGTACAAAAAAAAAAAAAAAAAAAAAAATCTGTTCGTCACTGTATTGATTACAAAGATCACATGAATTCATGCAAAAAATATGTGGTATACAAATAAAAAACGTTGAGATCAACAAGAAGAATAATCTAGTACTTTAAATGATGCTAGTGAAATAAATAGAAATACATGCAAGGGAAGTTGCTTTTTTTTCTTTTTTTTTTTTTTTTTTGTTTATTTTCCTTGAAAGGGGGTTTTTACAAATATTGCATTTTAGTGTCCATGGAATACTCAGTATAAATAATGTTTTATAAAATTAAAAATATAAGAATAAGGCTCATACTTAAGGACATGTGTTTGAAAGTAATCCACATAATGATGGTATTTAAACTCATCAGAGATGAAATTTTTAAAAGAAAATGGCATAGTGTTAAGAAAGACAGAGGGCTTGAGAATACTTATGATGATCCACAAAGGACTGGAAACAGAGATAGACAAAGAGGTACCAAAAGGGGTAGAAAGACTTGGCAGTGCAAGGTCACAGATGTCAAAAACTAGGGACTTTCAGTGAGGAAGAGCTGCCTGGTGGCATCTAATATTCAGGAGAATAAGAGGAGCCAAATGCAATGGCAACTGTGGCTATGCATCAGGAATAGTTTTAGTATTTGATTGGGAATCTGCCATATGAAAAGAAGAATAAGACATACACATCATTATTTTGCTAAATCTTCAGAAAGACCTAAGAATATTTGTAAACAGAGAAAGGAGTAATGAGGAAAAAGGAAATTGAAAATGTATAAGTGTTAGAGTCTGTAAACAAGTCAGGATGGCGCCTGGCATTTTGCCAGAGAAATGTTAGAGTCTGTAAACAAGTCTGGATGCCGCCTGGCAAAATGCCAGAGGGAGTGGTTTGTGAAGTAACACCAGCAAGCCATTAAATGTGGAGATTCCTTATTGGTTGACTGCTGTATTGAGTTTATGTTAATTAGATAAGCTGTGTGGAATGTATAAATACCTGTCCTGTCCTACAATAAACGGCTCCCACTCCTGCTATATCAATGTACACAAGTTGTTCCTCACCCCCTGGTTATTTTGTTGCAGCCGGACTGTGGCAGTTAGTAGGAGCTAAAACTTACCAAATCAGAGTAAAACCAATCTGGGTGAGCTCAGTGGGTAAGCATCATCCAACTGATTGAGGCCAAGTGAACACAAATGTGGAAGGTGGGAAGTTTTGCGTCTATCTGTTCTTCTTCTACCCTTGGAACTCCTGGTCTCAGGCCTTCAGATTCTGGCAGGAATCTCGACCATCAGCTCTCCAGCTCCCAGGACTTTGAATATTGGCATACTCAGTATTCCCTAAATACCACAGGGGTATAGTTCCCCACTCTCCAGCTTACAGAGGGCAGATTGTGCATATCTCCTATTGGCTCTGTTCCTTTGAAGAACCCTAGCACAATGGGTTATGTTCTCTTAAAAATTCAAGTCTATATTATCAAAGGTTAATATTATACATGTTTGGATTTATAGAGGGCCAATAGATAACCTTTCTGTTTTTCTACCCAAGACATGAACTGAGACAAAGGAATCAGATCATCAAAAATGTCAGCCCTAGCCAGACACGGTGGCACATGCCTGTAATCCCAGTGGATCAGGAGGCTGAGGCAAGAGGATCACTAGTTCAAAGCCACCTCAGCAATGGTGAGGCACTAAGCAACTCAGTGAGAACCTGTCTCTAAATAAAATACAAAATAGGGCTGGGTATGTGACTCAGAGTGCCCTGAGTACGATCCTCGATACCAAAAAAAAAAGTCAGGCTTGCCACTAATGGGGGTTTCCAGAACAAGTCTTCATTTAGGAAAAGTGTACACTTCCAAATAATCAGCCATTGAATTCATATTTTTAAAAACCATTATAACAAACATAGAAATGGCAGGATTCTCTTGAAAGGTTTCTGGGCTGCAGCCACCACTTTTGCCACCTGGCCAAGAGCAAATTATATCTTGTTCTCCCTCTTGGCACCTAGATGTCAGAGGATTGAAGGAGAGATGGGTTAGCCATGTATGTGAACACATCTCCCTCCCCCTACACACCAAGGAGACTTGGGCAAACAAAGGCCAAGATCAAACAGCCATGGAGACCTCTTGGAGAAGAAAAAGAGTTAAAGGGTTCTCCCATAACACTATATATGTCAGGGGAAAATATATTACTTTATAAGCCTGAGGAATGTTGCAAATTCAGCCTCAGAAGGACTGGCATTACAAAGCTAGATATAAAGTGACAGAAATATCCCAGTCTTAAATGGCCTAGATAATTGCCACTTCTTACTTCTGCATTTTGACAACTGGAAGACAATAAAATGAGTCCTACCTGGTTAGTTTCTCTTGTATTATGGTAAAAGCACATTCACAGTTGGGTTCCGGAAAAATGGTTTTATCACATTCATAGCATTAAAATGAGCTCTGGAGAAATGTTTTATAATTCTATGTATAATTCTTTATGTCCTCTTATCCCTCTCTCTGTAAACACAGCCAAGCCTAATCCCCAGAGTTGCAGTTTTTCAAAAAGGTAACCAAGAATGTCATATGAAGTGAATGCCAATATTCACATGCTGTGAATCCAACTTCAAAATTCTTCTCTTTCAACAAGTCTAGGAAATCGTGATGGGTTGCTAGACTATTTTTTTTTTTAATCACTTCCAGAATCCTTTCCAACTTGTCTTCCAAGTATGAAAAAACAACCCATCAAGTTCCAAAACACTCCAAGACTGGAAAATCATCATTGTAATGGACATATTTTAATTCTCTTCCTGTAGGTGACGAACAGTATGATCATGGCAGGTTCTTTGAGTGTTGTTGCTGTGTTTTCTGTAACACAGAGCCTGACAGGAGATATCTCATTAAATCTTCCCTTGCTGCCTCCTGTTTTTATTTTTTCCTCACTTCATTTGCTCAAAAGAGTGTTGTGTAATTGACATTTTCTTTGAGTATGTGCCTTAACATTCTCAATTTTCCTAAGAACTGAACATTAGTATTTGTGAATGTATCAGTTAATTGATCCCCTACTATGTGCAGAGAACTGTGATTTACAGGTGAGTAAAAAATCCAAAATCTGACCACTGCTCTCAAAATGTTTATAGCTAAAGAAATACACAGTGGGTCTACAATATAATTGATAACATAATCTGTGATATCAAAATCTACTTACATACATGCAAAATCAGACTTGTAATATACCATAACCTCCAAATATTTGACACTTCTGAAGCTAGATATTTTATCTTTGCTTTTTTTTTTTTTTTTTTTTGTGGTACTGGGAGTTGAACCCAGGGCCTTGTGTATGTGTTGAACCCAGGGCCTTGTGCATGTGAGGCAAGCACTCT